>NC_034180.2:44918453-45256786 GCF_002021735.2 Oncorhynchus kisutch | reverse complement strand
AGCCTAATTTATTTATCTTGTCAAATTAGTGGGGCAATGTACAGTTGTATTGGTCACTAGCGCTAATAAAACTGGAATGTTCACTGTCATTTAATAACATAGGCCTACTACCATCTGAAAAACTGCACAGCTGGTTCCATGAAGCATTCATGCATGTAAATCAGATTTTGACGTTTTATCTTTGAGTACTCACAGTCCTAGGTTTTCAAGTACGAGTGGCACATTTTCACATTCGGAGGAGAGACAGGTGATGGCCTTTGCATAACTGAGTATGGCCACTGTGTACACCTCCAGTAAAGGCAGTGGCTCCTCCTCAGCCTTCCATCGACCTGCATGTTCCACAAGGATCTGCAAACAAAAGCATGGCAAGCTGATTAGTGCCTGCTATTAAATTAATGTATTTCTTCAACTAGCTAACTCCTTAACAATTACCATACAAATAGTGTAATTGCACAATTGCATTAATTATTAGTCCTTCTAGGTCAATTACGCTACATTCCATTAAAATATAAAATTGAGAACAGCTAATAATACGATTCCTAGTGCAGTCTCCTGGTAGGAATATTTGTCAATCACCAATGTAATGAAGACTGTTGGACTGCTAACAACCTCTTTATATCTGTGATAAAAAATTTTTTTAAGTAAGATGAACCAACATAGCCAGACGACAATGGTGTAAAGTACGTAAGTAAAAAACACTTTAAAGTACTACTTAAGTTATTTTTTGGGGTATCTGTAGTTCACTATTTATATTTGACTACTTTTACTACATTCATTAAGAAAATATTGTACTTTTTACTCCATACATTTTGCTTGACACCCAAAAGTACTCGTACAATTTTGAATGCTTAGCAGGACAGGAAAATGGTCCAATTTACGCACTTAGCAACAGAACATCCCTGGTCATCCCTAGTGCCTCTGATCTGGCGGACTCACTAAACACACATGCTTTGTTTGTAAATTATGTCTGAATGCTGGAGTGTGCCCCTGGCTATCCATAAATTTCTAAAAAAGAGAAAATGGTGCAGTCTGGTTTGCTTAATAGAAGGAATATGAAATTATTATAATTTTACAGTTGATACTGTAAGTATATTTAAGTATATTTAAAACCAAATACTTTTACTCAAGTAAAATTTTACTGGGTGACCTTTACTTGAGTCATTTTCTATTAAAGGTTTCTTTACATTTACTCAAGTATGACAATTGGGTACTTTTTCCACCACTGCTAGATGAGCAGTATACGGGATGCTGCTTTAAATTCTATAAGTCGGGCTGCTGTATCAAGGCTATAGTGAGGGCCAATTGGAAGCCATGCAGCAGCCTATAATAGGCTAAACCACACCGAGTAGTGAGTAGGCTAACCATGTAGGATGCAGGCCTAATATTCACAGTTGAGTGAGACAAGCTTGAATACTACAAGTACTGACAATCTTTTCCTTGTCCGTCATCCCTTCTCCCATTCAAGGGGAAGCCTAATCTCTGTGCAAATGAGTGTGGCTCTTCTATAGTTAGACTTTGAAAAGGTGGCGATATGTGAACGCTTCCATACAGTTGTTACAAGGTAGATAGTGTAAAGCATAGCACAGAGAATTTGACCAACCTTTGCGCAGAAAAAATACTTTCTATCTTCCTGACTTGGAGGACAACACGTCTGCTAAACGTCCATGTCTAGTTGCAGTGGGTTAATTTGAATTTAGAAGAGGCTCCGTTATTAAATTCAATGAATTTTTTGCTCCATGAAGTAATCCAACAATGTGTACGCCGCCATATTGTCTATTTAAAATCTTCTCATTGATCGAGAGAGACGAATGTAATCATGACATGAAGCACTTTGGGGTGGACACCCACCTGTCTCAATCAATGTGAGAAGATTTGAAATAGACATGATGGCGACGTACACATTGCTGTTGGATTACTTCATGGAGCAAAAAAAATAAAAAATCGATTTAATTTAATTTCTCAATTTAAAGCAAAACCCCTGCAACTAAATATATAACTTTAGAATATGTATTGTCTTCCATGTCGGGAATTGAGAAAGTATCACCAAGGTTGGTCCAAAATTTCACCAACTCGGTCCTGCACGTTTTAGTTTTCACCCTAGCACTATGCAACTGATTCAAATAATCAAAGCTTGACAATGAGTTGGTTATTTGAATCAGCTGTGTAGTGATGGACCGAGTGCTTATTAACACTACCTATAAGCTGTATGGAAGCATTCACATATAATCACCCTTTCAAATTGTAGCTAGGCCATCAAAGTGTGGCTATTGCTAAATGTAGGCTAAATGTAACATGGTATTTCAATGCATTGCACAACACATGTAAAAAAAAAAAACACAAAAAAACAATTGATAACACACAATCTTGAAATGAGTAAGTATTTTTTTGCAACTGTCTAAATACCATTTCTTAGTAAGAATACATATGGTACAAGGCTATCTTATGTGTATATTGTTACTAATCTGTGTCAGATGATTAATCACCATTGCAGTTTTATCTCCAAATTTGACCTGATAGTTTGAGATTGTGCTTCATGCATCATCACTAACAATCATCCCCAGCTTCCAATTGGCTCATTCATCCCCCCGTAACTATTCCCCGTGTCGTTGCTGTAAATAAGAACGAGTTCTCAGTCAATTTACCTGGTAAAATAAATCAATAAATTCATCACTTCGCACTGGAGGGGTTTCAAACAAGGCCCAGCAGGTTTGTCATACAATACACAGAACCGAATAAACCTACCAACTGACGAGTTAATATTGTTTTTCTAACAATTAAAACCTTACACACGTAGTTAACCTATGAGTTGCATGAAAATAAATACTACCTAGGTATTTGGTAGGCCAGGCCTATACATTAGACTTTTACAGGCACACTCAATATTGATCCACTAACACAATGGACGACTGGAAAAACGTTAATTTGCCTTAATTTCTATTTTAAATATGCACATTTACATGGATGAAATTCGTTTCGTGTCGTGCAAACCTAAAACACCGGTGCATTTGAATGCAAATCCGCACAAAAACCAAGCTAGCTCTTCTCAGCATGAAGGAGCCTGATCAACTAGCTAACTAGCCAACATTCATCTAGCAGCTAGCTAACGTCAACTAGCAGGGGAAAATGAGTGATGATAAGATATCATGCCAAAGTAATATTCAACTACATATCGGAAAAAACTAATGTATATATTTTACTAACTACAATAATCAAACGGTAAAACAGGGAGTAATGGTGTGTGTTTATATATCTGTTCTGATGTGGCTAGCGCGAGCTAGCTAGCTAGCTACATTGTTGTAGCTAACGTACACGCGCATCATCAGCCAGGAAGCTGGATGGAAGGCTGCAAACTAGCTAGGATGGGTAGTTGGAAAAACATGCGGACCTGGCAGAATTCCTGGCAGAAACGCAAAGAGGCGTCCGACGGCGATTCCGGGCTTTCTTTAAGTGTTGTAGTCAATTCCTGGAACCGTTCTCGGAGCCGCTCGATAGCTTTTCTTGTGGCATATTCCTTCTCTGTCTCTCCCTCCGCCATCTTCACAACACAATCACGACCGCGTACGCACAGATGTTACGCTGCCAGAATCGCACACGCACACGCAAAGGGGGGGAAGGGAGAGGCGAGGGTCTGCCTAAAAACACGCCGCTTCGAAGTGACTTTTCGCCAACCCTAAGAGATGGATCGAAATTTACCGAATGGTTACCGTTAGGAAAATGGGGGAGGGTCATGCTTTTTCCTTTTCAGTCAAGGGGAGGGTTTAGTATTATTATTTTTTAAATCTAGTCCAAGGGAGGGTCATGCAATTTGTAATTGATGAAATGTCGATTTTTCTCAGCGTTTACAATGAGTTGCTTTTAGGCTATCTATGGATGTGTGCCTGGTGCTGCCCCTCTGATTCTGTACTGGGCCGCAATATCAATTGCGCCTATAGGCTATTGATTGGTGTGGTCTCAATCAAGTGATTCATAGCCTAAAGCTACGAAGTGCATGCTTGGAGAAACACAGTGCAAAGTTATATTTCCAAGATAGAGGCTGGTAAATACAACTAGGCTGCAACACAACACACTGCAAGGGATGTTCCAACCCTGAGCCCCTGCCTGCTCTGCTCTTGCTGATCAATAACGTTGTCGTATTCTGCCTAACCATTGACTGTGTAGTCTACGGTGGCAGTTCAAATGCTTCTTCAGAATTGTTTGTTGTTGATTAGGCCTAATCCTTAAAATAGCCTATATTCTGTTCAATTTGAGAAGGAGAGCATGAAGCTATTTTTTATTTAACCCTTATTTTACCAGGTAAATTGACTGAGAACACATTCTCATTTACAGCAACAACCTGGGGAATAGTTACAGGAGGATGAATGAGCTACTTGTAAACTGGGGATGGCTAGGTGGCCATGAAGGCCAGACTGGGAATTTAGCCAGGACACTGGGGTTAACTCTTACGATAAATGTCATGGGATCTTTAGTGACCACAGAGAGTCAGGACACCCGTTTATCATCCCATCCCATGCCTACACAGGGCCATGTCCACAATCACTCCCCTAGGGTTTTGGGATATTTTTTCAGTCTAGATGAAAGAGTGCTTCTTACCATCCCTACAACACCACTTCCATCAGACTCCCACCCAGGGACTGACCAGGACCAACTCTGCTTAGCTTGAGAAGCAAGTGGGATGCAGGGTGGTATGCTGCTGAAGACTGGATGTCAACTTTGATAGCTTGCTACTACTATCATTTATTTTATTAAAAACAATATGTTTATTGCCTATGATGTATTTATCAGAGTTATTGACCTCACAATAAGACAGATTCAAGTAACTGTCATTATGGTGGTCAGTGGCATTTTTAGCATGTAAATCTTGGTGAGGCAAAACAAATAATATGTTAGATGCATGCCAGCAAAGCCACTACACTCAACACAACACTAAACAATACATTAATTGCACTATAAAGGTGACAAACGGTGCCCACAAACTTAGGGCCCAACAGCAGTCCCAACACTTTACCACTGCTACACCTGGCTATCAGCAGAGCCTTGTCTGGCAGCGAAACAGTTCATTCAGGCACATTTACAAAAAAAAACATAGCTGAGATGGCGGACTTGCTTAAACAAATGTGGTTTCTACTGACAATTGAGATGTACAAACTATGGCATAAGGCAGGCCTGGGCAAAGGCCTGCCCGGGGCAACATGCGGCCTGCGACTTGATTCAATGTGGCCTGTGGAATTATGCTCAGATCACATAAAGAATTTGAGATTGAAAAGTTTTGAAAAAATGTATTTGTTATTCAAATTAAAAGCCCAATGAATACTCGCCTTTATGCAATGATTTAACTCCCACCGCCTGGGGGACATTTATTTTGAAGGCACGTATAAATAACAACTGCACGCAGACAGATAGTGACTGACAGGCTGACACAGTCACAGTTATAAATAGTAGCTAGCTCGAAATTGCGCAAAAAAATGTTTTTCAAAGATTTTAAAGAAAAGGAAAGTAGACAATGCATTTAGGGTGTTCCTCCAGCAAGAGTGGACATCGAACTATTTATTTATTAAGGTATCAGGGAAAGCTGTGTACTTAGTGTGCAAAGAGAGCATCGCTGTCTTGAAAGACTACAACTTGTCCAGCCATTTCCAGACGAAGCATGCAGAGAAATATAGGAATAAGTCTTCTGAGCAGAGGGCAAGTGCATCGAAAGAGTTGCTTTCTCAGTAGCAAAAGCAGCAAGGACATTTCACAAAACTGCATTCAGCAAACAACGGAATTGTGAGAGCTAGCTATGTACTGTCCCACAACATTTCTAAACATAGCAAGCCATTCGCCGAGGGAGAATTCATTAAAGAATGTTTAATTGACTCTGCAGCAATACTTTGCCCCGACAAGAAAGAGCTGTTTGAAAATGTTTCCCTGTCAAGACGAACAGTGAAACGGCATGTTGGAGACATCGCAGAGAATATGGAACAGCAATTGAGAGACAAGGTAAAGGATTTAACCTATTTCTCCTTGGCCCTGGATGAGAGCAGTGATGCCCACGAAACGGCACAGTTGTTGATATTCTGACGAAACATAACCCCAGACTTTGAAATTACGGAGGAGCTTCAGTGCAGTCAATGAAGAGCACAACCACAGGGAAAGATTTATTGGAGGAGGTTAATAAGTGTGTGGTAAAGATGGTACTGAGTTTTGAAAAGTTATCCAGTGTGACCACTGATGGGTGCCCAAACTTCACAGGAAAAAACGTTGGCCTTTTGAAAAGGATACAAGATCAAGTAGCTGAGCTGAAGCCAGATCAGAAAATTATTATTATGCATTATTATGCATTATACATCAGGAGGTGCTCTGTAAATGTGTTCTGAAAATGAGCCATATTGTGGATACAGTCACTAAAGTGGTAAACTTCATAAGAGCAAAATCTTAATACCACAGGCAGTTTGTCTCACTGTTGGATGAGACCGAGTCATGCAGATCTCCCCTACCACACAAACGTGGTGAGATGGCTGAGTTTGGGGAAGGTACTTAAAAGGGTGTGGGACCTGAAGTCGGATATTGCTGAGTTTTTGCAAATGAAAGGAAAATATTTGGATTTCCCTCAACTGCAAGATAAAGAATGATTGACTGATTTTGCCTTCACCGTGGACATCATGGCCCTCATGAATGAACTGAATTCCAAACTACAAGGGAAGGGCCTTTTTGCACATCGGATGTACATCCTTGTCAAAGCCTTCAAGGGAAAATGACTCCTCCTGACCCACCAAGTAGAAGCCAAGAATCTCACCCACCTTCCGACACTACTAGTCTGTTCCCTAACAGAAGACCAGAGGGAGAAGTATACATCACTACTAGTCTGTTCCCTAACAGAAGACCAGAGGGAGAAGTATACATCACTACTAGTCTGTTCCCTAACAGAAGACCAGGGGGAGAAGTATACATCACTACTAGTCTGTTCCCTAACAGAAGACCAGAGGGAGAAGTATACATCGCTACTAGTCTGTTCCCTAACAGAAGACCAGAGGGAGAAGTATACATCACTACTAGTCTGTTCCCTAACAGAAGACCAGGGGGAGAAGTATACATCGCTACTAGTCTGTTCCCTAACAGAAGACCAGAGGGAGAAGTATACATCACTACTAGTCTGTTCCCTAACAGAAGACCAGAGGGAGAAGTATACATCACTACTAGTCTGTTCCCTAACAGAAGACCAGAGGGAGAAGTATACATCACTACTAGTCTGTTCCCTAACAGAAGACCAGAGGGAGAAGTATACATCACTACTAGTCTGTTCCCTAACAGAAGACCAGAGGGAGAAGTATACATCGCTACTAGTCTGTTCCCTAACAGAAGACCAGAGGGAGAAGTATACATCACTACTAGTCTGTTCCCTAACAGAAGACCAGAGGGAGAAGTATACATCACTACTAGTCTGTTCCCTAACAGAAGACCAGAGGGAGAAGTATACATCACTACTAGTCTGTTCCCTAACAGAAGACCAGAGGGAGAAGTATACATCACTACTAGTCTGTTCCCTAACAGAAGACCAGAGGGAGAAGTATACATCACTACTAGTCTGTTCCCTAACAGAAGACCAGAGGGAGAAGTATACATCACTACTAGTCTGTTCCCTAACAGAAGACCAGAGGGATAAGTATACATCACTACTAGTCTGTTCCCTAACAGAAGACCAGAGGGAGAAGTATACATCACTACTAGTCTGTTCCCTAACAGAAGACCAGAGGGAGAAGTATACATCACTACTAGTCTGTTCCCTAACAGAAGACCAGAGGGAGAAGTATACATCGCTACTAGTCTGTTCCCTAACAGAAGACCAGGGGGAGAAGTATACATCGCTACTAGTCTGTTCCCTAACAGAAGACCAGAGGGAGAAGTATACATCACTACTAGTCTGTTCCCTAACAGAAGACCAGAGGGAGAAGTATACATCACTACTAGTCTGTTCCCTAACAGAAGACCAGAGGGAGAAGTATACATCACTACTAGTCTGTTCCCTAACAGAAGACCAGAGGGAGAAGTATACATCACTACTAGTCTGTTCCCTAACAGAAGACCAGGGGGAGAAGTATACATCACTACTAGTCTGTTCCCTAACAGAAGACCAGAGGGAGAAGTATACATCACTACTAGTCTGTTCCCTAACAGAAGACCAGGGGGAGAAGTATACATCACTACTAGTCTGTTCCCTAACAGAAGACCAGGGGGAGAAGTATACATCACTACTAGTCTGTTCCCTAACAGAAGACCAGAGGGAGAAGTATACATCACTACTAGTCTGTTCCCTAACAGAAGACCAGAGGGAGAAGTATACATCACTACTAGTCTGTTCCCTAACAGAAGACCAGAGGGAGAAGTATACATCACTACTAGTCTGTTCCCTAACAGAAGACCAGAGGGAGAAGTATACATCACTACTAGTCTGTTCCCTAACAGAAGACCAGGGGGAGAAGTATACATCACTACTAGTCTGTTCCCTAACAGAAGACCAGGGGGAGAAGTATACATCACTACTAGTCTGTTCCCTAACAGAAGACCAGAGGGAGAAGTATACATCACTACTAGTCTGTTCCCTAACAGAAGACCAGAGGGAGAAGTATACATCGCTACTAGTCTGTTCCCTAACAGAAGACCAGGGGGAGAAGTATACATCACTACTAGTCTGTTCCCTAACAAGACCAGAGGGAGAAGTATACATCACTACTAGTCTGTTCCCTAACAGAAGACCAGAGGGAGAAGTATACATCACTACTAGTCTGTTCCCTAACAGAAGACCAGAGGGAGAAGTATACATCACTACTAGTCTGTTCCCTAACAGAAGACCAGAGGGAGAAGTATACATCACTACTAGTCTGTTCCCTAACAGAAGACCAGAGGGAGAAGTATACATCACTACTAGTCTGTTCCCTAACAGAAGACCAGAGGGAGAAGTATACATCACTACTAGTCTGTTCCCTAACAGAAGACCAGAGGGAGAAGTATACATCACTACTAGTCTGTTCCCTAACAGAAGACCAGAGGGAGAAGTATACATCACTACTAGTCTGTTCCCTAACAGAAGACCAGAGGGAGAAGTATACATCACTACTAGTCTGTTCCCTAACAGAAGACCAGAGGGAGAAGTATACATCACTACTAGTCTGTTCCCTAACAGAAGACCAGAGGGAGAAGTATACATCACTACTAGTCTGTTCCCTAACAGAAGACCAGAGGGAGAAGTATACATCACTACTAGTCTGTTCCCTAACAGAAGACCAGAGGGAGAAGTATACATCACTACTAGTCTGTTCCCTAACAGAAGACCAGAGGGAGAAGTATACATCACTACTAGTCTGTTCCCTAACAGAAGACCAGAGGGAGAAGTATACATCACTACTAGTCTGTTCCCTAACAGAAGACCAGAGGGAGAAGTATACATCACTACTAGTCTGTTCCCTAACAGAAGACCAGAGGGAGAAGTATACATCACTACTAGTCTGTTCCCTAACAGAAGACCAGAGGGAGAAGTATACATCACTACTAGTCTGTTCCCTAACAGAAGACCAGAGGGAGAAGTATACATCACTACTAGTCTGTTCCCTAACAGAAGACCAGAGGGAGAAGTATACATCACTACTAGTCTGTTCCCTAACAGACGACCAGAGGGAGAAGTATACATCACTACTAGTCTGTTCCCTAACAGAAGACCAGAGGGAGAAGTATACATCACTACTAGTCTGTTCCCTAACAGAAGACCAGAGGGAGAAGTATACATCACTACTAGTCTGTTCCCTAACAGAAGACCAGAGGGAGAAGTATACATCACTACTAGTCTGTTCCCTAACAGATGACCAGGGGGAGAAGTATACATCGCTGCTGCGTGCTTTGAACGGTGAGTTTTCTCATCATTTTGAGCATTTCAATGTGTTGGAAAATTACATGCTGTTGGTGTCCTCTCCTTTCACCATCAATGTAGATAATGCTCCCAATGACCTGCAAATTGAGCTTATTGATCTTCAGTCTGATGCAGTGATTGGAGAACTATTCAAAACAATGGCACTGATGAGGTTCTATGCATCTCTCGATGAACATTACTTTCCAAAGATTAGGAGTCATGCTCAGAAGATATTTGTACTGTTTGGGTCAACCTATGTATGTGAACAGATATTTTCAGTGATGAAAAAATAACAAGTCAAGGCACAGATCATCTCTTACTGACTCTCACCTCTCAGAAATCCTGCGCATAGTGATGTCAGAAACTATACCTGACTTCACTACTCTAGTCAATGCCCTTCAGAGAATTCACTCCTCACACTGATGGCGTAGATTAAATGTGGTGTTGAGCTCTCTCGCTTTCTTGGGTTTTTGTGCATACCCGTTAACAAGAGTTCTGTCCGTGGTGCTGAATGCACAGTGTAATTTTCCCTCCGTGTAGTTCATTGAATGTTGTATAATGAAAATACCTACCAAAAGGAGAACATGGATGTGGTTAATTTCTTGCCATGTTAAAAAAAAAAAAAAAAGTTGTATATCTGGATGTGATTTACAGTAGATATATCTGTCAACACAGTCATACACATGATGTATAATCCTGTAATATGATTCTGGCCCGCGAAGGCAAATATATATTCTAACGTGGCCCTCCATGGAAAATAATTGCCCAGTCCTGGCATAAGGGGACGACAAGCGGATAAGAGGCCATCTGTAATTTCTATTAAGACATTCATGAGCGAGATAGGACGGACGTAGGATAAATAAAGGGGGAATATAAGCAGACAATGAAAGCTCTTACAATATTCAATGATTACGTTTCTCAAAAGCGGGTTATAGGCTACATGTGCACCACCAAGTTTGGGGCAGCAGGTAGCCTAGTGGTTAGAGTGTTGGGCCAGTAAACGAAAGGTTGCAAATTAAGAGGTGAAAATAGACCCAATTATTAGGGTGAGACACATAATATTACTTTCTTAGCTACAGTATGCATATTACGTCATTTATGCAGCAGCATTGTTGTGAACAGGAAGGTGGCGTGGCGGTCCTTCGTGGGCAAATTTTGTTATCAAAGTCTGTCATTCCAGTCTGTCTGGATTTATGGTGCTTTCAAGACAACTGGGAACTCAGGGGGAAAAAAGGTTGGATCATGATGACGTGAGTGATCTTTCAGTTGGATGAAAGTTCAAAACATATTTTCCCAGTCGTAGCTCGTTTTTCCTAAGTTTCCAGATGTCTTGAACTCACTAAAGTCAGATTTTGCAGTTCCGAATTAACAGTTGTTTTGAGCACAGCACAAATCATGCTTCAGTGACAGCATGGCCAATGTTGAAAACCTTAATCTAAGATTTGGGACCTCACAGCCACTCCACTGAATAGCAGGCTAATGATTGCTTTGCAATGCTTGCAGTTAGCCACTGATTCCTTCCAAACCACTCATTATTGAATTTGAGATTTCCAACTTGTGTAATATTTATGTCCAATTGTTGATGAGCATACGTTTTATCTATAATTTCTCTTCATATGACAAGGATTAAAAGGGATTTGCCAGTAGATTGTCGCCTTGATTCATGATGATGACTGCTAGCCAAGATTTTGAACGCTACTGAATATATAACGTGATTTGACGTAATTATATCTGTGGCCAATGAACTGATATATTGCACTTATTCATGTCAAAATAACATGCCAAACAGGCAAGTTTCAGCACCATGAACTGTCCATCTCTGATGTATTTTGCTGCGGCTCCTGCATCAAGATTGACCACCACCAGTGGCAGGCTGTCATTCAGGGACGGTGGGCCAGAGCCCCCCCCCCCCATTTTTTTATTTTGTAATAACAATTGCTAAAAATGTGGGGCTCACAACAGGTGGGGATCTGCCCCACCGTCACTGAATGACAGTCTGCCACTGGTGGTGGTCAATCTTGAAGCAGGAGCCGCAATAAAATCAATCAGAAATGGGCAGTTCATGGTGCTGAAACTTGTCAAATTCCATTCGGAATTATTCATTTCAACCATCTCCATTTTAATTAGTTTTTACTAACAACAAGAGGTCTTTGTGTTGGAGCCATTCTCTTCCTATTTAAGAAATAAGAGGTAGGCCTACCTGTTTGACAGATAAAATTAGGCTATAAGCTGTTAAAATCATAGATTTGGCGGTCAATTCCTCCACCCACCATGCATTCTTTAAATAGCCTACCTCTGTGTCAAGGCTGTTAAATTAAAACTTGAATTGAGAGATGGTATGCCATTGGCCTACAGTTTATTAAAGAAAATGGCAGAAAACACAGACTTACCCCTTGTTAGCTTAATATTTTGAAGAAAATTAAACAGATCTGATTATATAAAGGGACCTATAACAGTGCTTTGATCCACTATGCTTTATGCTAGAAACAAGGATATCATTGTTTAGTTTCTTTGACACTCAGAAGCTGAGCTATAACCTTTCATAGCTGAGGAGACAAAAAATTGACTTTGCTTGCGAAGTAATCTAATTCTGTCACTATCAATTGATTAAGCTATTCACTTTCTGTACAATAGGAGGTGTTTAAACCCAGACAGCTTTTAGGGAAACACTTGTGACCTTCTCTTGTTAGGGTAATCCACGGAAGAAGAATAGACAGCAGTTAAAGTCAAATTCTGTTATTTTTTTCCCCCACTAATTTTGTCTTTTGACCAATCACATCAGATCTTTTCACATCATATCTTTTTCAGGGCTGATCTGATTGGTCAAAAAACAAATTAATAATACAAAATAATATCAGAATTGGGCTGCCTGTGTAACAGCCTTCTAAGCCTACCTGAGGCAGCTGTGTGAAGATAAAATCCTGAGTCTTGATCCATAGGCTATTGAGTGTGGTGTGGCTTGGGAGAGAAACTATTTTCTTCTTTTTCTTTCGTAAACCCATAAACATTGGTTTTACTTCAAGGCATCAGTTGCTCAAAAAAAGAAGTAGAGGACACAATGTGGTAAAATACTGAAAAACATTTTAATCAGTATTCAATTCATATAGTAAAGTCTACATTTGATCAACACAGTAGGCTACAGGAATACAACTTCATAATTGTGACAGTAATATATTAAGAGCACTATAAATATTCTCAGCAGACTATCACCTTTTGTGGATGACATTGGCTGGGTTTATGCAGGCAGCCCAATTCTGATATTTGTCAAAAGACCAATTACTGGGAAAAATAACAGAATTGGGCTGCTTGTTTAAATGCAGCCAATGATCTCTTAATATGTGATTTCTATTTAAACACTTCAGGAATAAGTTGTGCAAAATGCCTAGTATCTGTTGCTAAGCTTTTACTTCTGCGATAAGGATATTCCTGGCCTCACAGACAGTTTATGACTTATGGTGATAACAGGTGTTGCACCAACACTCTGTGTGGTTCGTCAGCTTGATGTTGTCCACCACCACCTGAGAGAGGAGGAGAAGAAGAATCAAGAGAAAGAGAGATGGTTTGAAAAACCACATTCTGGTTCATTCTAGTTCTTGTTAAATGTTACATTTACACGTTATGTGCATGACACTAGGAATGTCTTAATGTCAGATGATCAAACTGAGGATATCAATTCCAACTCCTACACTTAATTAGATAAATATATTGTCTTACCCTTTCACCTTCTTTTGCAACGCAGCATGTGGCTTCAGAGGTGATGTTCTTTGGGACCAACATGGCTTTCTTAGACTGCAGTGGGGTTGGATAAGCTCTGGAAAAGCAGCAGCCTGTACACTGGTAGACAGGGGCGCCCGGGTTAGAGAATACTTTGTTCTCCTTCAGTTTGCATTCCTCACAGCCCACTGTGAAGATAGTGAAGACATAAATTAATTGAAAATCGAATGAACAATCTGATCTGTAAACTTTATTCACCTTGTACCGCAAATGTGTGTCTCTCATCCTTGTAAACACACACTGGCAATAAGGAGGTTATGTACCGATTTATATTCTCTAATGACAACAGTAGGCCATCTCCAAGAACAACTCACTGGTCATTTGGACAAAAACAGTACTTTCACGGTAATGTAACGTAAAGTTCACCGTTTGTCATGTCACTGTTTGGATAAGAGTCTGCCATGTACAGAAGTATGGACAGGATGAGGGATACTCCAATTGATTTCAACAAGCACATCATAGTGGCGGGTGGCAATAATCTGACAAGAAAAATTAACAAATCATTCAAAACCAACATATTAACATATCAGAAGTTGATAGCTGATAAACACAAAAAGACTGTAAAATATACATTGGAGAAACAACATACTGAATGGAAAAAACACTACCTGTTGTGTGTTTCTCTTGGTGGAAGCCTGTTCAGTGCTCAGTGAAGAGCATACTGCTCCCACCGTGAACTTTTATACTGCTGTCCCTCTGCCCATGTGCTCAACCAGGATTAGGTAAACCCCTCCAACCTTATCAGTGATCTCTTTGTGCGAGTCATTGGCCACTTAGCCACATGCCTCATAATCCTTGAAATGAAAAAAGGAACTGCACTGCAGTCGAAAGACAAAACAAACTTCCATCCTGACTATGGATGGGAGCTTCTAATCCCTTAAACAGATGGGATGTTACTAGGTAACTGTTGTTATGCAACTGGGGGCGAGGCGGGATCATTGGTTCATTAGTTTACCTTATGTTCATGGTCTTTTGCTTTGTAAATCATTACAAAGGCCTAGTGGTTAGAGCATTGGACTAGTAACCGGAAGGTTGCAAGTTCAAATCCCCGAGCTGACAAGGTACAAATCTGTCGTTCTGCCCCTGAACAGGCAGTTAACCCACTGTTCCTAGGCCGTCATTGAAAATAAGAATTAGTTCTTAACTGACTTGCCTAGTTAAATAAAGGTAAAAATGAAAAAACATCTAAGGTCATTTTTAATACTTTGAATATCTGATTAATCTTTCGATGCTGGATTATAACCCCAAAAATGAGTAAATATGTACACACACAAGTGAAAGATTTCTCATGAAATAAACAGTGTTTCTAAAATAAACCATGGGGGCTAGACCCTGGCCCTGATCTAGAATCCTCTGCGGCAGTGCTAACGTGTGCAAACAACATACTGTATGTGAAATAATGTTACCCTCACAGAGAGCCAAATCCTCAATTGACTCAAATTATGTAAATTAGCCTATCAGAAGCTTCTAAAGCCATGACATCATTTTCTGGAATTTTCCAAGCTGTTGAAAGGCACAGTCAACTTAGTGTATGTAAACTTCTGACCCACTGGAATTGTGATACAGTGAATTATAAGTGAAATAATCTGTCTGTAAACAATTGTTGGAAAAATGACTTGTTTCATGCAGAAAGTAGATATACTAACCGACTGGCCGAAACTATATGTTTGTTAACAAGAAATTTGTGGAGTGGTTGAAAAACGAGTTTTAATGCCTCCAACCTAAGTGTATGCAAACTTCTGACTTCAACTGTAATTACAATAGGTAATGACAATTCATGAATGCTTGAAGAATAATCAGGAATATATCCATCTATCCACCTCTGAAAGTTGGAAATGTAAAGGATGTATATCAAAGGGAAAATAATTGTGGACATTTAAATGAATTATATATACCCATTGATTCTTGGAAGACTATAACTTATACATGCCTCATGAGCTTAGCTCAACTGTCGTACCCCCTCAGAACCCCAAATATAAGCTTGTTGTACTCCATTGTTATACTACATGTAATTGTAAACAAACACTTTATGGCCTAAAAACATAGATAAAACTATAATGTTGATCATGTATATATTGCATCTATTGTTGTTTATGAATTTGAGTGGTTACATTACTCCAGCACCATCTTTTAGCTGTGCCGAAACAGTGGTGGGGTGGGCTTTGTTATTGTTTAAATTGCAGATTGCCCCTTTAAGTTGCGGAAGTATCTCTTCATCTTTCCGTTTACCTGTGTTTTTAAGTCTCCCGGCCTTGGTTGCGTTGGACACTAGGCCCTGGCAGATGTAACTCAATAAGCATGGAGGATGGCACATGAAATCTCTGAGCATTAAAGGCTCTTCTTAGCTCAGCAACAATGTCATGAGTCATAACTTTACTCCACTCAGTAATTGTATTATTGGATTCAAAATGTTAATTCTATAAGCTACTGTAAAGCATTAAGACTAATTGCTTTTAGCATTTTATTACTTTTGTTTTTATGAACATATCGTCAACTAAATGCACTGTATTTACTTATTGTAATTTATCTGTTTAGAACTCTTCTGGATAAAGGAGCAATACAATTGTTTCAGTTAGAATGAAACCAGCTTTTATTCCAAAATAAAATGTATTCTTCATGTATAAAAACATATGGCTTCTTTTAATATATTGTTTACAGCCAATCAACAATCAGCCCAGGGGGCCTCCCAGGTGGCGCAATGGTGCACGGTGTTTCCTCTGACACATTGGTGCGGCTGGCTTCCGGGTTGGATGTGCGCTGTGTTAAGAAGCAGTGCGGCTTGGTTGGGTTGTGTTTCGGAGGGCGCATGACTTTCGACCTTCGTCTCTCCCGAGCCCGTGCGGGGAGTTGTAGCGATGAGACAAGATAGTAACTACTAATAATTGGAAACTACAAAATTGGAGAGAAAAAGGGGGTAAAAAAAACAATCAGCCCAGACATATCCAAGAAAGCAGTCATATTTGCACTTGTTACATCGGAGCAGTTTCCTAAAGGCCTGCTTGAAGTCCTCATTGAAACTGGTGTAGAGCAGGGGGTTGATGAGTGAGTTAACGTATCCCAGCCACGTGAGAAAGTCTGACACCTGTGCTGAGGCATGAAACACCCGGAGGCCCACCAGTAACTCCTTAACAAAGAAAGGCAGCCAGCATACGATAAAAGCCCCCAGGATGAGGCCCAGTGTGCGGGCAGCCTTTCTCTCTCTGGATGCACAGATCTGGGTCCTCTCATCACAGGTCCCCCCCGGTCATATTTGAGTATATTTAGTATATTTAGCTCAGTGTTTAGCATGGGTTCCGAGACAGACTGCTCAGACACACAGAGAGACGTTGGTGCGACACGGCAGCTACTGAGGCAGTTGTGGCTGCTGGCTCTCCTCTTACACTGGGCTCCCGAGGAGCTCCGTTTGTGGTACAAGGTCCGGGCTGCGATGAAGATCTGGTAGTAGAGGATGAGGATGATGGCCATTGGGATGTAGAAGGCCCCGAAGGTGGAATAGATGGTGTAGCCGATGTGGTCATGCTTGATGAGACACTTGGTGTAATTGCCGAAGTTGTCATCCCCGCTGTGCCTCCATAACAGAGGCGGAAATCACTGAAATGAGGACAGAGATGGTCCACGTGATGGTAACCATGATGGCGACGTGGCGCGGGGTTCTCTTGCAGGCGTACTCCAGGGCGTTGGTGGCAGTTGGTGGCCCAGTGGCGGTCCAGTGCGATGGCACACAGATGCAGGATGGAGTAGGTACAGCAGGTCATGTCCACGCTCAGCCATGCCTCACAGATGACACATCCCAGCAGCCACTTCTTTGTGGCGATGTAGAGGTCGCTAGGGCATCACCAAGATGGCCACCAGGAAGTCAGTGACAGCCAGAGAGCAGATCAGGTAGTTTGTGGGCAGGTGGAGTTTTTTTGTGTTAATGATCGTCAATATGACTGCACTGTTCATTAAGGCAGTGATCAGGGTCACAATGCTGAGAAAGATCACTACCAACACCATATCAGTCTTTGGTTCCATTTTGAAGGAGCCTTCTGGTCCTGACATGCAGTTTATTTAAACTATTAGGCTCCAGAACTATCTACCATACTCCTCGTTCTCCATTATTCTGTCTGTGTCCCTAATCCAGATCCTTTTCTCTCTCTTACTACCATGCTTTCCCTACCATACTCTCCCTACTGTGCCTTCCCTTATATTTGGAGCCACTGCGAAGGGGGGAAAAAAAACATAATTTTTGGTTTATTATTTTAGTGTGACAAAACATTGATTAGAGTATATTATAGCATGATACAGGTTATTTGTATTCAAAATGACAAATTTTCGCGATGAGTAGATCACTTCTCCACACGGTGGCAGAAATGATCAGGGAATCAGTGATTCACGGTCATATTGGAGGCTGTTATGCTCAGCATAGTATTCTAACTGTGTCATTGCAGCCCCATGACATCAATGTCAAGTCAATACTCAGCATGAAGCTCTAAATGTAATCATTTCGCCCCTAAATTCAATTTAGGAGCATAGGGAACACTCAAGACTTTATTACTGCCTACTAGGGAGTAGCTGGATGTTTTGCATACGGAGGCAAATTGGTTTTTCATGAAGGCCATGTTAAAAAGGACCAATTTCAGTCAGTGACACTTCCAAACAGCTGTTGGTACCAAAAAAATTATGAAAAGAAAATTTAATTGACAAACATATCTAGAGTCTGGCTTATTTAAATGGCTGCAGATCACATTACTTATGCAAATGGTATTATGGCTTTGTCATGCTTGAACAACGGACATACAATGTATGTGGGATGAAATACAAAAAGCATTCTTTTCATTACTTCCATGGGCATCCCTGCTCAAACCACAACACGGGGATGGGTCTGTCACAGTTTTTAATTGGAAAGGCAATTATAAGCATTTCTAAATGTAAATATCTTGAATGTAAATGTCTAGCCTGATGTGTGTGCATCCATTGAGAGAAGGAAGCCTAATATGAACAGAATTCAAATAGTTTAATGTTCAGCAATTTCCTTTTCAAATTAAGTATTTATATCCGTCACTTGCAATCAGTGGTTCTTCAAATAATTGAATGTTGTCTTTCTATAACTTTGTCATTTCAACTAGTGGCTCTTCAGGTTTAGCCACCCAGCTGACTAGAAATAGCATACCTGTGCTGTTATCACATCCTGTGGCTTAATCTTTCGCTTTGTCAAGGTAGTGGCTGAGCTGAGTTATACACCAAAATTATTTCAGTTTAGAAATCAATCAAAATCTGTCTGTGGGATAACAATAATGGTAATACTGTGCCACATACTCTGTGGAGCATTGTGTCCATAAGTGAGTGGCATGTGACTCAGCCATTCCTGTGCTAAAGGGATCAGTCATACAAGGCCATCACCCTTCATCCTGTTGTCTGTTATTCCATTGCTCACTCACTCCCATTGATAAATATGAAATCTTTGTGCTGGGTGTTATTTGACCTTTCCTCAACTATTTTTCATTTGCACATATTGAACATACAGTTGTTTTGACTTGTTATAGTCTGTCTTAAAGTTTACGTTTGGGGCATGCACCCCAAGTTTTTCAATTATAGACTTTGCAACACCTGCAGCACCTGTACCTGGTGTCCTGATATCTCTCATTAAACTCAAGAAGCTAATTTTGTAGAGGTTATTAGTTACAATTTTCCTCTTGCAATGCCATAATGCATTCAAAGATTAGATGAAGAAGCAAAACAAAAGCATTAAAATGGAAGCTGGTCCCTATTAATGACCAACATGTTATTTGATAATATGATAGCCTATCATAGCCTCGGTATGATAATGAAACTATCCTTAAAAAAAACACATACAAATAGGTTATAGCCTTTGGTATGCTACCAAAAATAATGAAAGAGCAACCAACATATATCAGGGTATAAATGTGGGCACATACCGTCTGAATGGTTCAATCATTGTTTATCCATCACAACACATTTAGTCTCATCCTTTGAAAGTATCCAAATAAATGTTTTTTTTTTGTGATGGAACTCTCAAATGTGTCTGCAGTCAGCAATATCGTCTAAGGACAGGTCAGATGGACCTCCATCACTTCAGAGGAATGCACGAGTGCGCACGGCGCGGGAGTTTGGCACTGTCCAATTGCTGCCCAATAAGGGAGGCAATTTATCGATTGGAGTGACAGTAGGCTTTCTCTCTCCTGGAGAATTAAAGGTGACATTCCTCCATGGCGTGGGAGGTTAGCAACATGGGCACGTTTGTGAATTGGGGACAGACGGAACTTTCCCGCCATGCCATACAAGTATATGCATAATACAGTAACCTATGTGTTCCTATGCGCAGTGCACGCACATGCATGGAATTACTATAAATGACCATACAAAGACTCCCCACAGGCTAATTCGGATGAAAACACACATTGGCTATTTCCCAGCAGTAGAAAAGAGATTCAGCCTCTTCAGTCAATAGTGTGCAACTGCATCCTACTGTATAAATGAATATGGCGACCACTAATGAGATATAAATTGTCGCTGGATGAGTAGCCTACTTGTGTGGGATTCTTTGCAATGTGGGTTTTATGAGGATATTTGATGAATAGAGTTTCTCCATTTCTTCTAAAATAAGTTGAAATTTAAAAATAAAAAAATTGTGCACCACACCTTGTTATTGGATTTTTCAAAAAATGTCTAAACAGAGTTTACATTTTTAAGACAAATTGCATGGATGAAATTATTGGCACCCCAGAGCTAGTACTTGGTTGCACAGTCTTTAGCCAAGAGAACTGCAGACAAACAGCCACCAATGAGCTTGCTGCATCTTTCTACTGACAATTTGACCCACTTTTCAGACACAAACTGCTCTTCAATATTTGAGGGGTTCCCTACCCCAAATGCTTTTTTCAGATCTCGCCATAGGTTATGGATGTGATTCAGACCTAGACTCTTCGACGGCCACTCCCGAACAGTCCAGCATCTCTTCTTAACCTGTTAAACTCTGAGTGGTTGTTTTGTGCCCTGTACAGAGCCCAGGGGGTTTAGGGGGTACCGCCACCCAAAAAAGTCATCATAAAAATATAGTGACATACACTTCATGACCAAATGTATGTGGACACCTACTTGTCGAACATCTCATTCTAAAATCATGGGTATTAATATGGAGTTGGTCCCCCCTTTGCTGCTATAACAGCGTCCACTAGATGTTGGAACATTGGTGGGCGGACCTGTTTCCATTCAGCCACGAGCATTAGTGAGGTCTGGCACTGATGTTGGGCGATTAGGCCTGGCTTGCAGTCTGCGTTCTTGACTGGCTCTGTGCAGGCCAGTCAAGTTCTTCCACACCGATCTTGACAAACCATTTCTGTATGGACCTCGCTTTGTGCACGGTGGCATTGCCATGTTAAAACAGGAAAGGGCCTTCACTAAAACGGTTGCCACAAAGTTGGAAGCAAAGAATTGTCTAGAATGTCATTGCTCGATTTTATACACCTGTCAGCAACGGGTGTGGCTGAAATAGGCAAATCCACTCATTTGAAGGGGTGTCCACATACTTTTGTATATATAGTGTATCTATCTTTATCACTCCAATATTCCTGAACATTGTAAATATGGTACTGAAACTGACTGACCCTGTATATAGTATGCTTACTTACTTTATCGGGTTCTTCTTATTTTTATATCTTGTGTGTTTTTGTTCTGCCTTGTTATCTTTAGTATTACATTGTTATTGAAAACAATGTTTTAACATTCTGTCATTGTTGGGGTTAGAGCTTGCAAGAAAGGCATTTCATTGTACTTGTGCATGTGACATTGAAACTCGAAACATGATTAGCACGAACAGCCAGAGGGCAAGTGAGATTAGTGATTCATCACTCTGACATGATAGGGTGCCATTTTTGTCTTGCATGCCCAATCATTCCTCTACATGTAGTTACTTTCCCTTGCCAGATGAATGCCAGTTTACTTCCACGGACAGGACCAGAGTTTTTATGAACACTGGGAGATTTGTGTGTGGTCAGGTCACAGAGAATGCAATAGTTAACATGTTGATATGGTCGAAAATAAATACATTTTTGTGTTTCATAAATAAGCACTGGGTCTGAAACCCTTTACTTTGTGATGCTCTAGGATGATAAATAATTACATCCATCCCCTTACAGTGCCTTGCGAAAGTTTTCGGCCCCCTTGAACTTTGCAACCTTTTGCCACATTTCAGGCTTCAAACATAAAGATATAAAAAATGTATTTTTTTGTGAAGAATCAACAACAAGTGGGACACAATCATGAAGTGGAACGACATTTATTGGATATTTCAAACTTTTTTAACAAATCAAAAACTGAAAAATTGGGCGTGCAAAATTATCCAGCTCCCTTAAGTTAATACTTTGTAGTGCCACCTTTTGCTGCGATTACAGCTGTAAGTCGCTTGGGGTATGTCTCTATCAGTTTTGCACATCGAGAGACTGAATTTTTTCCCATTCCTCCTTGCAAAACAGCTCGAGCTCAGTGAGGTTGGATGGAGAGCATTTGTGAACAGCAGTTTTCAGTTCTTTCCACAGATTCTCAATTGGATTCAGGTCTGGACTATGACTTGGCCATTCTAAGACCTGGATATGTTTATTTTTGAACCATTCCATTGTAGATTTAGCTTTATGTTATGGATCATTGTCTTGTTGGAAGACAAATCTCCGTCCCAGTCTCAGGTCTTTTGCAGACTCCATCAGGTTTTCTTCCAGAATGGTCCTGTATTTGGCTCCATCCATCTTCCCATCAATTTTAACCATCTTCCCTGTCCCTGCTGAAGAAAAGCAGGCCCAAACCATGATGCTGCCACCACCATGTTTGACAGTGGGGATGGTGTGTTCAGGGTGATGAGCTGTGTTGCTACAAACTGTAAACAACACTTTTTATGGATATCTTTAAGAAATGGATTTCTTCTTGCCACTCTTCCATAAAGGCCAGATTTGTGCAATATACGACTGATTGTTGTCCTATGGACAGAGTCTCCCACCTCAGCTGTAGATCTCTGCAGTTCATCCAGAGTGATCATGGGCCTCTCGGCTGCATCTCTGATCAGTCTTCTCCTTGTATGAGCTGAAAGTTTAGAGGGACGGCCAGGTCTTGGTAGATTTGCAGTGGTCTGATACTCCTTCCATTTCAATATTATCACTTGCACAGTGCTCCTTGCGATGTTTAAAGCTTGGGAAATCTTTTTGTATCCAAATCCGGCTTTAAACCTCTTCACAACAGTATCTCGGACCTGCCTGGTGTGTTCCTTGTTCTTCATGATGCTCTCTGCGCATTTAACGGACCTCTGAGACTATCACAGTGCAGGTGCATTTATACAGAGACTTGATTACACACAGGTTGATTGTATTTATCATCATTAGTCATTTAGGTCAACATTGGATCTTTCAGAGATCCTCACTGAACTTCTGGAGAGAGTTTGCTGCACTGAAAGTAAAGGGGCTGAATAATTTTGCACGCCCAATTTTTCAGTTTTTGATTTGTTAAAAAAGTTTGAAATATCCAATAAATGTCGTTCCACTTCATGATTGTGTCCCACTTGTTGTTGATTCTTCACAAAAAAATACAGTTTTATATCTTTATGTTTGAAGCCTGAAATGTGGCAAAAGGTCGCAAAGTTCAAGGGGGCCGAATACTTTCGCAAGGCACTGTACATGATGCAATCTATTGAACATCTTTTTCTCTTGTCTCATTGGTGGTTAGGAGGATACAGTAGTTAAATGTGGGGCCTTTTTGAACATTGTCCATTTTGATTGGACCATTAAGTGTCTGTCGCATGAATCAATCTTATTTATGGATCATTCCACGAAATGAGTGCCTTTAGTGCCCCTTTGATAGTGTTTGTAGAAATTGTGTACAAATATTGAATTTTAAAAGCATGTTATATTAAATTAAGTTCCCTTTAATATAGACATGGAAAATTCAGTAAATCAGATTGTAATATGAATAAAGACTTTTTTCAGCATTTTGACATTTCCTTCTGTGCATGCTGTGTGTCTTCCGGGAAGATTTTAACCCACTTAACCCTAACATTTCTCCATGTTTTCACCATCATTGTAAAGTCCTAGTTATTTTGTTGCTTTGACAAAGTAATTTCTGAAGATTCTTATTTATTTAATGTTATTAGTGATTGATTTTAAGGTGATTCATTTTAAGGTTGGTGGTAGATGGATGGCCGTGTTGCCCAACAGTCCTTTGAAGAGTGTCTCTGGAGGTGAATGGGAAACGTGGTAGTGTCGTCGTTGGGTGGTAGACGGGATAGTCTGTCTGTCCTTTCCTAGCCCACGTTTTTAGCTGTTGTTGCTAACTCAACGGCTAGCAGGTATCACTTCTGTAGTTAATAAGAGTTCAAAGTTCATACCATTCGCAACCAAACCTCACGCTGAGGTTGGCTTCGATCTGTAGTTATTATCTGAACCATTCTGACATCGGATCGTCATCCTAATGTACCCGGAACAGGAGGTTACATTTTCGTCAAGGCTTTATATAGTGGAGGGAGAAGGGTGTGTTTTCATAGTTTTATAACCCATGTCTGTTCACAGGGGCGGGCCACTGATTGAGCAGAGCCCTAACCTTGTGAAAACCCAAATCTCTCATTTGGAAGCTAAAATTACATTTAATCTTTTCACCAATAATTTTATATTCAAACATTTAAATTGAACAACAATTTCATGTGAATCCGATAACTATAATGTGTACACTTTCCACTGTAGAGTTTATGTCACCCTATCATTGATGAGAATGTCTCAGATGACAACCGAACTGACATCATATTCATTAAGTACCCACGCATATGTTCAACTGGTCGGATTACAAAAATATGGTTAATTTCCCCCCACTTTCTGATGTTCCCAGAATCTCTATGTCAACCAAAGGATTTTCAAATGTCACATCAGTAGGGTAGAGAGAGGAAAAGGGGGGGGGGGTGTTTATGACTGTCATAAACCTACACCCAGGCCAACGTCATGACAGCACTTTGTGACATCGGCTGATGTAAATGGGGCTTCATAAATACATTTGATTGAAATTTGATTGATTGGAGTAGAATAGGTGGAATGGTATAAAATACAACAAACACATGGTTTCCATGTGCTAATCCATTTGCTCTGTTCCAGCCATTATTGTGAGCCGTCCTCCCCTCATCAGCCTCCACTGATTGTGATGCATAAATCCTAAGGTTACTTGGAAGGTCCAGTCAATGAGCATTATGGGTGTAATGAACTCATTCTACAGATGTGTTTTACATCACTTACTTTGTGACAGCATGGTATCCCAGGGATACCGGACATTCCAAAACACAAAAACAACAACAAAAAAATTATACAAAACGCAGTGGAATGTAAAGTTGCCAGTACCATGTGAGAGGACGACGAGCTTCTTTTGAACCTAAAATTAAGAAAATCGATCCCACCGCAGCTGAGAGGCTTACGGTATTATGATCTAGATATTTTACACTGGGCTACCAAAAAGGCACTCTATTTGTAGAATGACCCAGTTCTATAAACCTCTCAATGAAAATAAATAGTATCAACAAACAGACTAAATAGAGAACTTTCAAAGCTGTCTGCTTTCATGTCATAAACACCTACTATGAGGCTAATTGTGATGATAAACATTACAAAACCCTGTCTCTCTGCAACATCATCTTGTGGTTACTCCTGCCCCTCCCAAAGATCTTCTCCCAAGGCCTCATTCACTGGCTTAATATGTAGGATCTTAATTTGAGATATTTTGTGACAGTAGGAAAATACTCCTGCAGCAACAGGAAGTTTGAATGATTATGTGGATTATAATTAACAAACATTTTTGTAGGGGTTGATACATTTTTAGTTAGGGCAATTCAAGTTCGGAATTTCATAGTGGAAATGACTAACTTTTTGGACATGTTTTAAAGCTCAAATACACTACTAGTCTCCATTTCCTGCACTACAGCGAAATTCTCAAACAAAATAGTAATCAAATGAAGATCCTACATCTGTAGGTCTCCAAGGCTTTGGCTGCATAGTGTGTCCATGTACTTGTCCATGCTGGATTGAGGCTGTCAGTGTAAGGGGAAATAGCTAACCTCTCTAATTTTACATCACCTCCAGCCAGAGAGTAGAGGACTCAAATGCGAAATCTCATACATCAAACTGTTTCAACATCCTTTGCCTCATTCCATACACGTCCTTTCAGATGATAAGTAGAGTTGTGATTAATTCAATTAAGGGAAGCTTTTGTCCTCTACATCACAGCTTTCACTAAGCTCAATGATGGTGTCTACTTATGTTTCACCTCATTGGGTCTGAATGAAATTAGTAATTACATGTATGGATTATTGGTATTTTTGCCAGTCATGGAGAACAAATGATCTATATCCTATAACTGTGAAGTGGACATTAGCACAACCACGAATCTTGTATCTTAAAAAGGCTTTCATCTCCTAAACAAGGTATGCTTCAGCTTTGTTGCTGCTAATGTTGTGCTTGGAGAAGGTTACAAAGACAGCCCAACTCACAGGGACATCATCAGAGGTGTGAAAGTAATGCTAGATGAATGAATCTGGTTTGGCTTCATTCTGTTGAATATATGGTCCCCTACATCCCAAATGTTATCCAGTAAATCTGAGTACTGGTTGAGGAGACACAGTATAGAGTTATGAAGTGGCCTATCATTCTGCCAGCACATGGAGAGCCTCTTTAGATAAAGAAGAGAATATGCTTCCCTTGCCAGGAACAGCCTGTTCCTGATGAAATCTAGTTTGAGTTGTGTTCGTACCTGTAAAGCCAGGTGCCATTTAATAGTGGATGGCAGTTGGCCATTACATCGACATCAAAGTACCAGGAGCTTTCATTCGAAGGTCACCTGGGAAGAAATTCTAAGGTCACCTGTGATTACACAAGTGTCCCCCACTGGGACTGGCCATTAGCAAGGGTAAACGTCTGGTCCTGACATGGAGACAACAGCACTGCCTCTGGCTCCCAGACTTCCAAAGACTTTCTTTGATCGGTGAGGTACTGACAGTATGAAGCAGGACAGGCTCTGTCATCCCTTAATATGCCCAGCAGTAGGCATTTTGGAGTTGCTGGAACTAAACCCTGATGTCTTCGATCGCTGTTAGAGCTCTTCTTTTAAGAGGTGTTCTTTGCATCATTGACCATGGACCAGGGTGTCACGACTTCCACCGAAGTCGGCTCCTCTCGTTGATCGCCGAACGCCACCCGAACAAAGTCACCAGCTTTCTAGCCATCGCCGCTCCATTTCTCATATATCCATTTGTTTTGTCTTGTTCCATTACACACCTGGTTTTCATTCCATAATTTCTGCATGTATTTAGTCCTCTGTTCCCCACCATGTCTTTGTGTGTAATTGTTTATTGTTATGTGCATTTTGTCAGGCGCTATACTTTTGCTATGTTCCGTGTTTTTGGCACGTTATTGTTCTTATATGCTGTCATTTTTGGACCGGAATTAAAGTTTGCCTGTTTATTACATTCTGCTCTCCTGCATCTGACTTCGCCTCCCGTACACACCTCTGACAGAATTACACACCGAACCATGGAGTCAGCAGGAGCAGGGACCCCGTTTAGAGGAGTCTATGAGCGAGTCCAGGAACATTCGGCTATGTAACATCATCTTGGTGCCATGATGGATCGCGTTGTCCAGACTATGGACCGCTGGGAGAGACAGGAAGTCTCCCCAGTGCCTCGACCAGCGCAACCGGGGTTACCTCTACCTGTCTGGTCCGGAATCAGTCCCAGTGGGATGCATCTCTCCCTTCCCAGGGAGTATGATGGGACGGCAGCACAGTGCCAGGGATTCCTGTTACAACTGGACCTTTACCTGGCCACTGTGCACCCAGCTCCCTCGGAGATGGGGAGTTCACCCGTCGCTTCCGGGCCGTCTTTGACCATCCGCTCGAAGGTAGAGCGGCGGAGGAACGGCTCTTTCATTTGAGGCAGGGGACGAGGAGGGCCCTGGAATTCCGGACCTTGGCCACCGGAGCAGGCTGGAACGACAGGGCCCTCATCGACCACTGTTGGTGAAGCCTGCGTGAGGACCTCCGACGTGAGCTGGCCTGCAGGGATGCCACCATCTCCTTTCACTAACTGGTGAAAGGAGGACGTCCAGAGGGGGCTCTGTCGGTGCCATTTTCTAGCAACCCTGCTCCGCTGCCCATGGAGTTGGGAGGGGCTGCGCGTAGGGAGACTGGAGGAGGAGCCATCACGTGCACCATCTGTGGCCGCAGAGGGCACACTGCTGGTCGGTGCCGTGAAGGTTCCTCTGGGAGTAGAGGCAACAGGCAGGGCACTCTGGCGTCACCCCAGGTGTTTCTGCACCACACTCATCCAGAGTCATCTGGACAGACTGCGGAAGCCCTGATTACTCACGTCTTCCGGCACTACGGGGTGCCTGAGGATATAGTGTCTGATCGGGGTTCCCAATTCAAGTCGAGAGTCTGGAAGGCGTTCATGAAACGTCTGGGGGTCTCGATCAGCCTTACCTCCAGTTTTCACCCCGAGAGTAACGGGCAGGTAGAGAGAGTCAACCAGGATGTGGGCAGATTTCTGCGGTCCTATTGCCAGGACCGGCCGGGGGAGTGGGCGGCGTTCGTGCCCTGGGGTGAGATGGCACCGTAGTGAGACGAACACCGGGGGACCGGGTCTGGCTCTCGACCCGAAACTTCCGCCTGCCCTGCCGGAAGCTGGGTCCGCGGTTTGTGGGGCCATTAAAATTCCTGAGGAGGGAGAACAAGTTGTGTTACAGATTACAGCTTCCCTCTGATTACCGTATTAACCCCTTATTCCATGTGTCTCTCCTCAGGCCGGTGGTGGCTGGTCCGCTCCAGGAATCTGAGGTGCGGGAGGTCCCTCCGCCCCCTCTGGATATCGAGGGGGGCCCGGCGTACTCCGTTTGTTCCATCCTGGATTCGAGGTGTCGGGCAGGGGGCCTTCAGTACCTCATGGAGTGGGAGGGGTACGGTCCGGAGGAGAGGTGCTGGGTTCAGGTTGCGGATGTTTTGGAACCCGAACTGCTGTGGGAGTTTTCAACGTCGCTGGAGCCGCGCGTCAAGGGGTATGTCATGACTTCCACCGAAGTCAGCTCCTCTCCTTGTTCGGGCGGTGATCAACGTCCCCGGCTTTCTAGCTATCGCCACTCCATTTCTCATATATCCATTTGTTTTGTCTTGTTCCATTCCACACCTGGTTTTAATTCCATAATTACTGCATGTATTTAGTCCTCTGTTTCCCACCATGTCTTTGTGTGTAATTGTTTGTTATGTGCATTTTGTCAGGCGCTGTCACGCCTTGGTCATTGTATTTTTGTGTTTTCGTTATATATTTGGTCAGGCCAGGGTGTGACAGGGGTTTATGTTATTGCATTTTCGTATTGGGGTTTGTAGTATTTGGGATCGCGGCTGATTAGGGGTGTTGTATAGGCTTGGCTGCCTGAGGCGGTTCTCAATCAGCAGTCAGGTGATTCTCGTTGCCTCTGATTGGGAACCGTATTTAGGTAGCCTGAGTTTCGCTTTGTCTTTCGTGGGTGATTGTTCCTGTCTCTGTGTAGTGTTCACCAGATAGGCTGTATTAGGTTTCACGTTCCGTTTGTTGTTTTTTGTATTTATCGTTATTTCATGTACCGTAATTTTTTTCATTAAAGACATGAGTAACCACCACACTGCATTTCGGTCCTCTCTTTCGACAAACGAAGAACGCCATTACAGGCGCTATACTTTTGCTATGTTCCGTGTTTTTGGCACGTTCTTATGTGCTGTCATTTTTGGAACGGAATTAAAGTGCCCCTGTTTATTACACTCTGCTCTCCTGCATCTGACTTCGCCTCCTGTACACACCTCTGACATAGCCTTAGATAAATCCTGCTCCGCCATGTTCCCAGTCTCACAGCTCTGTAAAGTAAATACCCCCACAGAGCCTCAGAAGGCAGCAGGCAGCTTGGGGTTGGTGATTCATACAACTGCCTTGTATCTGGTCCAAAGCACATGCAACAGGCTATGTTTAGGGGTAAACTGGGACAGAAAATTGGCCCTACACTGGCAAAAAAAATCCTTGAGGCCCCTAAACAACCCATTTATTTCCTTGAGAACACCATTATACTTTTGCTCAAAAACCCAAGTTAGACAGGCCCACTAGGCTTAAAATGGACCAGCTTATTTAGCATTTGCCCGAAATACCAGATGGCCAGTCCACCCCTGGCTATGTTGTCATTATGCAAAATCCTAGATGCACTCTCCCCATAATTGCATGTGATTATTATTTTGCTCCAGACATTTAAAAAAATTCAGCTGTTTGGTAAATTTCTATTCCAAATATGTTCCAAATGGGTTCCCCTTCTCTGACCAAATTAACTCCATGACTCAATTATGTTTTATCAGCCAGGCTTTTAACTTCTCAATATTGGCCTATTGCATCTGACATGGAAACAAGCAATACTAGGTGATGATTGATACCAAAAGAGTGCAATATAAAGGGTAGGTAAACAAGGGAGTAATGAAGAGCAGGTGTGACTGATGACGGTTGCCAGGTGTGTGTAAAGATGGCTTGCCAGGACCGGTGGTTAGTAGACCGGTGACGTCGAGCACCGGAGCGGAGGAGTGGACGTGACAGTCCCCCTGCTGGTCCTGGCAGTGGCTCCTCAGGAACCTCCCCAGTTCTTGGTTCATCCTCTCCGCTTGCCAGTTAAACTGGGGCCGGTGCCCGGAAGTGAGACTGACCATGACCCTCAGCTTCTCCATGAAAGCCTTCCATACACGTAATGTGAATTGGCGGCCACGATCAGAGACAATATCCTCGGGAAGGCCATAGTGCCGGGAAGACCTGCTGCAACAGTGCCTCGGCGACCTGGAGAGTGGTAGGGAGACGAGAAGGATGAAACAAAAGTATTTAGAGAATCTGTCCACTATCACCAAAATGGTAGTAAAACCATCAGAAGAGGGGAGATCAGTGACAAAGTCAATGGACAGATGAGACCAGGGGTGCTGAGGCACAGGAAGGGGAAGGAGTTTCCCTGCTGGAGCGTTCCGGGGAGATTGGGAGAACAGAACAGGAGTTGACATATCAAGTGATGTCCTGCACCAAGGTGGGCCACCGGTACTTTCCAGAGATGGACTGAATGGTGCGGGTAATACCTAAATGTCCAGCGAAGATGGCTGTGTGCACCCAGGTCAATGGCCGATCCCTTATCCCTGTGCGTTCAGGAGGACAAGTGGCAGGGGTCGATTCCCTCTCCAGGGCCTGGCGAATGTCCATATCTACATCCCAGAGCACGGGGGCTACGACTCGAGAGGGCAGGATTATGGGTGCACTCAAGACAGGAACCTCTCCCGCATCGTAGAGAAGGGACAGGGCATCGGCTTTGATGTTGTTGTTTTTTAACCTGGGTGATATGTCAGTGTGAAATCGAATCTGGTGAAGAAAAGGGCCCACCTGACTTGGCGCGGGTTCATTCGCCTTGCTGTCCGTATGTACGTTGAGGATGGGAAATGGGTCCTGGGTGCCCTCCAGCCAGTGTCTCCACTCTAATGCCAACTTCACTGCCAGGAGCTCCCGATCGCCAACATCATAGTTCCTCTCTGCAGGAGACAGCTTTTTGAGTAATATGCACATGGATACAATTTCTGTGGATTACCTTGACATTTAAAACAGGAAAATGGTCCAATTAACACACTTATCAAGAGAATATCCCTGGTCTTCCCTACTGCCTCTTATCTGGCGGACTCACTAAACACAAATGTTTAGTTTGTTAATTATGTCTGAGTGTTGGAGTGTGGCCCTGGTAATCTGTAAATAAAAAAATTAAAGAAATGGTGCTGTCTCGTTGGCTAAATATAAGCAATTTCAAATTATTTATACTTTTAACTTTTGATGCTTACGTATATTTTTGCAATTACATTTATACTGAAGTATATTTAAAACCAAATACTTTTAGACTTTTACTCAACTAGTATTTTACTGGGTGACTTTCACTTTTACTTGAGTCATTTTCTATTAAGGTATATATACCTTTACTCAAGTATGACGTTTGGGCACTTTTTCCACCACTGATCAGAGCTAACACATTCTTTCAATGTAATAGAGCTGAGCTCTTTGACATTACGGCTACGATGTTTTTGAATGTAATGTAAAAGATTGAAGGGCACTTGAAAAGAAACCAAAAGAACTAGCTAGAGCCCTTCTTCCAAATCTTCATTTAAATTACAAATGCACAGGCTAAACTGTAAATTACGGAGAGTAATGATCTAGCTAGTTAATAACACAGAATATCATGATTTTTGGAGGGAAACATATTAATCAAATCTACTTATCCTACAATACTTTCAAATAGTTAATCTCTCACTTTCTCTACACAACTGACTAGGTCATAGGTGCCAATGCTTTGTAATAACTAGAGTATAAAACATAACTAAAGTAGTACAAACATATGTTTAGCTCCATTCGTGCAAGGATCCCTATTCCCGAGGGACAGTGGAAATCAGACCCTTGAATGGGAGATTGAGTAGATATGTGTGTTGTAGAGTCAGGTCACTATCAAGGTCAGCTTTCCCTGAGACATACAGTGGCCATATGTGAATATTTAGGAAGTTCAGAAACTTCTTCCAACCACCCCTTCAAGCTACGCAAATTGATTATGAGTCATCCATGGGTGACATATGCAGAAAGAATAGCATATTTTACAAAGATGGCTTGCTTAATTAATGCAGCATGTCCGGCTTCCGTCTGCCAAGTGAATTAATTTGTTACAAACCCATCATTCTTAGGGTCCCGTCTTATGGTGAGCCTAGAGCTCATAAATGACAAGGGCCCTGTACAATGACATTGGTCATGCCCTTTGCTCAGGCTCCACACCTTATGAATAAGCAAAGGGCATGCTCAAATGGCTCTGGCAAAATATGTAACTCTCTGGGCATTCAAGTCAACTTCTCATGGTTTGTGATCAGCTTGTGGTGGAGGATGTCATGTGATCATGACAGTATATAGGGGCTATGATACAAATGTGATACAGCCAGCCATTAGCCTACTGAGAAAAGGTCTCAGTAAGAGGATTTAAAAGCATAAGTGTGCTCACAAGTGCCGGTTTAGCAGCACAATCTTTAAAAAACCAAACCACAAGTTGTCTTGATTGACTGTTGTCAGAAGAATAGCAACTTTTGTTTCCAACTTTTTTAGGGCCAACGACTATCACAGCTATTTATCAACAAATCAAATTAAACAGTCAAACTATACAGGATTTCGTGATAAGAGTGGCGGTCTCTGGAATGAACACTTTGCCTGATCGCTTGTTTGGTTGAACTTCTTTGTTTACATTGGATGCTTGTGAGAACAAGCCAATGAAGAGGGTGAGATGCTTTGGTAGAAAAGGGGATTGTCAAGGGTGTTTAACTACGGTTCTCTCTCCTGTCAACCCCGGATGATTTAAACTCCTCCCTAGAAGCAGGATCGTAATTCATTAGGCACCAAACAGATGAAAACAGACTGGAACCAGGAGGTATCTACCTGAACTTGTCCAATAAGAATCAATTGTTTTTATTTTCTGTTGCGAAACATTTAAAGTTTTGCACTAGTGAATACAACCCTGCATTACCAGGACAGTTAGACTGAGACAATAATATCGGCCTCTACACCTCAGAGGTTTGCAGGAATTAGTGTGTCTGATTATTCTTCAAAAAAATATTGAGTGAAATTCAATAGGATCTGAACTGTGTAGGTTAAAAACGTGACTGACACATACTAGATTCTATGATGTCTAAAAAATAAATAAAAAATAGCATATTTGAAAATAGCATATCCCAATAGTATCAAACACAGCCAACTAGTTTTTAAAAGATAATGAAAAGTATTGAGGTTAATTCAAGTTAAATTCATGCATTTCAGTAATGGGATTGTTCAATTTACTGTTGATAATCGGTCATGTCTAGACACACACACACACTTTCACACTCACTATATATGCTGCTGCTACTGTGTATTATCTATCCTGTTGCCTAGTCACTTTACCCATATCTACACATACATAGGTACCTCAATTACCTCGTACCCCTGTACATCGACTCGGTAGCCATGTTATTTTTACTCATTATTGTTATTTGTTATTCACTGTGTATTTATTCCTAGTCTCACTATTTCAACTTTTTTCTATATTTATCTTTAACTCTGCATTGTTGGAAAAGGAATTGTAAGTAAGCATTACACTTTTTGTCTACACCATGTGACAAATAACATTTTATTTGGATTTGATTTGAGGTACAGATTTTGTCAAATTGACATCGTAAATAGATTTTGGGGGGCTTTTAGCTAACCCTAACCCTTTTCCTAACCAAATCTGCTACGGTAATTCTCCTAACCTGCTGTGTAAGTTCTCCTAAACCTGCTACGAAAAGTCCATTTTGACAAAAGCTGCATCCCTTTTAGACAGAACTATGGAAGCCCATTCCCAGCACATTTTTTTTTGTCATTTTTTTAGGTCAATACAATCTCATCATTTCAAGATACTAAGTAGAAATGTTTAAATACGCGAGTCAACATTTCGGGATACTATCTCAAAATGTTGAGATACTAAGTTGAAATTTTCGAGAGAGTAAAGCAGGGGTATTCACCTCTTACCCTACCAGGGCCGGAGCCTGCTGGTTTTCTGTTTTACCTGATAATGAATTGCACCCACCTGTTGTCCCAGGTCTAAATCAGTCCCTAATTAGTGGGGTACAACTGGTTTCAAGGTCCAGAGTTGAATTTGAGGGTGGTAGAGCATACTTATATATGTTTCTTCATTTGTAACATTGTGTGATTTCAGAGGTGGCACCACAGGTCCAGGATATGGTGGGGGAGGGGGGTATTTCAATAAAAAGTCAGGATACATCATCTCACATTTTATAGTTCCTGCAATATCTGTTGTGCAGACGGGGGTCCTGGGGCCCAGAGTTTTTCCTGATCTGCTAGGCTAACACAGTGGTTCTCAAACCTCTCCTCGGGCCTCCTCAGCCAGTTCATGTATTTGATATATTCCAGAACTAGCACACCTGATTCAACTTGTCAGCTAACCCTTGATTAGGTGAATCAGGTGAACATCTAACACAAAATTGTGAAAGTCCCTAGATGAGATTTGAAAACCACTGGGCTAACCTAACCAGATAAAACTCTGGACTCTAGTTGGAGGGTATGATATAGGAATAAATCAGCTGTAAAACAGTTTTATATGTGCTATGATGGGACCAGATTATATTGTTTAAAACATTTTTGGCAACAACTGATTGGAAAATAGAACTAACATGGCGGAGTTTGCTTTATGCAGGTTAAACTCCTGTAGGCCTTTGTTGCTGTAAGTTGCTCACTCATCACTATTTTGTCTATTTAATTCCAATCAATTTTTTATTTAAAAAAAATTGAACCTTTTAACTAGGCAAGTCAGTTAAGAAAAATTCTTATTTACAATGACGGCCTATCGGGGAACAGTGGGTTAACTGCCTTGTTCAGGTGCAGAACGACAGATTTTTACATCGTCAGCTCGGGGATTGGATCCAGCAACCTAACCTTTCGGTTACTGGCCCAACGCTCTAAACACTAGGCCCCGGATTGATACATTTTAATACAAAACCAAATTGGATCACATTCACATTTTCTCTTAACACAAATAAATGGGCTGATTTTAGGCTGTAAATACATGTTTGGGCTATAAATACATGCTGCAGTAGTTGGTGTTGGGGGGCTAGGGTCAGTTTGTTATCTGTTTGTTATATCTGGAGTACTTCTCCTGTCCTATCCGGTGTCCTGTGTGAATTTAAGTATGCTCTCTCTCTCTCTTTCTTTCTCTCGGAGGACCATGCCTCAGGACTACCTGACATGATGACTCCTTGCTGTCCCCAGTCCACCTGGCCGTGCTGCTGCTCCAGTTTCAACTGTTCTGCCTGTGATTATTATTTGACCATGCTGGTCATTTATGAACATCTTGGCCATGTTCTGTTATAATCACTTTGAGCACTTTGAGATATCAGCTGATGTAAGAAGGGCTATATAAATACATTTGATGTGATGTTACCGCTTTGTTTACAGTGGGCAGAGGCAATCGGAGTGAAAATGCTTTTCTTGCCTACCTGCAGCTTTGATTGTTCTCAGTAGGCTAATTAACTGAATCACAGATTAATTGTGCATGAGTTGGCAAATCATGTGACAAATCAGTCTCAATAGTCGTTTGTCCCTTTAATCAACGCTTGTCAATATTTTGTATTAAACTGAATCCAAAGTGTTAGGGCATATGCCAGCTCGTCTGCTGGCAGCCCTGCTGTGTTGATCTCTGCAGCATGGATAGATGGAAATCGCCACATAATGCTACAAATGAAGAAGCTATCTCGACGTTTTTAGTTAGTATGTCAATGTTTAGACAGTAGCTATCGACGTTTTAAAAAATCGTGGCGGGAATGGCCTTCCATACAAAACCTTGATCATCTGCCACTCTACTAGGCAAGCCCGTGCATGGGTGTCTAAGAAACCCCATCGATGAGAAAAAAACTCGCGGCGTGAACGGGTCTTCGCTAGTTACCACTGCCACAAAGTTATAAACCCCGCCTTGTTCTATAATTAATCTTCTTAACATGTTATTTTGAACCTAAACCTAACCACAGTGCTAACCGGATGTCTAACCCTAACCTTAAATTAAACCCCCAAATCAGTTTTTTGTTTTAATTAATGTTTACGAAAGCCATTTTTAAATAATTTTTTACTTTGTGGCTGTGGTAACTAGTAGAAACCGCGTGAACGTGGCAGCCATTTTACATCCTCAAGAGTGAATGAGTGGAGCCGGACCAGTGCCGGGAGTTTTTACACTTTTTCCTCTTTTAATTCTCACATTTTCCTTCCGAAACAATCAACACCATACAAGTTGGTGATCCATCGGCAGGTATGATGAATACTACTAACTGGTCACGTGATCATAGTACAATGTATAGCTAAAGTCTGTGAGCTTGTGGTGTTTCAAACAATGTGGAAACTGGTGGTTGGGACGGGTTCTACAGACCGGCTTTTTGAAAATGGACTCTCCCTATGTGGCGGCACGTTGACAAACCACGAAGCTAGCTAGCGTACTACAAGAAGGCCTCTGTTAAACCAAAGATGCTGGTAACATCAACCTATGACATTCGAGCCAAATTATGTCAACCAGCAAGTTACATATGAGCTATCATGTTTTTAATGTTGCTAGATAGCTAATTTAGCCAAGTGAGCTAATTCTGACAGATCAGGAATGACACATGTTCATTGTCACGGGCTAGCCCAGCCCGTGGCTAACCCAGCCTGCCAAGAAGCTATCAGCAACGCGTGAGCGTGCAAACTTCAAGAGGATTGCCTTCTGCCATAGTTTTAATGCAACTCGCGAGCTAGTTCAGCTACCCAATGTCGGCTAATGAAACATTTCATTTCATCCTGCCAACGTAGCAAACTGGCATGCTTAGCTAGTAAGGTTTGTTATTGCGACTTGACAGCGTGAGGACTATCATTAGCTAGTTAGTACCGCATGCTATTATTTAGCTGACGTTGGTTAGCTAGCTAACGTTAAGTTGATGGGCTATATACAGTATTTGGATAACGCAGCTAGTTGACGTTGGCTAACGTTAGGCCACAATGCTAACTATGCGTTTTTGGTTGATATAGATAACTACTTAGCAACCCAGCTAAATGGATTAGTTAGATATTGGCTGCAATGAAGACTTGGAATGAACTGAAATAACGGGAGTTCAATTTGACTTACATTTATGCTCGCTAAGTTTGCTTACTAATTAATACAGCGTCAGTGGCTTGAGACAACGTATCAAACATTTGTTATAACCATTGTTAATAGTTAGTCGACCACGTAGTATACTCCTGTACACATGCTTGTTGACCGGCTTGCTAGCTACCGGAAACTGGTGGTAGTTACACTGCCGAAGGAACACGTGTATCAACTATAACGTTAGTTAGTGCTGAAGTCAGCAATCAGTAGACTAATTTATCATTTAGCAATCAGGCCAAGCCCTTGTAAATGTTAGTTAGCGTGTTGTGCAAATGGGTTCTTCAAACCTAGTCAAAGGCGGGAAATATGTAATTGCGTGTACACACATTTTACCATGTAGCCTAGCAAACTGTCCTCACAAATGGAAATGAAATTAACAGTATGCAGTTAAACTTTTTTTTAATCATTGGTATTCATAAGTGACAGCATTATCAAATTTGATAGACAAGCCAAATCAAATATTGTAATTAAAATGTGACCTGATTCCACTGTAAGGGACCACATGGACCCATGTGTGCCTGTTGAACATGACATCCCCCAAAAGCTCTCAACAGCCATGCACTTGACCCAGCATTAATTTGGCTCATTGCATTTGCACAGATTTCTGGAGACATGGCCACAGAACATATTAATGGAAATGGTCCAGAAGAACCAATGGATACCACTGCTGCAGTTACCCATTCTGAACACTTCCAGACTTTATTAGAAGCTGGTTTACCACAGAAAGTTGCTGAAAAACTAGATGAAATTTACATAGCAGGTAAGGCACACTGAATACCCAGCATATTTGTATACATAATTAAAAATTGCTATTGCATGTGCTGTCATGTATTACATTACATTTTGAATGTGGGAATTGGGATCCTCAAGCAACTTTTTGTGGTTTCCTACCAAAATGGGTACTGCAGTGTTATGAAAAAAGAGAATTTGGACACCACCAATATCGGTGTGAAATAAATGTCATGTCTACATTTCCGTTGTCTTAGAGGTACATCTGGGCAGAGACCACTGGCGACACGGCCAGTGTTGTGTTTAAGAATTCAAGTGTATCAGCACAGATGAGCGGCGAGTTAGGCCACAGTTCGGCGGAGGTCTCTCTGTACAGTCTCAGGCAGAGAATTCAGCCAGATGGGCGCATGCAAGAACAATGGCAGCAGCTGTCGGTGGCTGGGACAGGTGATGGGTCTTCCAAGAGCAGAATGTGGACACGCTCATTAGGAACGCACAGTGCAGAGGACTGTTACATCACATCTGTTGTGATTAGTTCTGCAAGGGTTGAAGGTGCTGTTACTCAATGCACTTTGTCCCAAAAAATCTGACAATGTTATCTGAAATATGACTGCATTATTCAAAATTTCAGAGATCCAACGCAGTTATAGCCACAAAAATAAGAACTTTGACACCTCAACATGCATTGCGGCTAGATCCGTTTTGAGAAGATATCCCGTAGTTCTGTTCCTGCTAGTAATGGATGTTTTCTGGTGTCTCCTCAGGTTTAGTATCTCACAGTGACTTAGATGATAGAGCGATCGAGGCTCTGAAAGAGTTCAACGAAGAAGGTGCTCTGCAAGTTCTGTTGCAGTTCAAGGACAGCGACCTCTCACATGTCCAGGTATGTTTGGAGGGGGACGGTGTAGTAGAAGTTGGGTCAGCTGCATAATTAGTATGAAAATGTATGCTCACTACTGTGTCGCTCTGGTTAAGAGTGTCTGCCAAATGACTCAAATGTAAATGATTAGACTGCACTGTGCGTCTTTAAACAAAATGCTACCATTTCACCATCTAAAGCAGTGTTTCCCAACTCTGGTCCTTGAGTACCCCCAACAGTACACATTTTTATTGTAACCCTGAAGTAGCACACCTGATTCAACTTCTCAACTAATCATCAAGCCCTGAATGAGCTAAATGAGGTGTTTGTCCAGGCTACAATGAAAATATGTACTGTTGTGGGTACTTGCGGACCAGGGTTGGGAAACACTGCTATAAAATATATGTATTGATTATTATTTTAAATTTTTTGTTAAATATTTTATTTTTTACTCAACAGAACAAAAGTGCCTTTCTTTGTGGAGTTATGAAGACATACAGACAGAGGGAGAAACAGGGGACCAAAGTCTCAGACTCCAGCAAAGGACCAGATGAGGCCAAAATCAAAGTATGGTTTTGACAAATATTCTTGAAATAAGCGATCGTAGAGATTTTATAAAGGTATCATTATTTTATGACGTGCAGTTGTTCTCTGGAGGGTGTTTGACCTGAATTATGTTATTTAAATGAACAGGCCCTGCTGGAGAGAACTGGCTACACACTTGACGTGACAACGGGTCAGCGGAAGTATGGAGGCCCTCCCCCGGAGTCGGATCACTCAGGGACACAGCCCACGATCGGTACAGAGGTATGTCTCTACAATATTTAAATAGTGTTTGATTAGTGTGTAATAGTTTTCCTCAGTGTGGATGGTGTTTCTGCATTCTGTGTCCAAATGATGAAATCATGTACTTTTTCCTGGAGTGACTTCAGTTGCATTGATGGTTTACCGCTAAGATCTGATTGGACACATTAATTCTGTATTGGAGATTTATTTTAACAATGTTTCTTTCACACCAAGATAACCTCCATTTTGCTATCATCTCAGATTTTTGTTGGCAAGATCCCCAGAGATCTATTTGAGGATGAGCTGGTACCTCTGTTTGAGAAAGCTGGGCCCATTTGGGACCTGCGTCTGATGATGGATCCACTCAGTGGCCTCAACAGAGGTTACGCCTTTGTCACTTTCTGCACTAAAGAGGCGGCACAGGAGGCTGTCAAGCTGGTATGAAAAACTTGTGGTAAACTTCTCTCCTGACAGAACAGTAGGAATGGAGAATTTAAGCCCACCCAACAATGTCATGAACTCTCTTATCCTCTCCCCACAGTGTAACAACAATGAAATTAGACCCGGCAAACATATTGGCGTGTGCATCTCTGTGGCCAATAATAGACTGTTTGTTGGTTCCATCCCCAAGAGTAAAACAAAAGATCAGATTGTGGAAGAGTTTGCTAAAGTCACAGGTAAGGTTGAATGATCCTCTGGACATTTTGAAGGACCAGTCATGTTGTCTTGGCAAAAGTGATCGTTTCCTTGGCTTAGCAGTAACTTTGACAACTGTCTGTAGACAGTCTGTAGACACCAATCGTGATCAAGCACTAGAGCAGGGCTGCCCAATCCTTGTCCTGGAGGGCCAAAACACCTTTGTTTTTTGTTTCTACCTGGCAGTTAATTGCAATCACCTGGTGTCCCAGGTCTGAATCTGTCCCTGAATAGAAGAGGATGAAAAACAGTGCTTGGTCCCTCCAGGACAAGAATTGGCAGGCCTGCACTAGTGTGTTAGATTGCGTTTATTCTGAGTTAAGAGTTATGTGAGGGCTATATTTTGTAATGTAATAGTTCATTCCCAATGTGATGGTTCTGTGTCCAAATGATGAAATGCATATATTCTACCCTGGAGTAAATCTGTTTACGCTGATAGTTTACCGCTAAGATCTGACTGGACACTTAACTGGGCACAAATCAACAGTCTCTCGAGACTAATGTCCAAAGAGAACAGCTGTGTCAAATAAAGGAGACACTAAATGTTTTGAGTAAACTGAAGGGAACATTCTTTGATTGCATAAAGTCTTGAATGTGAAATATTCTCTTCTGGTGCCAACTGCTGTATGCTTTTCAGTAAGGTACTCAGAGTTCAATTTTTTGACTTGGCATTGCATATGGAGGCGCTAGAGCGAGCTGTCTGGTGCACTGGTCACTTCAGCTAGGATACCCTTTATGCCTTTCCCCTTCTGCCCCTCTTTCAACAGAGGGTCTTAACGATGTCATACTGTACCATCAGCCAGATGACAAGAAAAAGAACAGAGGCTTTTGCTTCTTGGAATACGAAGACCACAAAACTGCAGCTCAGGCCCGCCGCAGGCTGATGAGTGGCAAGGTCAAGGTGTGGGGGAATGTGGTGACTGTGGAGTGGGCCGACCCCATAGAAGACCCTGATCCTGAAGTCATGGCCAAGGTATGGGGAGCAAAGATAACATGGCTCATTTTGCTTGTGAATAAATTGTGATTTGATTTTTGTTCTGTCTATCTGTAAACTTGTAGACGAACACTGATTTGTGTTGGAGGCTGTTGACCAAGGAGTAAGAATAGAGGTAACCACCCGTGTCTGAGAGCCAGAAACGGATTTACGGGATTGATAACCCACCACTACTTTTCCCCTCCCAGGTGAAAGTGCTGTTTGTCCGGAACCTTGCGAGTACTGTAACGGAGGAAATACTTGAAAAGGCCTTCAGTCAGTTTGGCAAGTTGGAGCGGGTGAAGAAGCTGAAAGACTATGCCTTTATCCACTTTGAGGAGAGAGACGGAGCAGTCAAGGTACAGGCTGGAGTCTTTATATTTCTCTAATGAGAGTATCACGAAATTGTGGTAAAAATTGCAATTTTTTTGAATAGTTATTAAACTTGCATCTTGACAGGCCTTGGCCGACCTGAATGGGAAAGACCTGGAGGGAGAGCACATTGAAATAGTCTTCGCCAAGCCACCTGATCAGAAGAGGAAAGAACGCAAAGCCCAGAGGCAAGCGGCTAAAACACAAATGTAAGCAAACCATTGATTTGCAGTTATTCGAGACCTTCATTATAGTTACATTGTTGGGCAGCCTTTCATCATTGAGTTCTCTTGAGTGACTGAACAGAGAAGTTTAAAACATGAAAAACATAAAATTCTCGTGTCCTGTATGGTTACTAAACAAGTGCATATCCTCTCGCCTACCCATTCTTCACAGGTATGACGATTACTATTTCTACGGCCCACCCCAGATGCCACCTCCCACAAGAGGCAGAGGACGAGGTGGCGGCCGTGGTGGCTATTCCTACCCCCCTGACTACTACGGCTATGACGATTACTACGATTACTATGGCTACGACTACCACAACTACCGGGGCGGCTATGAAGACCCCTACTATGGCTATGAGGACTTCCAATCTCCCGGCCGAGGACGATCCCGAGGCGGAGCCCGTGGTGGTGGTGTCCTATCCTCCCGGGGCCGTGGAGCCGTCACGCCCAGGGGCAGACTAGGGGGTTTCTCCCAGAGAGGAGGCAGTGGCCCTGGATCAAGCAGAGGTGTGCAGGGGACCAAAGGGGCACTGGGTAAATGGGGACTAGCTGTGTTAATAGTCAATGCAAATCTTTGCCATCAGCTATATGTTAAATGCAAACATACTATTTGGACAGGACTTTTTCCCCCTTAACTTGAATTACCTTTTTATACAAATATTATTTTTTACCTGCATTTGTCTTCCTTATTTGGCATAAATTGACCCAAGGTGTGTGAGAAGCCTAGAAAAGTAAGGAATCAGTCATACAGATGGACCCATTTTTATTTTTACTTTTGAAAGCTGGGCTAGATGTCCCTCATATTAAATTGGAAAAATGTTATGTACGCAAATGTCTTTAGCTTTATGTCCAAATGATGAAATACTTATATTCTATCCTGGAGTAACTCTGGTTACGCTGATAGTTTACCGCTAAGATCTGATTGGACACTTTGGACATTTTAGGTTATTGTATACATGACTAGAAGACTTCCTCAGATTTGTGTCCATTGATGGGCAAGTATGCTTATTCTCAACATTTGAAGACAACTGCCTTGACTGATGTCACCTTTCAGAGCACCAACTCTGAAAGGTCTGTTCCTCTGCATATTTAGATTAGCATATATTTAAATCCGCATATTAGGATTACCCTGAACTAGTTTTATATAATGTTAAATGATTGAATGTCATTAGTGATTATTATATTCTGTATCTGTTGCTTGGCCAACAGGGAAAAGGGCTCGAGGCCGATCCTGACCTGTCACTATGAAGACTGACCTACTGTGTTGGGTTACACCAGAAGCGGCAACGGATACGGATGGATAAGTCAGCGAAATGGTCCAATATTCCAGCCTTACAGAAGCATCTCCCCCAAACTGCCACCTAAACAATCACCAGATTATTTAGATACACACACACACACCCCCCTCCCCCAATGCCATTTTAGATAATTATTGAAGAATTTGCACTTTTTAAGTTTTAGTTTGAAGTGGCTCAAAGGAGCTTGATGCTAATGTATATTTTTGTGCTAATCGGAATTTTTATTGTCGGAATATCCATGTTAATCTTAATCGTTTGATTTGGATGTTTGAAGAGAACATCTGCAGGTTTTGGGTGTGACCACCAGGCATGGATAAGTCAGGCATTCCAGGAAAGTGGTTCTTTTCAGAACTTGTCTTTTAAAGGGTTGGTTAACTACCTCAGTACAGAGGATTAAACTACCCTGCCTGTACTGTAAATAGGGAAACTATATTGATGAAAGCAGGGCTTGTTTCCTACAAAATATGCACAAGAGCAGCAGAACAACCGAAAGTACTTAATGTAATATAGTAATTTTGTTGCAGTTCTGACACTGCAAACAGTCAAACTGGCCGTGCAAAATAATTGCATATGATGAGCCTGAACAAGCCCTGCTTTTATCCTATTTTCAACTGAATTAGCTGCCTTGCTTATTCAGATTATTGTAGTTACTGGTTGTATAGTTTGGAAAATGTTACTTTTGTAAAGGCTTGAACATCAACGAAGGCATCAACTGCCTTTGAAAAAGCCCTGCAGTGTCCCTTTGCCACTCCAATGGATAAAAAAAAAGAAGAATAGAACATAATTATGTTCAGTCGGTTACACCGATTTTCCCCCCCCCCCCCATTTAGTTTAAAAGAAATGTCCCAATCATGTGAAATCTTGAACAGTCCCCCTCTAACTCTAAGCCAGCTACTATTTAGTTAAGCCACTTGATTGAAATGAATTGCCCGTGTGCCTGTAGCTGTTTCAGGGGGGTGGGGGATCGTTGTCATTGTGGTCAAAGGGATACTGCAGCTATGATTTGTATTCCATGTATAGCAAAAAGGATACCGAACTATTCATCCGGTTTTGTACACAGTTAACTCCCTCAATAAAATCATTACAACCACCTTTTGAAAAGATGTTAGCAGTTTTAAACCATTGTTGGTGGCCAACAACGTTTTTTGCATTCCTGCAAATAAATTGTTTTATACTGTAAAATGGAGGTGAGTGTAACTTATTTTTGTAATAAAGTTTTTGATTTCTATCTGTGTCTTACTCTCTGTATGACTTTCTGTTGAACCATCTCAGTTATGCACTGATTATAGCATAGAATTGTAACATCCTTTCTGATTCACACAACACAGTAAGCACTACTTTCTCACGCAGGGATTCTTCAACCAGAGGCACATGTGTACTGTCCTGTGATTTCAATTGAATCATGTTGATCAGTACTTGGCAGTGACACATCGGTTTTGTCGTCAGCCTGCTGCAACATGAAATGAGCGTTGTCGAGATTAATATATGCTTTGCTTTTAGAATATTGTGTATCTTCATCGTTATGATAGAAGGTGATGTCTACATAAAGGCTATAAAAATAACGGCCAACAATGTTGCGTGATCCCATAATGAACCGGAGGTGACAAGCATGGCGAAGACCGACTCCCGTTATTTTGATGACGAAAACACATGTTGGGTGTATGAGTGATATTCATAAATACAAAGACCGTGAATGCATGGGGAAGCCATTGTTGACATAAGCAAGTCTTCCGCTAAGGGACAGCTCGAAATGTAATGAAGGGACATGGGTGTTCCAAAATAGGGGTGAGTTTTCTTTTCTTGGCGGGGGGAGGTTGTCTTTGTGGGGGGCGGCACAGGGGAGGGTAGTGGTTGTTTTCTTCTCTGGTTTAAATTCACTCTTCTGCACATACTTTCCCTATAAACAATAGCTTGACTTTTGATATTACCATAATACATTTTAGAAACATTTGTGAAGGTTTGGTATGGTGTGACTATTATTAAGCTTTAGTTACTGCAGGCCTATGATAGGAAGGCAGTGCGCCCTGGCTCTCCAACTGACTCTGACAGTTGAACTTGAGGTGAGGAACACGCAGAGCCTGTCACAGGCAGGAAAGGGGTTTGTTTGCCACTTTCAAAGTTCCAACTACGAGCGCTATCAATGGCTCACAGGCTCCGAGAAGCACTGCAAACTGTACTGCTGGGAATGCCTATTATTTGCAAGTGATCGATTTGGTGTTTGGAGCCACACTGGCTTTGCAAACTTGAGTTGTCTAACCAAGGCAGCAACGAGACACCAAAGTACGGCTGGGCACTTACAAGCAATGGTGCTTTTGAAAACTTTTGGGGACACCCGAGTGGATCTACAGCTCAACGAACAAGCGCGCAGGGCAACGGAGCTGCACAATGAAAAGGTGAAGAAAAATAAGAAAAATAGGGAAATATTGAAAAGACTCATTGATTGTGTCATGTTTTTGGGTAAACAGGAACTCTATTATTTTTTGGGGGGACTTAAAGCTCAAAGTTTGTGGACCAGAAATGGATAGAAGAATATTAATATAACTCTGTTGCACTCCACTATGTTCTTGCCTATTAGTTGAACTGTACTGTATTGTACTCTTCCCCTGCAATTCTCTGAATAAAAATGTCAATTTCAAGGTGACGCAACGCCTGGTTATACTGCATTTCTGTCTAAATGTATAGTGTCTAGAGCCATGGCATCATAATGATGGTAATAAGAGGTGGATTAATTCGGGTGGGACTGTGTAGGACCTCACTGAAGGCCCACTGTAATTGAGTGTATGTAAACTAATGACCCACTGGGAATGTGATGAAAGAAATAAAAGCTGAAATAAATCATTCTCTCTACTATTTTTCTGACATTTCACATTCTTAAAATATAGTGGTGATCCTAACTGACCTAAGACAGGGAATTTTTACTATGATTAAATGTCAGGAATTGAGCCTCCCGGGTGGCGCAGTGGTTAAGGGTGCTGAGACTCTGGGTTCTTGCCCAGACTCTGTCGTAACAGGCCGCAACCGGGAGGTCCATGGGGCGAAGCACAATTGGCCTAGCGTCGTCCGTTGGGGAGGGTTTGGCCGGTAAGGAAATCCTTGTCTCATCGTGCACCAGCGACTCCTGTGGTGGGCCGGGCGCAGTGCGCGCTAACCAAGGTTGCCAGGTGCACAGTGTTTCCTCCGACACATTGGTGCGGTTGGCTTCCGGGTTGGAAGCCAACCGTGGAAATGCCAACAGAACTCCCGAGCCCGTACGGGAGTTGTAGCGATGAGACAAGATAGTAGCTACTAAGCAATTGGGGAGAGAAAAAAAAAGAAAAAAAAATGTCAGGAATTGTGAAACTGAGTTTAAATGTATTTGGCTAAGGTAAACTTCCGACCTCAACTGATGTGTTATGAATTCTAGCTAGGTGGCTAACATTAGCAAGGCTAAGGGGTTCGGGGTTAAAACGTCTTATGGCTGGGGGCAGTATTGAGTAGCTTGGATGAATAAGGTGCCCAGAGTAAACTGCCTGCTACTCCTGCCCAGTTGCTAATATATGCATATTATTAGTATATTTGGATAGAAAACACTCTGAAGTTTCTAAAACTGTTTGAATGATGTCTGTGAGTATAACAGAACTCATATGGCAGGCCTGAGAAAGACTCCAACAAGGAAGTCGGAAATCTGAGGTTTGTAGCTTTTCAACTCATTGCCTATGGGATATACAGTGGGATATTGGTCATATTGCACTTCCTAAGGCTTCCACTAGATGTCAACAGTCTTTAGAACCTTGTTTGATGCTTCTACTGTGAAGGAGGGGGGAATGAGGGCTGAATAAGTCAGTGGTCTGGCAGAGTGCCGCGAGCTCAGTCTCGCACGCTCACGTGAGAGCGACCTGCGTTCCATTGCATTTCTACAGACAAAGGAATTCTCCGGTCTGAACATCATTGATGATTTATGTTAAAAACATCCGAAAGATTGATTCTATACTTTGTTTGACATGTTTCTACGAACTGTAATATGACTTTTCGTCTGAACTTTCGCATGGACATGCCCGCGCGTCTTGAGTTTGGATTGTGTACTGAACGTGTGAACAAAAAGGAGGTATTTGGACATAAATGATGGACTTTATGGAACAAATCAAACACTTACTGTGGAACTGGGATTCCTGGGAGTGCATTCTGATGAAGATCATCAAAGGTAAGTGAATATTTATAATGCTATTCTGACATCTGTTGAGTCCCCAACATGGCGGATATCTTTTTGGTGGGTTTGGGCTCTGAACGCGGTACTCAGATTATTGCACGGTGTGCTTTTTCCGTAAAGTTAAAAAAAAATCTGACACAGCGGTTGCATTAAGGAGCAGTTGATCTAAAGTTCCATGCATAACACTTGTATCTTTTATCAATGTTTATTATGAGTATTTCTGTAAATTGATGTGGCTCTTTGGAGGCAAAATATAACAACACGCCAATGTAAACTGAGATTTTTGGATATAAATATATAACTTTATCGAACAAAACATACATGTATTGTGTAACATGACGTCCTATGAGGGTCATCTGATGAAGCTCATCAAAGGTTAGTGATTCATTTTATCTCTATTTCTGCTTTTTGTGACTCCTGTCTTTGGCTGGAAAAATGGCTATGTTTTTCTGTGAATAGGTGCTGACCTAACATAATCGTTTGGTGTGCTTTTGTCGTAAATCCTTTTTGAAATCGGACACTGTGGTGGGATTAACAACAAGTTTATCCTTAAAATGGTGTAAAATACTTGTATGTCTGAGGAATTTTAATTATGAGATTTCTGTTGTTTTGAATTTGGCGCCCTGCATTTCCACTGGCTGTTGTCTTATCGATCCCGTTAATAAGAAGTTAAGGGTTAAGGTTAGGGGTTAGGTTAAAGGTTAGGGTTAGGGGAAGTGTTAGCTAACATGCTAAGTAGTTGTACAGTAGAGGACCTGTTGGACTGTATATTTTCTTAGCAGGTGCTTGTTAGGGCACAGATGACAGACCGGTAGGATTATAGTTGAGGTAGTTTAATGACGCTGATTCACATAGAGCAGTAACGGTACAGCACAGTACAGCGTATGGCTTGACAATTGTGTTAACCAAGAGTGGGTGTGGTTCTGAAAAGGGGGAAATTAAATACAATAGTAAATGGCAGCTATAAGCTTAATACAACCTCCAATTACATAAACTATAAATAAAATGTATACAATAGGTTATCTGCTGCACAGGGCAATACAATCTAACAACAGGGCTGTGACTTCACTAATGAATGATCAGAAAAGTGCAACTACAAAGCACTACCGAGCAGCATCCTCACACAACTGCATGAACTTGAATGTACAGTATATAGCTACATCCACAAGGCTCATTGCTAACAAAATACCCACAAAATACCCTATACAGTATAGATCCATAAAACCACAGGGCATATACGACTAAACACTGAAATGCTAAATGTCTGAAGTGAGATGACAGAAACAACAGGGTTAGCAAGCTTACAGTTGCTAGCTCATGGTAAAACACTAATTAGCTCAATAAAGGAGTGTGTCCAAAACATGAATAGTAAGAAATATTCTGTAGGACGCACACCGGCCTTGGCTAAAACAAAAAATTCAAACGAAAGGTAATCACAGGTGATGGCTGGAACTTATCACTTGGCTTGTGTACTTTCTCTAGTTACTTCCTTCTCCTCAGTTAGAGATCGCCCAGCATGCTCTGCTCCACATCACCGTTGGGCAAAGCTACAGCTCTCTTCTGATGAACTAATATTTACTCTCAATAGTCTTTCGTACAGCTGCCCCCAATTGTGACATCAATTTTCTCCTGAGAAAGACTCAGGGCGTTTGGGAGGGGTTACGGCAGGCGTACTGTCGTCATCTTCTCTGTCTGGGAGAGCTGGGAGGACCACCAACCGGGCAACACGACGGGTGTATGTTCTGTCCTTGATCTTGACATCAGCAGACCTCACATGACCATCTGCGCTTGAGTGAACTTTAATGACACGTCTGATGGGCCAGAGGTCTCTCGGAAGCTGGGTGTCCACCAACATAACCACCATATCCCTTTTGAGGTCAACAGGGATGGCATGCCGCTTCTGGCTGGATTGCAGGCTGGGTAGATAGTGCCTGATGCAGCCGGATCAGAAGCATTCCGTCAGGATGTGGCAGTGTCTCCATCCACGTCTGCTGAGGAGCTCAATCTCCGGGTACACCACTTGCGGCAGGGATCCATCTGGCTGCCCCATCAACAGGAGGTTAAGGGTCACGGGGTCCAGGTCTGCGTTCCTTCAGGACACGTAGCCCAAGGGCTTTGAATACAGGATACCCTCCACTTCAATTAGGACAGTTCTGACCACTTCTTCATTCACTGACTGGGCACCCGCTGTAGTGTAGAGGGTGGTCTTAACGGATTGAATCTCTCTCTCCTAAACTCCTCTGAAGTGTGATGCTGCAGGGGGGTTGAAGTGGAAGGCAATCTGCTGTTCTGCAAGCTGCTCTTGCAGGTTAGGAGACAAAGCAGAAAAGGTCTCCTTCTCAATTTCCCGTAAGTTTGTTCCCTGGTCAGAGAACAGCTCAGTCGGCATTCCTCGTGGGCAATGAATATTCTAAGGGCCATCAGAAAGGAATCAGCATCGATGTTGGTCAGGAGGTCCAAGTATACACCCATCATGGTGAGGCGGATCTCTGCAAACACCCTCTCAGGGCCGGGATGGCACAGACGGCTGTCGCAATCTTGGATCAGAAGTCTAGTGGATGGATGACCAGGATGGAGGACGATGGGATGAACTGTAGCATGTTCTAGATCTTCGGCACAACGTAGTCTACCACCAACTTGGATGAGCTCTCTAGACTCGTCAAGCTCAGGTGACAAAGTAAGTAGGCTATTGCTGGACGGGACAGGCTTATCAGCTTTCTGTGAAACTCTCTTACTGGGCTGTCTTGTAGATGAAGATCAATGCTTTCTGGAAGTCTTCGGCAGTAGGTTCACTACCCTGACCTGGGTCTTGGGGACCAGCAAGTGGAGTGACATCGTAGAAGGTGGGCTTCCGGAGTTAAGACGTGTCCTATTCAGGATGAGTGTTTGGCTTAGCTAGCCACTCGTCTGGAATTTGAAGGAGAAATGGTGGTCCTTGGCTCGATCTGTTGGGCACCGCAAGGTCTTTCAGGGTCTTGCCTTTCGTGATGTCATTACTGAATCCACATATGCACGGAGGTCTGTAAGATCTTGACTCTGCCACCTGGGTGCCTACAAAAGCTTTGAAGCAGCATGATTCCAACCACAGCCACATCAGCACAGTTATCCACAGGGTGGTCTGGTCAATCTTCAAGGTAAGCTCTTTCTCTCGCAGCTTAGCAAGCTGGGCTCCAGTGACAACTACACATAGCTCCAGTCTTGGAATGCAATGTAGTTACTTAGGAGCAACTCTGGACCTGGCCTTCAGGAATGACAGGTAGGTCTTGTTGTGATGTCTCCAGGTACGTAACAGACCCGTAATGCCTTCTCTGACATGTCGCAGAACACATAGATGTCTCTGGTGACACTGAACTGGTAGACATCTGTAGGTACGTAGCACCTAGGCAGGGCGATGAGTGGCAGATCTGTAGCTCTCCTTCCCAATTGTTCCAAGCCTGGAGTAGATCTTGAGGGAGAAGAGGGTCATCCCAGTGTCACAAGAATTTTTATCCCAATGGTTGAACTCAACTACCACTATAGCTTTGACCAATTCCCAGAAACTTGTAAGACCCTGGTTAATGAAGAATTAGACAAAGCCCTCAGTCTGCAATAGATCAATCCTTTATTCAGAGAGTACTCTGAAGTCAAAAATGAGAACACAGTCATTTTATAACTCCCATACTCCCCCCCCCCCACACACACACACATTATCTTTTACAAGCCATATCTAGCCGTTCCTCTCCTCCCTAGATTACAGGGGCCTTGGAAGGGGCCCTTTCCTGTTGTCAGTTTTCAGAGTTATCACAAGTCGACAGTTCAGTTGGCCTTGAATGCCTCAACTCTACCCAGCTCATATTGTGAAATAGTAACACAAATGTCTAGTCACACACATTATTAAATTATGACTCTAACACATTTCATACAATTATATGATTTCAGGGTGGAATACTTTAATCATTACTTTAAACATATAAATTCCTTTATCACCCAGTCCCCATGTTTATCCCAGAGCTGCTGGACCAACACTTTGGCTCGGGTGGTGTATGGTAGAAAGAACCAAAGGGGGTCATACTGGCTGGCAAGAACCTTGTACACATTCTGCATGTTCAGCACGCCGTAGTCCACGGCTCGATGCTTTTAACCCAAGGTGTCCGACCGACTGGCAGTGCCAGCTGAAGCCTAGGGTAGACTTGGGTGAATCTTCTTTCTCTTGGGCAAACCAAAGCTCGAGGTTGTTGATCTGGCAAACCACCTTCGGTTGGCGGTTGATTCTTGGCACTGGTGTAGCGAGAACCCGCCAGATGCCAGGAGCTCTCATAGCTTGTCCACTAGCTGTCTGGCTTCTGCTGGTGTTGGCACGCTCCGGAGGAAGTTGTCAACTTAGAAGCACCTCTCTACGGAGACCAAAATATCTTCGCCAGGCTCACTGTTTTCTGTGACATGCCTCTGGAGGGCAAAGACTGAGCAGCATATGCTCCCAGGAGTGACTCACCCAAGTTAGGTCCTGGCAGCAGGGACTCATTCAGGTTGAGACCCTGCAACTGGTAGGAGCAGTTGAATACGATGTGATTCTTGCCGTTGTGACTCACCATGTGGTGGGTGATGTACCATGATTCTCCTTCTTGAGTGAGCATGTCGGAGCTTAAATTCTTGCGGATCAGTGGGACGCTAGCGTCCCATCTCGACAACTTCCGTTGAAATTGTAGAGCGCAAAATTCAAATGACAGAAATAGTCATATTTAACATTCATGAAAATACAAGTGTCATACATCAGTTACGAGCTTAACTTCTTGTTAATCCAGCCGCTGTGTAAGATTTCAAAAAGGCTTTACAGCAAAAGCACACCATGCGATTATCTGAGGACAGCACCCAGCACACAAAAACATTACAAATAATTCCAACCAGGCAGATGCGCCACGAAAGTCAGAAATAGCGATAAAATCACTTACCTTTGAAGATCTTCTTCTGTTGGCACTCCAAAAGGTCCCAGCTACATCACAAATGGTCATTTTGTTCGATAAAGTCCTTCTTTATATCCCCAAAATCTCAGTTTAGCTGGCGCGCTTCATTCAATAATCCACCGGTTTCCATCCTTCAAAATGCATACAAAAGGAGTCCCAAACGTTACCAATAAACTTCTCCAAACAAGTCAAACAACGTTTATAATCAAACCTCAGGTACCCTAATGCGTAAATAAATTATACAATTTAAGTCGGAGAATCATTATTGTCATTACCGGAGATAAACAACAAAGTACTCGCATTTACTAGAACGTGTAACAAACACTACAGCCAAAATGGGAGCCACTTAGAAAAACTACAAATTATAGCTCATTTTTCCAAAAATAAGCCTGAAACTCTTTCTAAAGACTGTTGAGATCTAGTGGAAGCCCTGTGAAGTGTAATCTGGGAGGTTTTCCCTTCATATTAAAAATGACAGCCATAGGAATCAATGGTGGGCTGAATTGTTTTTTTCTGGATGGTTTGTCCTCGGGTTTTCGCCTGCCATATCAGTTCTGTTATTCTCACAGACATTATTTTAACAGTTTTAGAAACTTTGTTTTCTATCCAAATCTACCAATGATATGCATATCCTAGCTTCTGGGCCTGAGTAACAGGCAGTTTACTTTGGGCACGCTTGTCATCCAGACGTCAAAATACTGCCCCCTAGCCCAAAGAGGTTAACTGAGCCTGCTGCACCAGCTTCTGTATCTCAGTACTGTAGGCTGCAGTTCTCTTTGGATCCTTAGCAAGCCGTCTCTACATGCTTCTAAGGCTTTGCATTACCGCTTCCTTATGGGCTTTGAAGCAGGGAGTGTCTCTCTTGTGCAGCAGTGGGATGGTGTAGCAAAACACTAAGAATATACAGTCCATCAGTGACCCTGAAGTGTCCATCCAAGTCTGGTCTGAACGGCTGCTGGCCTGCCCGGAGGATCCAACTTCAATGGTTTGATGGGGGTGATCAAATGAGGATGATCTGCACCAATGAGGACTAGAGGCTTGGCATTGATGAACGGCTGACCAACCAAGTGCTTGTACCTTTTCTGAAGGCTGGTCACTGGATAGGAATGGTCTGCTAGTCCAAGGAGAGTCGTGGTGAAGACCCCTTTCATCTGGAAACTGGTCTTGGGTTGTGAGGCAGGAGAGATGCAGAAGGTCACTGATGCACCACGGAGGGTCTGGATGTCCTACCAAATTATTCTGAGGGCTAGTTTTTCTGGGGTTGCTTGTATCCCAAGCTTCTGTGCAGCATCTGGAAGGAGCATGGTCGAACCTATCATCCAGAATAGCATAGGTGTCGAGGGTACATTCTCCATAGTGTAGGAGCACCCTGATCACCTTCAGCAAGACTACAGTCAACTGGTCATTCTAGGTAAAGCACCTCTGTGGCTTTGCTTATCAGGCAGCTCTCCTCTTTTGGTGCCTCTTTGGGGGTTCTGGCATTGACCTCACGAAGGACTTGCAGATGCGTTCCCTTGCAGAGACCGCAGGGCTTCTTGAGGGTGCACTGGGACGCCTGATGGTTCCTTCCACAATGCCAACACTTCTTGTTGGTCCTGATCCACTCTGCCACTTGCTCCTTGGTGAGCTTCTGGATGGCTGAGCACTGGTTGAGATAGTGCTCAGGGTTGTTGCAATAAGGACACTATGCCTTCACCTTGCCTTTCTTCTTGCCGGCAGCCGAACTGTTGAATGCTGGGGCAGCAGCTCCACTCTCCGGGTTGTCTTTAACTCTGTGAAGGATGGATGTGGCCCGTTTCCCGTGGCGCGCTTCTGACTTCTGCCCAAGTCTGTCCTTATGCTCTTTGTTTGAAGACTGGCCATCATAGCCTTGACACCAGGACTTGTACTGTAACCACTCTGAGAACTCGAGTAAGGTGTATGTGGTACCTGGCTGATGAAACATGCAACAGTGGAAGTCTGACCTCATCTCAGGTGATAGTTTACTGAGTAGACGTGCCACATGAGACCCACACATCTGCTCTATGTCGCCATCTGGACTCAGTGTCCGTAGCATGCCCACTAGGTACTGGACCTGTAGTGCAAACTTCTCGAAGGCAGCTTTACCCCAGGGCATACATCGGGAGAATCCATGACACTGGCTATCTTCTTCAGCGACATAGTGTAGCTGTCCAAACTTGTTGTTCAGGGCTGCCATTGTGTCTGAGAAAGGCGTAGGCGAGTTGAGTTATGTATCTGCTACTAGGCAGGCTTCTTCTAGCTTTAAGTGATCCACTAGGATCTGATACTTGAAAAGATCATTCCCGTCAGCTGGTAGGAGGTTCCCTAGTGCAATCTTCAGGCGAGCAAACTCACGTGGGCCTCGGCAGTTGAAGTTATGGCTGGTTGGCCTAGGCCCTCGGAAGGTCTGCACTGCTGCTGTGATGTTGAAGCCTCTAAAGGGCTACGGATGGGGTTGAGGGTCTGGCCTAGGTATCCATGGAACCTGACCTGGTTGGCAACCTGGTGGGTGCCCTGGTTGCCTTTGGCTGGCGGCTCTTTATGGCTCATAGGCTGCTGCATGAGGTTGAGCTCTAGGAGGAAAAGACTGCTGAGGCACTGCACCAACGTAGCGCTGTGAAGGTGTGGCACTGGTTGGCTATAGTGCCTATCAGGGTGGTAACTTGACTCTCTGGGACACGGCAAAGGTGTAGCCTCTATTGAAGGGTGGCCTGGAGTCTTGACTACTGATGCTTGTCTGCTCTGCTTAGCAGCAGCGGAAGTAGCCTGACCCCTCATGACCTTGAGCTCACTCATCAACTTGTCCAGGAGTTCTACTACTTTTTCTTTATCTGGCTGCTCAGATTCTTCCTCTGTTGGTCATGGTGGTGGATCAGGCCACTAACGATCATCGCATTCCTCTTCAACGTTATTATACTCTTCACTGTACTCCTCGCTGAACTCGTCCTCTAGCTCAGGTGGGGGAATGAGGTGGACTGGGAAGACCGACTCAATTTGTACAGACTTTTGTTGAGTAGACTTTGTGGGGGTGTAGCTGGCTGCAGTCGGAACAAGGGGTGGCTGGAGATGCAGACCTTATCCACAAGCTTCCTCATTTCCTGTTTAACTGTTTAACTGTCAAACTTCGCCAATTCTCTCTGTATGGCTAGTTGAGATATATACGTAGCTTCTCTTTCTCTTTCGGGATCTCCTCTAGTTCTGCTTGGTAAGTTGTTGTTAGCTTTCTGTGTTCCCGGTAAACGTAGGGTGTGGAGGTTTCTCTGCTTACCTCCATGTGCTCTCTTCTTCTCTGCTGGCTGTGGGCTAGCTGGGGTTCTGAACCATACCCTCTGTGGTGATGGCTCTGATGGTCCCTCTCTGGGGCAGCATCCCATTGAACCTGGCGAGTGGATGAGGTTGCACATGACGAGGTGAAGAGGGTCATCTTTGCAGCTTCTTCATGATGAGAATACCACTCCTCTTTGTACCCATGTACATCATTCTTAGTGTTTCCTTAGCACTATGTGTTCTCTCCCAAAGGCACAGATGACAGACTGGTAGGATTCCAGTTGAGGTAGATTATTGATGCTGATCCACATAGAGCAGGAATGGCACAGCACAGCGTATGGCTTGACAATTGTGTTAACCAAGAGTGTGTGTGGTTCTGAAAAGTGGGAAATTAAATACAATAGTAAATGGCAGCTATAATCTTAATACAACCTCTGATTACATCGGCAATAACTAATACGGTTACAATAGCTACAATTTATTTGATTTGAATAGATTATCTGCTGCACAGGGCAATACAACCTAACAACATGGCTGCGACTTCACTAATGAATGATCAGAAAAGTTAAACTACACAGCACCCCCGAGCAGCACCATCATCCTTACACAACTGCATGAACTTGAATGTATATTGCTACAGCCACAAGGCTCATTGCTAACAAAATATCAACATAATCTATACAGTATACATCCATAAAACCACAGGGCATATAAGACTAGACACTGAAATGCTAAATGTCTGATATGAGATGACAGAAACTGTCACGGATTCCCAAGGGTACTGCTGCTGTCACCGGCCTCTAGGCGTTGCTGAACTGTCTGATTACGCACACCTGATTCCAATTCCCCCCGATTAGTAATTGTATATATGTGTCCTCTGTTCACCATTGTCTTGTCGGTTATTGTTCCCATGTCTGTTGGTCTTGTGAGTACCTGTGCTTTATTGTGTTGGGTTTTTGTGCTGCGTGTATTGCGTACTTGTTATTACGGGTCTCGTCCCATGTATTGTTATTACAGATCTCATTCTGTGTATTTATTAGAGGTTTAACCTTGCTCTTTTGTTTGTGTTACATGCCTGTGTTTTTGTATACATGTTTGTTTTGGGCTTCCTCCCCCATGCCTATTCCTGGCATGTTGTATTTTTGGGTAGAGTATTAAAAAACCCTAATAGGTATTCCTGCACCTGTCTCCAATCATTTATACAATGTGACAAACAACAAGGTTAGCAAGCTTACAGTTGCTAGCTCACATAAAAACACGAATTAGCATAACAAAGGAGTGCGTCCACAACACATGGAAAAAAAAGAAATAGGAACTCACCTTTCTGAAGGACGCACACTGGCCTTGGCTAAAACAAAGAATGATAACTTAATAATAATCACAGGAGATGGCTGGAACTTGTCACTTCCTTCTCCTCAGTTAGATCTCCCAGCATGCTCTGCTCCACATCAACGGTGGGCGGCGCAATAGTGCCCTTATGATTAACTAATATTTACTCAAGTCTTTTGTACAAGTAGTTAAAGTTGCTCAAATGCTAAAGTTCCTTGTTGAGACTTGTACTCGCAACCTTTCGGTTGCTAGACGTTTGCATTATATATCCACCCCGACCAACTACCCTACATTTGTTTTTGCTTTAAGTAACCATATGTCTTATGTAACCATACCAAACGTAACATATTCATTTGAGTGTCCCGGATTTAAGTTTAATGTTTACCCTCTACCACACAGAACCCACTAATCTTCCGACGGAAACGCACGAGGTGGCTAAAAACAGACCTCTATCTTCTGCTAGCTTGCTACACATGGCACGGCTAGCTGTCTGAATCACCGTGACCCCAACCAACCTCACTACTCACTGGACCCTTATGATCACTCAGCTAAGCATGCCTCTCCTTAATGTCAATATGCCTTGTCCATTGCTGTTCTGGTTAGTGTTTATTGGCTTATTTCACTGTAGAGCCTCTAGCCCTGCTCATTATACCTTATCCAACCCTTCAGTTCCACCACACACACACACACACACACACACATGCGATGACATCACCTGGTGTCTCTAGAAACATCATTGAAAATCTCTCATCACTCAATGCTTAGGTTTACCTCCACTGTATTCAAGAGACGCTGTTTTAGTACTATATCTCTTGACACAATGATGAAAATAATCATGGCCTCTAAACCTTCAAGCTGCATACTGGACCCTATTCCAACTAAACTACTGAAAGAGCTGCTTCCTCTGCTTGGCCCTCCTATGTTGAACATAATAAACGGCTCTCTATCCACCGGATGTGTACCAAACTCACTAAAATGGCAGTAATAAAGCCTCTCTTGAAAAAGCCAAACCTTGACCCAGAAAATATTTAAAAACTATCGGCCTATATCGACTCTTCCATTCCTCTCAAATTGTAGAAAAGGCTGTTGCACAGCAACTTACTGCCTTCCTGAAGACAATGTATACGAAATGCTTCAGTCTGGTTTTAGACCCCATCATAGCACTGAGATGGCGCTTGTGAAGGTGGTAAATGACATTTTAATGGCATCGGACCGAGGCTCTGCATCTGTCCTCGTGCTCCTAGACCATAGTGCTGCTTTTGATACCATCGATCACCACATTCTTTTGGAGAGATTGGAAACCCAAATTGGTCTACACGGACAAGTTCTGGCCTGGTTTAGATCTTATCTGTCGGAAAGATATCAGTTTGTCTCTGTGAATGGTTTGTCCTCTGACAAATCAACTGTAAATTTCGGTGTTCCTCAAGGTTCTGTTTTAGGACCACTATTGTTTTCACTATATATTTTACCTCTTGGGGATGTTATTCGAAAACATAATGTTAACTTTCACTGCTATGCGGATGACTCACAGCTGTACATTTCAATGAAACATGGTGAAGCCCCAAAATTGCCCTTGCTAGAAGCATGTGTTTCAGACATAAGGAAGTGGATGGCTGCAAACTTTCTACTTTTAAACTCGGACAAAACAGAGATGCTTGTTCTAGGTCCCAAGAAACAAAGACATCTTCTGTTGAATCTGACAATTAATCTTAATGGTTGTACAGTCTCAAATAAAACTGTGAAGGACCTCGGCGTTACTCTGGACCCTGATCTCTCTTTTGAAGGACATATCAAAACCATTTCAAGGACAGCTTTTTTCCATCTACGTAACATTGCAAAAATCAAACTTTCTGTCCAAAAATTATGCAGAAAAATTCATCCATGCTTTTGTCACTTCTAGGTTAGACTACTGCAATGCTCTACTTTCCGGCTACCCGGATAAAGCACTAAATAAACTTCAGTTGGTGCTAAATACGGCTGCTAGAATCCTGACTAGAACCAAAAACATTTATCATATTACTCCAGTGCTAGCCTCTCTACACTGGCTTCCTGTCAAAGCAAGGGCTGATTTCAAGGTTTTACTGCTAACCTACAAAGCATTACATGGGCTTGCTCCTACCTATCTCTCTGATTTGGTCCTGCCGTACATACCTACACGTACCTACAGGCCTCATTGTCCCTAGAATTTCTAAGCAAACAGCTGGAGGCAGGGCTTTCTCCTATAGAGCTCCATTTTTATGGAACGGTCTGTCTACCCATGTCAGAGACGCAAACTCGGTCTCAACCTTTAAGTCTTTACTGAAGACTCATCTCTTCAGTGGGTCATATGATTGAGTGTAGTCTGGCCCAGGAGTGGGAAGGTGAATGGAAAGGCTCTGGAGCAACGAACCGCCCTTGCTGTCTCTGCCTGGCCGGTTCCCCTCTTTCCACTGGGATTCTCTGCCTCTAACCCTATTACAGGGGCTGAGTCACTGGCTTACTGGGGCTCTCTCATGCCGTCCCTGGAAGGGGTGCATCACCTGAGTGGGTTGATTCACTGATGTGGTCATCCTGTCTGGGTTGGCGCCCCCCCTTGGGTTGTGCCATGGCGGAGATCTTTGTGGGCTATACTCAGCCTTGTCTCAGGATGGTAAGTTGGTGGTTGAAGATATCCCTCTAGTGGTGTGGGGGCTGTGCTTTGGCAAAGTGGGTGGGGTTATATCCTTCCTGTTTGGCCCTGTCTGGGGGTGTCCTCGGATGGGGCCACAGTGTCTCCTGACCCCTCCTGTCTCAGCCTCCAGTATTTATGCTGCAGTAGTTTATGTGTCGGGGGGCTAGGGTCAGTTTGTTATATCTGGAGTACTTCTCCTGTCCTATTCGGTGTCCTGTGTGAATCTAAGTGTGCGTTCTCTAATTCTCTCCTTCTCTCTTTCTTTCTCTCTCTCAGAGGACCTGAGCCCTAGGACCGTGCCCCAGGACTACCTGACATGATGACTCCTTGCTGTCCCCAGTCCACCTGGCCGTGCTGCTGCTCCAGTTTCAACTGTTCTGCCTTATTATTATTTGACCATGCTGGTCATTTATGAACATTTGAACATCTTGGCCATGTTCTGTTATAATCTCCACCCGGCACAGCCAAAAGAGGACTGGCCACCCCACATATGCTCTCTCTAATTCGCTCTTTCTTTCTCTCTCTCGGAGGACCTGAGCCCTAGGACCATGCCCCAGGACTACCTGACATGATGACTCCTTGCTGTCCCCAGTCCATCTGACCGTGCTGCTGCTTCAGTTTCAACTGTTCTGCCTTATTATTATACGACCATGCTGGTCATTTATGAACATTTGAACATCTTGGCCATGTTCTGTTATAATCTCCACCCGGCACAGCCAGAACAGGACTGGCCACCCCACATAGCCTGGTTCCTCTCTAGGTTTCTTCCTAGGTTTTGGACTTTCTAGGGAGTTTTTCCTAGCCACCGTGCTTCTACACCTGCATTGCTTGCTGTTTGGGGTTTTAGGCTGGGTTTCTGTACAGCACTTTGAGATATCAGCTGATGTACGAAGGGCTATATAAATACATTTGATTTGATATTCACATCCTACCATACCTTTGTCTGTACACTATACCTTGAATCTATTTTATCGCCCCCAGAAATCTGCTCCTTTTAATCTCTGTTCCGGACGCCCTAGACGTCTACTTCTCATGGCTTTTAGCCGTACCCTTATCCTACTCCTCTGTTCCTCTGGCGATGTAGAGGTGAATCCAGGCCCTGCAGTGTCTAGCTCCACTCATATTCCCCAGGCGCTCTCTTTTGATGACTTCTGTAACCGTAAAAGCCTTGGTTTCATGCATGTTAACATGAGAAGCCTCCTCCCTAAGTTTGTTTTATTCACTGCTTTAGCACACTCTGCCAATCCGGATGTCTTAGCCGTGTCTGAATCCTGGCTTAGGAAGGCCACCAATGACTCTGAAATCTCCATCCTTAACTACAACATTTTCAGACAAGATAGAACAGCCAAAGGTGGCGGTGTTAGGCTGCAGAGTTCTGTCCTACTATCCAGGTCTGTACCCAAACAATTTGAAGTTCTACTTTTAAAAATCCACCTCTCTAAAAACAAGTCTCTCCCCGTTGCCGCCTGCTATAGACCACCCTCTGCCCCCAGCTGTGCTCTGGATACCATATGTGAACTTATTGCCCCCCATCTATATTCAGAGCTCGTGCTGCTAGGTGATCTAAACTGTGACATGCTTAACACCCCGGCCATCCTACAATCTAAGCTTGATGCCCTCAATCTCACACAAATGATCAATGAACCTACCAGGTACCTCCCCAAAGCCGTAAACACCGGCACCCTCATAGATATCATCCCAACCAACTTGCCCTCTAAATACACCTCTGCTGTTTTCAACCAAGATCTCAGCGATCACTGCCTCATTGCCTGCATCCATAATAGGTCAGCGGTCAAACGACCTCCACTCATCACTATCAAACGCTCCCTGAAACACTTCAGCGAGCAGGCCCTTCTAATTGACCTGGCCCGGGTATCCTGGAAGGATATTGACCTCATCCCGTCAGAGGATGCCTGGTTATTCTTTAAAAGTGCCTTCCTCACCATCTTAAACAAGCATGCTTCATTCCAAAAATGTAGAACCAGGAATAGATATAGTCCTTGGTTCACTACAGACCTGACTGCCCTTAACCCACACACAAACATCCTGTGGCGTTCTGCATTAGCATCGAACAGCCCCCGTGAAATGCAATTTTTTTCAGGGAAGTTAGAAACCAATATACACATTCAGTAAGAAAAGCCAAGGCTAGCTTTTTCAAGCAGAAATTTGCTTCCTGCTACACAAACTCAAAAAGGTTCTGGGACATTGTAAAGTCCATGGAGAATAAGAGCACCTACTCCCAGCTGCCCACTGCTCTGAGGATAGGAAACTCTGTCACCACCGATAAATCCACTATAATTGAGAATTTCAATAAGCATTTTTATACAGCTGGCCATGCTTTCCACCTGGCCACCCCTACCCTGGTCAACAGCACTGCACCCCCCACAGCAACTCGCCCAAGCCTTCCCCATTTCCCCTTCTCCAAAAACCAGTCAGCTGATGTTCTGAAAGAGCTGCAAAATCTGGACCCCTACAAATCAGCCGGGCTAGACAATCTGGACCCTTTCTAAAATTATCTGCCGAAATTGTTGCAACCCCTATTACTAGCCTGTTCAACCGCTCTTTCGTGTCTGAGATTCCCAAAGATTGGAAAGCAGATGCGGTCACCCCCCTCTTCAAAGGGGGGAACACTCTTGACCCAAACTGCTACAGACCTATATCTATCCTACCCTACCATTCTAAGGTCTTCGAAAGCCAAGTTAACAAACAGATCACCGACCATTTCGAATCCCAACGTACCTTCTCTGCTATGCAATCTGGTTTCAGAGCTGGTCATGGGTGCACCTCAGCCACGCTCAAGGTTCTAAATGATATCTTAACCGCCATCAATAAGAAACAATACTGTGCAGCCGTATTCATTGACCTGGCCAAGGATTTTGAGTCTGTCAATCATCACATCCTCATCGGCAGACTCAACAGCCTTAGTTTCTCTAATGATTGCCTTGCCTGGTTCACCAACTACTTCTTCGACAGAGTTCAGTGTGTCAAATCGGAGGGCCTGTTGTCCAGGCCTCTGGCAGTCTCTATGGGGGTGCCACAGGGTTCAATTCTTGGGCTGACTCTTTTCTCTGTATATATCAATGTCGCTCTTGCTGCTGGTGAGTCTCTGATCCACCTCTAGGCAGACGACACCATTCTGTATACTTCTGGCCCTTCTTTGGACACTGTATTAACAACCCTCCTAATGAGCTTCAATGCCATACAACTCTCCTTCCATGGCCTCCAACTACTCTTAAATACAAGTAAAACTAAATGCATGCTCTACAACCGATCTCTGCCTGCACCTGCCCGCCCGTCTAGCATCACTACTCTGGACGGTTCTGACTTAGAATATGTGGACAACTACAAATACCGAGGTGTCTGATTAGACTGTAAACTCTCCTTCCAGACTCGCATAAAACATCTCCAATCCAAATTTAAATCTAAAATTGGCTTCCTATTTCGCAACAAAGCATCCTTCACTCATACTTCCAAACATACCCTCGTAAAACTGACCATCCTACCAATCCTCGACTTTGGCGATGTCATTTACAAAGTAGCCTCCAACACCCTACTCAACAAATTGGATGCAGTCTATCACAGTGCCATCTATTTTGTCACCAAAGCCCCATATACTACCCACCACTGCGACCTGTACGCTCTCGTTGGCTGGCCCTCGCTTCATTCTCGTCGCCAAACCCACTGGATCCAGGTCATCTACAAGACCCTGCTAGGTAAAGTCCCGCCTTATCTCTGCTCGCTCGTCATGTAGCACCCGTTCCAGCAGGTATATCTCACTTGTCACCCCCAAAGCCAATTCCTCCTTTGGTCGCCTCTCCTTCCAGTTCTCTGCTGCCAATTACTGGAACGAACTACAAAAATCTCTGAAACTGGAAACACTTATCTCCCTCACTAGGTTTAAGCACCAGCTGTCAGAACAGTTCACAGATCACTGCACCTGTACATAGCCCATCTATAAATATCCCAAACAACTACCTCATCCCCCTACTGTATTTATTTATTTTGCTCCTTTGCACCCCAGTATTTCTACTTTGCACACGTCTACTGTCAAATCTACCATTCCAGTGTTTAATTGCTAAATTGTATTTACTTCGCCACCATGGCCTATTTATTGCCTTTACCTCCCTTATCTCACCTCACTTGCTCACATTGTGTATATAGACCTATTTTTCTACTTTATTATTGACTGTATGTTTTGTTTTACTCCATGTGTAACTATGTTATTTGTGTCGAACTGCTTTAATTTATCTTGGCCAGGTCGCAGTTGTAAATGAGAACTTGTTCTCAACTTGCCTACCTGGTTAAATAAAGGTTAAATAAAAAAAACATGTTATGTCTAGTCTAGTCTAACACATGCAACTTATTTGATCCTATCATGGAATGCCCTCCAATGCACTTAAAGTGCAACATAATCAACGTGGTTATAATTACTGGTGTACACGGTCAAACCTGACAATGGGATTGATCAATGTCTACCTGCAGATGATGAACAGGATGAAGCTGGACCTATTCAGAGCCAGTATCCAGACTTCTGTTTCCTTCTACTTGTCTTGCTCTTATCCACTATTTTGTTAAACAGGTAGGTGCAAATAGGCCTATTGTATGTTTACAATGTCTTATAAATGTTGGCAAATTATAGGCCTGCCTACAATAAAAGACTACTCGCCATTGCATGATGCAGGCAGCAGCATCACAACTAGGCAATATTTGCATCAGTTGAGTTTGCGTATTGATTTAGGAGTTCAAAGACCAGTGACGATGAGTCAAATATTTTATAACACAGTTACACAATGTAAGCGTATATCTTGACATGTCCCATTTTTATTGAATCCACAGATATCTGCACATGATTATGGGTTTCTGGTTGTTTCTGGCAGGAGTTGTTACTTCCTACTATTTAGGCCCAGAAACTCAGTAAAGAAACAGTCTTTCAAGCCAAAGACCTTTAGTGTAGCTACAGTTGGAAGTTAACATACACCTTAGCCACACATTTAACACATTTAAACTCAGTTTTTCACAATTCCTGACATTTAATCCTAGTAAAAATGTCCTGTCTTAGGTCAGTTAGGATCACCACTATATTTTAAGAATGTGAAATGTCAGAATAATAGTAAAGAGAATAATTTAATTAAGGTTTAATTTCATCACATCCCCAGTGGGTCAGAAGTTTACATACACTCAATTAGTATTTGGTAGCATTGCCTTTAAATTGTTTAACTTGGGTCAAACCTTTCGGGTAGCCTTCCGCAAGCTGCCCACAATAAGTTGGGTGAATTTTGACCCATTCCTCCTGACAGAGCTGGTGTAACTGAGTCAGGTTTGTCGACATCCTTGCTCACACATGCTATTTCAGTTCTGCCCACACATTTTCTATGGGATTGAGGTCAGGGCTTTGTGATGGCCACTCCAATACCTTGACTTTGTTGTCCTTAAGCCATTTTGCCACAACTTTGGAAGTATGCTTGGGGTCATTGTCCATTTGGAAGACCCATTTGCGACCAAGATTTAACTTTCCGACAGATGTCTTGAGATGTTGCTTCAATACATCCACATAATCTTCCTCCCTCATGATGCCATCTATTTTGTGAAGTGCACCAGCCCCTCCTGCAGCAAAGCACCCCCACAACATGATGCTGCCACCCCCTGGTTTCACGGTGGGGATGATGTTCTTCAGCTTGCAAGCGTCCCCCTTTTTCCTCCAAACATAACGATGGTCATTATGGACAAATTTATTTTTGTTTCATCAGACCAGAGGATATTTCTCCAAAAAGTACGATATTTGGCCCCATGTGCAGTTGCAAACCATTGTCTGACATTTTTATGTCGGTTTTGGAGCAGTGGCTTCTTCCTGGCTGAGCGTCCTTTCAGGTTATGTCGATATAGGACTTGTTTTACTGTGGATATAGCTACTTTTGTATCTGTTTCCTTCAGCATCTTCACAAGGTCCTTTGCTGTTGTTCTGAGATTTATTTGCACTTTTGCACTACGTTCATCTCTAGGAGACAGAACACGTCTCCTTCCTGAGCGGTATGACGGTTGCGTGGTCCCATGGTGTTTATACTTGCGTACTATTGTTTGTACAGATGACCGTGGTAACTTCAGGCGTTTGGAAATTGCTCCGAAGGATGAACCAGACCTGCCGAGGTCTACACATTTTTTTTCTGGGGTCTTGGCTGATTTCTTTTGATTTACCAATGATGTCAAGCAAAGAGGCACTGAGTTTGAAGGTAGGCCTTGAAATACATCCACAGGTACACCTCAAATCAAATTTATTTGTCACATACACATGGTTAGCAGATGTTAATGCGAGTGTAGCGAAATGCTTGTGCTTCTAGTTCCGACCATGCAGTAATATCTAACAAGTAATGTAACCTAACAATTTCACAACTACCTAATACACACAAGTGTAAAGGAATGAATACGAATATGTACATAGAAATATATGAATGAGTGATGCCCGAACGGCATAGGCAAGATGCAGTAGATGGTATAGAGTACAGTATATACATATGAGATGAGCAATGTAGGTTATGTAAGGGTTATATAAAGTGGCTAGTGATAAATTCATTACATCAATTTTTCCATTATTAAAGTGACTAGAGTTGAGTTAGTATGTTGGCAGCAGCCACTCAATGTTAGTGATGGCTGTTTAACAGTCTGATGGCCTTGAGATAGAAGCTGTTTTTCAGTCTCTCCGTCCCCGCTTTGATGCACCTGTACTGACCTCGCATTCTGGATGATAGCGAGGTGAACAGGCAGTGGCTCGGGTGGTTGTTGTCCTTGATGATCTTTTTGGCCTTCCTGTGACATCGGGTGGTGTAGGTGTCCTGGAGATTTATTGACATTAAATGTCATTTAGCCAATTAGCCTATCAGAAGCTTCTAAAGCCATGACATAATTTTCTGTAATTTTCCAGGCTGTTTAAAGGCAAAGTCAACTTAGTGTATATAAACTTCTGACCCACTGGAATTGTGATACAGTGAAATAATCTGTCTGTAAACGATTGTTGGAAAAAGTACTTGTGTCATTCACAAAGTAGATGTCCTAATCGACTTGCCAAAACAATAGTTTGATAACAAGAAATGTCTGGAGTGGTTAAAAAACGAGTTATAAAGACTCCAAACTAAGTGTATGTAAACTTGCGACTTCAACTGTATATGCTTATAGTCCAGGTTGATTGAGTGTGGTTTTCTATTTGTCTTTACAGCAGAACCAGCAGGAGTTGTTTCCCTTGGGGCGTAGCTGTGCAGTCTGAGAAAAATTAAGATATAAAAGGCACAGGTAAGTCCTCTGCTACAAAAGATGTGTGTGACTGAATGTCTATTAGGATGTTGGTCATATTGTATTTCTGTGAGTTTGAGAATGAAGAATGTACTGTTTCTACTGTTAGGCCTCTGAGAAGGCCTCTGAGTTTACGGTTCATTTTAATAGATTCTCTCAATACAGTAATAAATAAATGAAGTACCATCAGTCTTATGTTTTACTGACTCCCAATGGCCAAATAGTATACTGGCGCACATCATGGAATTGAAAGGGTCCCACTTAAGCACTTTTATTAATTTGGCTATATGTGACAAAAGGGTGGACTAATGGATTTATCAATATTTAACAGATAAAAAAAAAACTAGAGTTAATTGGCATTATTTATCTTAATATTTATCTATTGACAGACCAACCTTACTTCTAGAGAACTATCAACCATGGCTGGACTTGAAAGTTCCCTCAAGTGGATGCCTCTCTAGGTAGAGGTATGGGACATTGAAAATATCTCCTTATTTTGTGCATTCTTAAGTGTTTCTGTTGTTATAAGATGTGATATTTTTTTGCTCTGTTTCAATGTTCTGGAACTGGTTCTTCAAAAGGTGGTGTATCCCTGGTACAGAGGATCACTGGCGAGTTAAACAAGGCTTCTGTTTGCAGTGAACATGTTGCCAGAGTAACAATTTCAGTTGAATGATTTGAATGAACAGTCCAAGTTTAGGGTGTGTTTGTAAATTCCCTTTAGCTATCTATTCCGAGTTCAGAGGACTCTCGTCTGTGTGCAAGAGTACAAAATAACTGAATTTACGAACGCGCAACACCTGTTGAATATGACCAGTGTCAATAAACTTCTGGCAAAAAAACAGAAATTCAATTGTTTCCAGCAGCACTGTTACAGTCACCAACGCATTAGATAACATAAACAGTCTAACCAGCTCTGCTAGGGTGAGAAAAATGGCCAGAGTGAGGTGTTCTCTCATTTGTCTGAACGTAGCTAGCAAGCTAGCTAAATTTAGCCGGTTATATTGGGTGCTTGACTGCCGTTGTGAGGTCAGAATCCTCGGATCAACCCTACTCCTCGGCTAGAGGTTCCAGAGCACGTTTGGAACACTCCGAGAGCCAAAACCGCAGAGGACAATCTGACAACGCAGTGAATTTACAAACGCCCAGAGCACACTGAGCTTATTCTGACAACCCAGAGTGAATTTATGAACACACCATTGTTCGCCGCACACTATCTTCTATGCCCTTCAGACTGGAATATGTTAGCTAACTATTTACCTTGTTGAACGCACCTCAGGTGTGTTACTGTATTCCTCGAAAGTAGTGCTTCATGTTGCATTAAATATTTGTATGCATAAACATATGACCTGGTTGTTTTCACCAGTGAAGGGATATTACAGATGATGAGGTGTTTGAGGATGAGCTGAGTGACGCTGCATTTTGTTGCTGCTGTGCTTGTACGCCGAACTCAAAAGATAAAACAGGCTTTAAACTATTCTAGTGATCATATTTTTTTTACCTTTAATAATATTTAACCTGTAAAATGTTTCATTGACACATCAGAGATTATTTATATTCTGATTCACATAGAAAAAGGTTGTTTTCAGGCTTGATTTGCTGTCTCTCCCAGGACTTAAACAAGCCAAAATGGGCCATTATAAATCAATTCTCATTCCCATTTTAGGACTCCATGAACCATTTGCTTCTCATATTCATAGACAACTTTCCTCCCAAGGCCGCCATAGAGCCTAGCTCAACCTTGGTTCCCTTCTTGCACAACTACTGTGACGTTTGCAACAAGAAGCCCTCTGTAAGTAGCCTAGTAACCCCTCCCTCCTTCCTCTTCTCCCAAATACTGCCCTTCCCTACAACTAATTTCCTCCTAGGTCTGATAACCCTCTCTCAATTCATTTGAATTGAAAGGGCTTTATTGTCATGGGAAACATGTTTACATTGCCAAGCAAGTCTCTCAAGTGCTGAAGCTACAGCTGAAGATCAGGGAGCAGCAGGACCTGCTCTTCTGCTTCATGAATTTCTTCACGCTGGAGGGTGCAGTGCACGTGCTCCAGTTCTGCCTCACGGTGGGTAAGTAGGCTTTGGCCATTCACCTATATCCCAGATAGTTTTCAGTCTATTGTATCTCTATGTCCTGGCCCAGAAACAACCCCCCTAGCCTCTATTCCTTCGGTGTGTTTAGAAATCTGAAGGAAATGGATAAGTGAAAGCAATATGGCAGAAACTCTCCGGTAAACAACCCATTCCCCTTTGGTGATTGCAGATTTTAAGCCTTCAATTTTGACTGAAGGGGGAAGGGTTGTTTCTGGACCAGGTCCAAGTCTTGATTCCCCTCCCTTCTGCCCTTCATTACACAGGAAATAAGGTACTGAGTTCACCTAGCCCTCTAATAGGCTAATTAAAGATGTATTTATTTCACACTGTATACACATTCCTTAATTAGCTATAGCACTGGTTGTAGTTCCTCCCTCTCATTCACCACTCTTGTCTTCCTCTGTCTGTGGTGACTTACTTATCACCAAGTGACACTTATGAAAATGTCAATTGGTGTCAAGTGGCACTGAGAGAACATGTCTGCGAAGTTGAAGGGTTTACATGGTGCAACAAGTCTGCTAGAGCAGCCTGTCTGCTGCTGGTAAGGCCTGGGGTCATGTTATTTTAAACTGTTATGCAACGGCAAAAAAAGAAGGGGTTTTGAAGTACAGGTAATCCCTTCCTGTTTATTGTTTATATTGAATCTTTATTTCACTAGGAAAGTCAGTTAAGAACAAATTCTTATTTACAATGACGGCCTACCCTGGCCAAACCTTAACCCGGACGATGCTGGGCCAATTGTGCGCTACCCTATGGGACTCCCAATCCCGGCTGGTTGTGATACAGTCTGGAATCGAACCATGGTCTGTAGTGCCACCTCTAGCACAGATGCAGTGCCTTAGACCGCTGTACCACCCGGGAGCCCCATATGAACAGTTTTCTAAGCAGAATATTCATTTTTACAAATGTCAGGTTTGTTAAGTCATGCTGATATGTGTTTCTCTCTCCAGTTGCTGAGGTCCTCATGCCGCAGTGGTCAATCAATCACATTTATTTATAAAGCCCTTGTTACATCAGCTGACGTCACATAGTGCTGTACAGAAACCCAGCCTAAAACCCCAAACAGCAAGCAATGCAGGTGTAGAAGCACGGTGACTAGGAAAAACTCCCTAGAAAGGCCAGAACCTAGGAAGAAACCTAGAGAGGAACCAGGCTATGAGGGCTGGCCAGTCCTCTTCTGGCTGTGCCAGGTGGAGATTATAACAGAACATGGCCAAGATGTTCAAATGTTCATAGATGACCAGCAGGGTCAAAAAATAATAATCACAGTGGTTGTCGAGGGTGCAACAGGTCAGCACCTCAGGAGTAAATGTCAGTTGGCTTTTCATAGCTGATCAGTCAGAGTATCTCTACCGCTCCCGCTGTCTCTAGAGTGTTGAAAACAGCAGGTCTTGGACAGGTAGCACGTCTGGTGAACAGGTCAGGGTTCCATGGCCACAGGCAGAACAGTTGAAACTGGAGCAGCAGCACAGGAAGGGGGACTGGGGACAGCAACAGGAGTCATCAGGCCAGGTATTCCTGAGGCATGGTCTTAGGGCTCAGGTCCTCCAAGAGAGAAAAAGAGAGAGAGAATGAGAGAGCAAACTTAAATTCACACAAGACACCGGATAAGACAGGAGAAATACTCCAGATATAACAGACTGACCCTAGCCCCCCGACACAAACTACTGCAGCATAAATGCTGGAGGCTGAGGCAGGAGGGGTCGGGAGATACTGTGGCCCCATCCGAAGATACCCCTGAACAGGGCCAAACGGGCAGGTGGTGAAGCTGCAGACCGTACGCTGCCTGTACGAGGCCTACGAGCACTTCCTGTTCCTGCTGGACAACGCCCCCATGTTCTGCCACAACGACGAGGTCAGGACACACACCCTAGCACTACACAGCTAATTCAAACAATCAAAGCTTGATGAGGAGTTGGTTATTTGAATCAGTTGTGTAGTGCTATGGCAAAAACGGAAACGTGCAGCTTGTTCTAGCCCACCACCATGGAGGGAGCCATGTTGCCCTCCTACGCCCTGGTGGAGGCAGAGGACGACATGGTACGTTGTACAGTGTGTGGCCCCTGGGTGGCAGTGTGGATCCAGGATTAGTTAGGAAGGCACACAGTAAATTTAGTGAATCAAGATCTGTTCTGTACAACGTATGTGGATTTACTGGCCTATACATTTTCTTATTCAATACCATGATTTGTTTCTTTCTTTGTACAAAGGTGAATGGGGAAAATATTCAGAAATATCCATTCAAAGGAGCTCTGAGACTAACTCCTTTCAAGATCATTAGTGAACTTACAAAGTTGTCAAAGTTACTTGTTTTGCTGTTATTAATTTCAAGCAGGATTATCATTTAAGGGTATCTGCTAAGAAAATATGTAATGTTGTGTGATCAAATGTGTGATTCACTGGCAGAGACCACTGCCCTCTGACTATTTCATCCTCATAATTCCCACAGCATTGCTCAGCAGACTTGAACCTTTGTATATTGCTCTTATTATTCTTCTCCCAGAGTCTTCCGTAGCTGATGCGCTAGATATTTCCCATTCTAGCTGTATTTTACCCCTACTAGAGCTGTTATCAGGGAATACATATCCTATTTTAGATCCTGTACTAGTTTATTACAGTACTTCCTGTATATGTCACTCAATCACAGTGGTCCTTTGCAATGTGTTTCCCCTTTAACCTTGCTGCAGTTCTGTCCCGTTCCACACAAGCCTGTGCCTGTATTCACAATAGTGTTGGAGTAGGCATGCTGATATAGGATCAGATTGTAATGATTGAGATTAACTAGAGAGGGGGAACCTGATCCTAGATCAGCACTCCTACTCTGAGATCCTTTGTGAATTCAAAGCATGCAATGCTTTATTATAACATTGTTTTTTAATGTGTTCTGGTACCAAGAAGTTCCAGGAGTACATCCAGGTAGTCATTATTAAGCTCTGGGGTGAAGTGTCCCTTAGGTACAGATCTAGGATCAACTTCCCCTCCCCAACCATAACCTTAACCATTAGTGAGGAAAATGATCAGCTGATCAGCTTCTAGGGGCAACTTCACACTGCACCAGTAAAACAAAAGAGATCATGCTTCAGAAATAGCTTTGTGGTCTGTCACCATATGAATACCTACCAGCTTATGTAGTGTCTGCAGTAAGTGTAGAGGTTAGAGAGGTGGATTAGTAACCAAAGGGTTGATGGCTCAAATCCCAGGGCTGGTGTGGTCAAAATCTACCACTGAACCCCAAATATAGGCTTACTGTGGATTACCCTGCACTGTTTCCAGTCTCTCAAGTTCCATTGTTCTAAATTAATAACAAAGTGCTATTCTGTCAGCCCTCTATGAATCTGTAAACAAAGTGAATATTGTTGGCTATCTTCCAGAAACTGCTCCAGGACCCAGAGCTGAGCAACAGTCAGCTGCTGGCAGACTTCCCATCTCCTCATAGTCTGGACTCAGTTCATGGACAAGATGCTGCCTGATGTCAATCTAGGTATGCAACACTGGCCAAGTAGCCTGGTCCCAGATCTGTTTGTGCGGTCTTGTGCGGTTCTATGTTAATAACATCTCTCACAACCTGCTCTCCTGTTGAACTCTTTTGACCATCAACTCAGTGCCCAGACAACTGATAAAATAAGTACATCATGCTTTTTCGACTTTGGTGGGGAAAGAATGCTGTGGGGGCATCATGGTAAAATAATTCCCGGCACAGGCGGCCGGTGACACCTTAATTGGGGAGGACGGGCTCATAGTAATGGCTGGAACGGAAGAAATGGAATGTTATCAAACACATGGCTTCCATGCGTTCGATTCCATTCCAGCCATTATTATGAGCCGTCCTCCCATCAGCAGCCTCCTGTAAATTCCGGGATAGTCCTTTAAGAATGTAAGCCCAACATGCCTGTGGAATCCACCTATAACTCATGTCAGCTATGTTATTATAGTGCGCCAATTTAAATAAATAGGAAGAGCAGGGATCCAATGTCTCCAGTGTAACATAACAAATGTAACTGTTTTAGATCAAACTTTCTCAGTTCATGAGCTCCACCACCCCGTTCACAGAAATGGATGGCTCCTACAAACACGCACGACAGTGTCTAGGGTTTACCGAAAATGGTGCGACAAACAAAAACATCCAGTCAACGGCAGTCCTGTGCGCGAAAACAGCTAGTTGATGAGAGAGATCGAAGGAGAATGGCAAGAATTGTGCAAGCTAACAGTTGGGCCACAAACAGATAAATAACGGCGCAGAACAGCATCTCGGAACGCACAACTCATCAATCTTTGTCAGATGGGCTATTGCAGCAGACGACCAACACTGGACAATTGAGGAGCGGAATATTTTTTGTCTAACATGACAGTGAGTTCAGTTTGAGCGGCCTGCGCAGTCCCCAGACCTCAAACCAATAGAGCAATTTTGGGATGAAATGGAATGGGCTTTTTGCAGCATGAATGTAACATTGTCCAATCTGCAGCAACTGCGTGATGTCAGCATGTACCAACATCCCTGTGGAACGTTTCCGACATCTTGTAGAATGCTCCAAAGAATTCAGGCTGTTCTGGAGGCAAAGGGGGGTCCGACCCGGTACTAGATGGGTGAACCTAATAAACTGGCCGGTAACGTATAAGGAATCTCCTCTGTGTTTTTTCCATCTCAGAAAGGCCAGTATTTGGAGCCATTCCTCCAGTCCTTTGTGAATTACCCAAGCCCCAAACCCAGCCTGCCAGAGCTGACCATCCTCAGTCCCATGTCAGAGAATGACAGGAAGGTGGTCACACACACCACACCTGGATCTAAATAGTATTTGTTTACTTTCTGTTTTTTTTAGGTTGGACTTTGCACTTTTCCATTGGTTCCATTAAACTGGGGAAGTTAAATCAAATGCACACGACATATTTGAAAGGGAAACTAATACTTTTCCGACCTGTGTCTGGCACAGACTCCCACACGCCTTTTAAATTTTTTATTTATTTCACCTTTATTTAACCAGGTAGGCCAGTTGAGAACGAGTTCTCATTTACAACTGCGACCTGGCAAAGCAGTTCGACACAAACAACAACAGAGTTACACATGGACTAAACAAACATACAGTCAATAACACAATAGGAAAAAATCTATATACAGTGTGTGCAAATGAGGTAAGATTATGGAGGTAAGGCAATAAATAGGTCGTAGTGGCGAAGTAATTACAATTAAACACTGGAGTGATAGATGTGCAGAAGATGAATGTGCAAGTATAGATACTGGGGTGCAAAGGAGCAAAATAAATAAATAACAATATGGGGATGAGGTAGTTGGATGGGCTATTTACAGATGCGCTATGTGCAGTGATCTGTGAGCTGCTCTGACAGCTGATGCTTAAAGTTAGTGAGGGAGATATGAGTCTCCAGCTTCAGTGATTTTTGCTAATCGTTCCAGTCATTGGCAGCAGAGAACTGCCTACCTCAGCTGACAAGTGTTTTTAGTTAGGAGAGACATTTGATCGCCCAGCCAAATGAGAAACGATCCTATAAATATATTGCCATTGCTGGAAGTTTTCTTTCATGTTGTAATCTTCTCCACTGCATTTTAAAGTGATGTTTGTTTTGAACTCCCTAGCTCTTCAATGACCTGTTCAAGAACAACGCCAACTGATCGGAGAGAGCAGAGAAGAAACACAACCAGAACTACTTCATGAAGATGATCACTGTGGAAGGGGTCTACTTTATGTACAGTATGCGAAAAGTTAGATGCACAAATATTATACACCCCCAGTAAGTATGGCACCCAGGGTATTCAGTGCAGTACACTGCACAACATAGTTTACCACAATTCATCAACAACTTTTAAGGGCTGTTTGACTGTACTGTATGATTTAAACAGAAGTAAACACATTTCAGTTCAGTGATGAAAAGACCAGATTAGGATGTGTCAGAGTTTGTATTCATTTGCATCTATTTTCCTCAGTTGACTGGACCTGGTTCTTTTAGAACTGTTTCCTGAACTGAACAAGGTAAATTGATGTGTTATGTTATGATTATTTCAATGTAACTTATTGAAAGTGAGGCACCTGCATGTCTGCTAGGAGACTCTAGTAGCTGTGTTGGAACATGTCATTTGATTCACACGACTTTTCCAGGCAATACTTTACAATGTTTAATTCACTTTATTGAAATGCTGATGTATGGCTCTACTGACTGATAAAGCAGAACATTCATCCTATAATCATTCCATCATTGTTAATACAAACAAAAATGTGTAATGGGTCCACACAAAAATATGTCACATAAAGCTTACTTCATTATTCAATGTTTTTCATTATTTTCACTGCATCAGCATACACAGATGTTTGGGCTTTACAGCCTTCAGTGTTAATACATACATTGTACATGTGGATTTGATGTGTTTTTTTTTTCAACCAGCAGCAAGGACAGCAGGAGACAGCTTCTAACATGGCTCCATGGACGTGGCAAGAGGATTGTCAGGCTTTAGTCTCTGCTTCATCTGCTGCATGTTGTTGGAATAAACTGTATATACAGCACTTAAACCACTCATACCGCTGCAATTGTGATCATTTGTACTGATTCATAAAACAATAATAGTGAAAAGGATGTGACTGAACATGATTGTGATAATAAAAGAAAAACGTCTGAAGACTCATTAATCAAACTTGGTCGCTGCTTTTGTAAACCTCCCCATATCGTTTCTTGTCTGGCCTTGTCACACCCTGATCTGGTTCACATGTCCTTGTGATTGTCTCCACCCCCTCCAGGTGTCGCTTATTATCCCCGATGTATATATCCCTGTGTTTCCTGTCTCACTGTGCCAGTTCCTCTTGTTTGCCAAGTCAACCAGCGGTTTTCCTTGCTCCTATTTTTCCCAGTCTCTGTTTGTTTCTAGTCCTTCTGGTTTCGACCCTTGCCTGTACTGACTCCGAACCCGCCTGCCTGACCACTCTGCTTGTTCTGACCAACAGCCTTCCTATCCCCTTGTACTGTTTTGGACTCGATCTGGTTTCTGACCCCTGCCTGGACTGATCTTGAGACTGCTTATCGCCTGGTACTGTTTGGACTCTGACCCGGGTTATGAACTCTCGCCTGTCCCCGACCTGCCTTTGCCTACTCCCTTTGTTATAATAAATATCGGAGCTCTACCATATGCCTCCTGTGTCTGCATTTGGGTCTCGCCTTGTGCCCTTATAGGCCTATAATTATCATGAAGTAAACATGCGCATGTTCAGAGCCATGACTCATTTTAGTCTGCACTCTGCCGCTGTCATTGGCAGCTTGCAGTCCTGCCTTTCCGGAAAGACTTGGAAATAGTGATGTTTTAATGGCATGGGTTTTTCCATTATATTATTTGGCTTGCCTTAGAGCTAAATGGTGAGAATTCTTTAGATTCCTTCATCGGAACTGTCATCACTTCAGTGGAAACACAACAGCTCCCCCGAACACACAAGACAGTCAGACTTACTGTACAGTGCATTCAGAAAGTATTCATACCCCTTGACTTAATCTATTTAATTCATTTTAAATTCAGGCTGGAATGCAACAAAATGTGGAAGAAGTCAAGGGGTATGAATACTTTCTGAATACTTTCTGAAGGCACTCCTGCATGCAAAATACACATTTGACATGCACCAGCTCTTCATCTACTAAATCTTTGAGAGGTCTGAGAGTATCAAAAGGTTTTAACCTAAAATATTTTGCTTTCATTAACTTTCACAAAGATGTCAATCAATACGACTAAATTGCAAAAGCAATAAAATACAAATATACATGACTCTATAAAAGTGACAAAACAAAGTGATTGGCAGTTTTTGTGTCACTTGCCTGTATGTACCTGCATATTTATTTTACCTTTATTTAACTAGGCAAGTCAGTTAAGAACAAATTCTTATTTTCAATGACGGCCTTGGAACAGTGGGCCTGTTCAGGGGCAGAACGACAGATTTGTACCTTGTCAGCTCGGGGATTTGAACTTGCAACCTTTACGGTTACTAGTCCAACAGCTCTAACCACTAGGCTACCCTGCCGCCCCACTAGGCTACCCTGCATTAAAATATACTGTAGTAATGCAAATATAAATACATTATTTCTTGAAATAGTATAATACTCTTTCTCATAAACAGCAGCCGTTTTAGAAACATTTAAATTTGTGACACATCACCACAGAAACCTGCCATATTGTGATCTTCTGGAAATAATCTCTCATAAACTTGTGGACAGGGCCCACATCAGGCCTAGCAGTAACAAAGTCAGACAGTTGGCCCCAGCCGCCACGGATGAGTTTCTGAACTTGATGCGGCCCTCCACAGTTGGGTACACCCTCTTCATCTCCTTGATGTAGTTGGCGAAAACCGAGATGTCCAGATCACCTATAAGCAATAGTATAGAAAATATGAGTTTAATCCTCTGTTGCTATAGCAGGGTTATAGATTCTTTATAAAAATGTTTTACATGTACTACGGTATTCACTCACTGTATGGCTTGAGGTAGGGCATCAAGGTTGCCACAACCAATATTAGTTAAAACCATGTTGATTAACAAGATCATTTGAACCCTCTGTGAATATGTTTACTGCATTGTAATGGCATATTTTTTAAGCCTGTATAAGCACAGTCAACAAGTATTTTAAGCCTGTACTCATGAAGTAGTAATGGGTCTCTTCAAGTGCTTACGAGTTCATATAACTAGGATACTTTTTTCACAGATATTTTCTGTAAATTGAAGGCCTTTTATTTAATCTTCTCTGTAATGTAATGTCATATACAGTGTTACAGCAGCAGAGTCAATGCCTTCATCTGTGCAGTGTTTTAGCTTTTAGAGGACAAATAGAGTATTTGTACATGTATTTAAAATGTTTAAAGAAAGGTTGTTTAGATTGTACGTACAGTAATGCTACTGTAAAAGATTTACTTTGGGTCTGGGAAACAGTGTTTAACAGGCCCAGAGTTCACACAATGCTAATTCATGGTAACACCTGCTGTTACTCGTGAGTGACACTCACTGGTCGGACATACACCAGACCCTGTATGTGAACATTTTCTAATATAACACTGAATGGCAACCAATTCTAATGTAACACTGAATGTAACTTTAAAGGTTGCTTGTTGGTCATAAGGAAAACTACTTAGTTAGCTGTATCCCAGTGAGCACAAGATGCTGATAATATGTATTTTCAACTAAATAAACATCTTTTGCTCATAGGGATGTTGCTAGTCAAATTGAGGAGGATGACACCATGGTCTCCTAAACTAGTGTTTTGTCATAACCTTGACACAGATGCTCACCAGATGAGCCAGCCACGTCCAACGGCCCATTAAATTGAGGTTACTACAACTCAAAGGTATTTTCAGAAAACAGAGAACATTGATTTCTCATTTGAGACTTTTCATTTGGATATTTGTCCTCCAGAAAAGTTACTACATGAGCCTATTTGTAATTTATAATAAGGCACAGGGGTTATTTATTTCTATTTTTCATTCAATTTCACTACCAACAGGGCTTCAGTAAATACAGTGCATTCGGCAAGTATTCAGACCCCTTGACTTTTTCCACATTTTGTTATGATACAGCCTTTTTCTAAAATTGATTAACTTGTCTTTACCCCCTCATCAATCTACACACAATACCCCCTAATGACAAAGCAAAAACCCATCTTCTGAATTTTTGTTCATTTCTAAAAAAGAAAAACTGAAATATCACATTTACATAAGTATTCAGACCCTTTACTCAGTACCTTTTTGAAGCACCTTTGGCATCGATTACAGCCTTGATTCTTCTTGGGTATGAGCTACAAGCTTGGCACACCTGTATTTGGGGAGTTTCTCCCATTATTCTCTGTAGATCCTCTCAAGCTCTGTCAGATTGGATTGGAGGTGTCGCTGCACAGCTATTTTCAGGTCTCTCCAGAAATGTTTGATTAGGTTCAAGTCCGAGCTCTGGCTGGGCCACTCAAGGACATTCAGAGACTTGTCCCAAAGCTGATCCTGCGTTGTCTTGGCTGTGTTCTAAAGGTCGTTGTCCTGTTGGAAGGTGAACCTTTGCCCCAGTCTGAGGTCCTGAGCACGCTGGAGCAGGTTTTCATCAAGGATCTCGCTGTACTCTGCTCCGTTTAATCTGTCCCTCGATCCTGACTAGTTTCCCAGTCCCTGCTGCTTAAAAACATCCCCACAGCATGATGTTGCCACCACCATGCTTCAGCGTAAGGATGGTGCCAGGTTTCCTCCAGACGTGACGCTTGGCATTCAGGCCAAAGAGTTCAATCTTGTTTTCATCAGACCAGAGAATTTTGTTACTCAAGGCCTGAGAGTCGTTTAGGTGCCTTTTGGCAAACTACAAGTGGTCTGTCATGTGCCTTTTACTGAGGAGTGGCTTCCGTCTGGCCACTCTACCATAAAGGCTTGATTGGTGGAGTGCTGCAGAGATGGTTGTCCTTCTGGAAGGTTCTCCCATCTCCACAGAGGGACTCTGTAGCTCTGTCAGAGTGACCATCAGGTTCTTGGTCACCTCCTTGGCCAAGGCCCTTCTCCCCCGATTGCTCAGTTTGGCCAGGCGGCCAGCTCTAGGAAGAGTCTTGGTGGTTCCAAACTTCTTCCATTTAAGAATGATGGAGGCTACTTGGTTCTTGGGGACCTTCAATGCTGCAGAAATGTTTTGGTATCCTTCCTTTGGTATCTGTGCCTCGACACAATCCTGTCTCTACAGACAATTCCTTCGAGCTCATGGCTTGGTTTTTGCTCTGACATGCACTGTCAACTGTGGGACCTTATATAGACAGGTATGTGCCTTTCCAAATCATGTCCAATCAATTGAATTTACCACAGGTGGACTCCAATCAAGTTGTAGAAACATCTCAAGGATGATCAATGGAAACAGGATGCATCTGAGCTCAATTTCAAGTCTCACAGCAAACGGTCTGAATACTATGTAAATAAGGTATTTCTATTTGAGTTTTTTGCAAACTTTTCTAAAACCTTTTTTTGCTTTGTCATTATGGGCTATTATGTGTAGATTAAGGAGAAAAAAAAATATTGAATCCATTTTAGAGTAAGGCTGTAACATAGCAAATGTGGAAGAAGTCAAGGGGTCTGAATACTTTCCAATTTAACTTTGTACAAGTTTGTTTCACGGGTATATTCAGTGAGGTGTAATGTAATGATTAGAGCTCACATAATTTAAGCAATAAGGCACACCAGGAAGTGCTGCGCCATGAATACAGTCACAGGTAAATGGCGTTGTTAGGGTCCCACAAGAAGATATAGTCCGGACAAAAATCTGGTTGTTAGTTCTTTTGGGCATGTTGCTACATAATTAAATTGAGGAGTTTAGCACAACAGCCACAGGCTTCATCATTGACGATGTCCTCAGTGAATATAAGAACGTATCCTAACCAATCCACATCGATGGGGCTTGGCAAGTTCCTTGGCATCCACATCACTAAGGACTTAACATGGTCCACACACACACGGCAGTGCCTCTTCCCCTCAGGAGACTGAAAAGATTTAGCATGGGCCCTTAGATTCTCAAAACGTTCTACAGCTTTACCATCAAGAGCACCTTGACTGGCTGCATCACCGCTTGGTATGACAATTGCACCGCCCTTGATCGCAAAGCGCTACAGAAGGGTGGTGTGGACAGCCCAGTACATCACTGGGACCGAGCTCCCCTACATCCTGGACCTCTATATCAGGCCGTGTCAGAGGAAGGCCTGAAAAATTGCCAAAGACTCCAGCCACCCAAGCCATAGACTATTCACTCTGCTACAGTTCGGAAAACAGTAACTATAAAACGGTAACTATATATACACACCATATACACACATTCACTAGACTTTATGCACACCATATACACACTCACTAGACTATATTATAGCTCCACATTGATCTGGTTCTGGTAATACCTGTATATAGCTCCACATTGATCTGGTACTGGTAATACCTGTATATAGCTCCACATTGATCTGGTACTGGTAATACCTGTATATAGCTCCACATTGATCTGGTACTGGTAATACCTGTATATAGCTCCACATTGATCTGGTACTGGTACTGCTGTACCAAAATAAATGCTAGTCTGGAAGCAAAGGGAAATAATGTGCGAGTTGCGATAAATACAAGAGACAGCAACATGAACATGATATTCTTATGAGGCGCAGTGATCATTTTCAGATGGAACTGTTAGCGGCCATAGTGGGCCTGTGTCCACCAATACAGCATGGTTTGGAACGCTGCTTGTCCAGTCAGCATCTAGGATCCAAACAAACAGTTCTATAATTCCCTATCCTCCATGACAGACGGTCATTTCAATGTGAAAGTTCTGTATCTTTGCACCTTCCTGAACAGGCCTCTGTTCTGTTCAAACCATCGCACCCTGCCCAATGGACTCACCAGTGTCATGTTTCAGTTTCTCCTCCTTAATCATGGTAAAACCATCTCCTCCGTCTGCGATGTAGGATGGTAGGACCAGCTTGTACAGCCTGTCTGGGTCCAGACATTCGTATCTGGGCACACGGCACTGAGAGCAGCGGAGGCTCAAGGACGTCACACGGTCCCCCACCGACCGTGACAGGTCGTATTCAACATGGATTCCTGGGAAGTTGAAGCAGCCAGAAAGGGATTCAGTAGCAATCTTTACATTTGGTGGCAGCAGTGGGATCCAAAAATACAACTCGTTGGTCAATATACTGTATACAAAAAGTACAGGAAGGAATTAAGTCAAATCTATAAAGATCACAGTTGAGTGTATTACAGAAGTGTTGTTTCATTCAAAGGAATGTAAAATAGAACTATAATGTACAGTATATCCTCCAATTATATTTTTAGACCACAGTGCCCAAAATAATCACTTATTGACTGGTACCTGAAACTTGAAGAAATTCTCCTCTGCTGCTCCCGTATCTTCGGACAGAGTTTTCAAATGCCTTTTTCAAGGTTGATCCCTTCAACTGCACCAGATCAAAAGTTCCCCCAAATGGTAAGACTGATATAACTTCCTCCATGGTGATGGTGCCTTGAGAAAGCAATGTAGAATAAATGTATGGTGTCCATAATATGGACAGCCTTACTATGTAGAAGTTTATTAGGACAGCCTCACACTGTAGAAGTGAAGACCTTCATTTCTGAAGTCATGAATGGCATCACTGTAAAGTGGCTAATTTTTCCATTTTAAAATGACTGTTTAGTTAGTAATATAAGGATTCTTAAATTAGTTGGCAGAACTTTCAAAACACTTTATGAACCCATTATGAGTTATGACACACCATTTTTGTGACTTTCATCTATTCCTGTCCTTATGCTTCCACTGTTCAGGATGCATAAACTGACGTGATTCCACTGGATCTCATCTGCATACTTGATATTGTGATGAATCTAGAAGAGTCAGTGGAAACACAATGGTCACACACTTCAGTATAGGGAAAGCCCTCAATCTGGGGCAAGTCCACCTGTAATGGACAGAACACTGACATACTTCCACCTGGGCTGAGAATGATATTCCGCATGGTGAAAGCGTCTGCCACATACTCACCATTGCGTCACAGATGAGGTTCCCCAGGTTGCACTCTCGGAACCGGCACTCATTGAAGGTTCCATTGAGATACACCAGGGTTTTCCCCACGTACTGAGACGAGTACTGGGCCAAGTTCTTCTTCCACTCGTCAACATCAGCAAGGATACCTGGATCTGAGAGACAGAGACAGGAGTCATGTTGTTTAGTGTAAAAACATGGCTTTGAATGAATGTTCAACAAAAGAAAGAGGAAAGCAATGACTGCAGTTAGGCCTCAATTCAATCAGATCGAGCGTTAACCTGCGTTGTCCGACATCCGCATAGTGGATGTTTTGGCAGTGTTGGAGATAACTAACTGCGTAACTGCGGTATGAGCTGATAGGAAGGTAGTGTAAAAAAATACTCCCTATTATCTCTACTGTGTTAAAAGTTCAAAACCTCAATAGAAGGTGTAGGCTCAAGCGATGATGTAAATATGTCAAATCGATGTGTAGACAATAGTACATCACGCATTCGAGTGTTCGAACTTGTAATGCGGCTGCATAGAGTTTCTCTGATATAAAGTCGCATGCGGTTTTGTTGCATCCAATAGCAGTGTCCGCGATAAATTAACACAATGATCTTCTTCTGGTTTGACAGCTATTACGCAGTTCCACCTCAGACACCGCCAAAACAACCACTGTGTTGGCTAGTGCATATTGATGTCTATTGTTATCAGTCAGATCCAGATAGTCAGTCACAACTCTTCCAGTAGTTTACCCTGGGCTATGCTGCTGTCCAGCAGGATGGGATTCCCATTCGCCTTCAGCACGTTCCCAGCTTTATCGAAGACCAACTTGAGGTATCCCAGGTACTTCCCAAAGGCAAAAGCCTGTACCACAGGGACATCTCTCCCGTCCTCAGACCTCACCATGAAGGGGTAGGGACCCGTCGGCACCTCTGAAGATGGGACACTCCCTACAATGACAAACATGCCTGTTATCTATCTTCCTCCCACTTGACTATTTCACATTTGAACTTTATCATTGTGTCTTAACATTGACAGGCTACATTGACACTTGACTGTGTGTGCTTCATTCAAATTATGCCAATATCTCAATTTGGTTTGTAACATACACTGCCATTCAAAAGTTTGGGGTCACTTAGTAATGTCCTTGTTTTTGAAAGAAAAGCAATTTTTTTGTCCATTAAAATAACATCAAATTGATCAGAAATACAGTGTAGACATGGTTAATGTTGTAAATGAATATTGTAGCTGGAAACGGCAGATTTTTATTGGAATGTCTACGTAGGCGTTCAGAGGCCCATTATCAGTAACCATCACTCCTGTGTTCCAACAACACATTGTGTTAGCTAATCCAAGTTTATTATTTTAAACAACAGTCTCAACATCAACAGTGAAGAGGCAACTCCGGGATGCTGGCCTTCTAGGCAGAGTTCCTCTGTCCAGTGTCTGTGTTATTTTGCCTATCTTTTATTTTTATTGGCCAGTCTGAGATATGGCTTTTTCTTTGCAACTCTGTCTGGAAGACCAGCATCCCAGAGTCTCTTCTTCATTGTTGACGTTGAGACTAGTGTTTTGCGGGTACTATTTAATGAAGCTGCCAGTTGAGGACTTGTGAGGCGTCTGTTTCTCAAAATAGACACTCTAATGTACTTGTCCTCTTGCTCAGTTGTGCAGTTGGGTCCTCCCATTCCTCTTTCTATTCTGGTTACAGCCGGTTGGAACACAGGAATGGTGGTTGCTGATCGTGGGCCTCGGTAAGCCTATGTAGATATTCCATAGAAAGTCAGCCGTTTCCAGCTACAATAGTCATTTACAACATTAACAATAAATGCACTATATTTCTGATCAATTTGATGTTATTTTAATGGACAACAAATGTGCTTTTCTTTCAAAAACAAGGACTAAGTGACCCCAAACTTTTGAACGGTAGTGTATTTCCTTGCTGAACAAGAAACTCCTAAAATGTGACTGATGTGATAAAATCCAAGAGGATACTTGTGAAAGGCTGACAAAGTGGACATTGACCCTGTTTACACATCCACATAGTTCAACTTTCTGTTATGATCTAGAGCTGTAATCACAGAGCTATGACAATGTAACAACTGAATAATTGGGCACCTGTGTAGAGGAAAGTGTTGGTGTGTCCGCCGATGACCAGGTCCACGCCTTTCACTCGCTTGGCGATGTCTATATCCACGTCAAATCCAGAGTGACCAAGGGCGATGATCTTATTGTAACCAAGAGTGATCAGTTTATCCACCTGGACCTGCAAGGCTTTGATCTCATCCTCAAAGATCAGGTGTGGACCTGGAGTGTACACAATAGAAAAGTTTAAGGTGAGTCACACAACTGAGTGACTTGACCTGAAATTCCTTGAATAAGCTAGTGATTAAGTGAGCAACCCATCAAATGATCCATCAACCAAACCCTCTATTTTACCTGGTAAGGATAAGACTGGAGTTTCCACTGAGGTGTAACCTACCACAGCCACTATTTCAGAGCCCATCGTGAATGTTGTGTAGGGTTGATAGTAACCATTGATAGTTGGGGCGAGTGTTGCATCTGCCTTGATGTTGGCACTGAGAACAGTGAAGTTCACCTTCTGCAGAAAAGGGCGGAGCAGGCCCTCCACTCCATTGTCAAACTCATGGTTTCCAAATGCCTGAAAGCCAGAGAAAGATAACTGTTACCTGTCTCACTACATGATTATGTGAATTATTATATCAGATCATGCTCTTTGTCTCTGTGTGTGTGTGTGTATGTACTTGTGCATGTGTGTGAGGGATACTGAGAAAGGTAAAGTGTGATAAAATGTACTATACCTAATTCACAATTTCATCAAGGTTGATGGAAATGGCTTACCATCGCATCATATCCAAGCTTGTTCATGAAATACGCAGCTTCCTCCCCTTTGTAGTAGTTGAACCAGACAGTACCCTGAAACTGATCGCCAGCATCCAGCAATAACACATTCCGTTCTTTGCTCCGGATGTCTGCTATTTTTGTGAACCTCCTGGCCACTCCGCCAAAACAAGGACTACCTGGGCTACATTTACCCGACTCTCTACTATTCTCCTCAATCCGAGCATGAGCATCGTTGGTGTGTAGCAATGTAAGCTCGAAAGTTGACACACTTTCAAAATGCATGAAGAAAAAGAGCAAAGCCAAATGCATGCACGGAGGCAGAGTCCTCCACACATCCATTTCACTCACGTCAAAGCACGTACTGTGCAATAGGCTCTGTGCCTAGACTCCAGTTCCAAATTAAACTAATTTAGTAGGCGTGTACATGGGTAGTTAAGTGTTAACACATGTTTAAATACTTGGCTCCTCGGATGTTGTTGAAGTGGTCGTCTGTCCCTATAATTTTCTCCACAAAGAACAATAGTAGGTTTAGTTGAGGAGCTAAGACCACATGAATACCCATTCATGTTTTCCACACAGTGCCTCACAATAATACCATGTGGCTACGCTGGATTTATATGGCTAAATATATGCAAACATTTATTCAGTTTCATTGGCAAAATCTTCAATGCATTCTGTTTTCAGTGTCAAGTAAAATGTACATTACACCAGTCACAACGTCAACAGTGAAGAGGTGACACCGGGATGCTGGCCTTCTAGGCAGAGTTCCTTTGTCCAGTCTCAACGTCAACAGTGAAGAGGTGACACCGGGATGCTGGCCTTCTAGGCAGAGTTCCTTTGTCCAGTGTCTGTGTTATTTTGCCAATCTTAATCTTTTATTTTTATTGGCCAGTCTGAGATATTTTTTTGTTTTTGTTTTTATTTCACCTTTATTTAACCAGGTAGGCTAGTTGAGAACAAGTTCTCATTTGCAACTGCGACCTGGCCAAGATAAAGCATAGCAGTGTGAGCATACAACAAAGAGTTACACATGGAGTAAACAATTAACAAGTCAATAACACAGTAGAAAACGAAGGGGGGGTCTATATACAATGTGTGCAAAAGGCATGAGGAGGTAGGCAAATAATTACAATTTTGCAGATTAACACTGGAGTGATAAAAGATCAGATGGTCATGTACAGGTAGAGATATTGGTGTGCAGAAGAGCAGAAAAGTAAATAAATAAAAACAGTACGGGGATGAGGTAGGTGAAAAGGGTGGGCTATTTACCAATAGACTATGTACAGCTGCAGCGATCGGTTAGCTGCTCAGATAGCTGATGTTTGAAGTTGGTGAGGGAGATAAAAGTCTCCAACTTCAGCGATTTTTGCAATTCGTTCCAGTCACAGGCAGCAGAGTACTGGAACGAAAGGCGGCCAAATGAGGTGTTGGCTTTAGGGATGATCAGTGAGATACACCTGCTGGAGCGCGTGCTACGGATGGGTGTTGCCATCGTGACCAGTGAGCTGAGATAAGGCGGAGCTTTACCTAGCATAGACTTGTAGATGACCTGGAGCCAGTGGGTCTGGCGACGAATATGTAGCGAGGGCCAGCCGACTAGAGCATACAAGTCGCAGTGGTGGGTAGTATAAGGTGCTTTAGTGACAAAACGGATGGCACTGTGATAGACTGCATCCAGTTTGCTGAGTAGAGTGTTGGAAGCCATTTTGTAGATGACATCGCCGAAGTCGAGGATCGGTAGGATAGTCAGTTTTACTAGGGTAAGCTTGGCGGCTTGAGTGAAGGAGGCTTTGTTGCGGAATAGAAAGCCGACTCTTGATTTGATTTTCGATTGGAGATGTTTGATATGAGTCTGGAAGGAGAGTTTGCAGTCTAGCCAGACACCTAGGTACTTATAGACGTCCACATATTCTAGGTCGGAACCATCCAGGGTGGTGATGCTAGTCGGGCATGCAGGTGCAGGCAGCGACCGGTTGAAAAGCATGCATTTGGTTTTACTAGCGTTTAAGAGCAGTTGGAGGCCACGGAAGGAGTGTTGTATGGCATTGAAGCTTGTTTGGAGGTTAGATAGCACAGTGTCCAAAGACGGGCCGAAAGTATATAGAATGGTGTCGTCTGCGTAGAGGTGGATCAGGGAATCGCCCGCAGCAAGAGCAACATCATTGATATACACAGAGAAAAGAGTCGGCCCGAGAATTGAACCCTGTGGCACCCCCATAGAGACTGCCAGAGGACCGGACAGCATGCCCTCCGATTTGACACACTGAACTCTGTCTGCAAAGTAATTGGTGAACCAGGCAAGGCAGTCATCCGAAAAACCGAGGCTACTGAGTCTGCCGATAAGAATATGGTGATTGACAGAGTCGAAAGCCTTGGCAAGGTCGATGAAGACGGCTGCACAGTACTGTCTTTTATCGATGGCGGTTATGATGTCGTTTAGTACCTTGAGTGTGGCTGAGGTGCACCCATGACCGGCTCGGAAACCAGATTGCACAGCGGAGAAGGTACGGTGGGATTCGAGATGGTCAGTGACCTGTTTGTTGACTTGGCTTTCGAAGACCTTAGATAGGCAGGGCAGGATGGATATAGGTCTGTAACAGTTTGGGTCCAGGGTGTCTCCCCCTTTGAAGAGGGGGATGACTGCGGCAGCTTTCCAATCCTTGGGGATCTCAGACGAGATGAAAGAGAGGTTGAACAGGCTGGTAATAGGGGTTGCGACAATGGTGGCAGATAGTTTCAGAAATAGAGGGTCCAGATTGTCAAGCCCAGCTGATTTGTACGGGTCCAGGTTTTGCAGCTCTTTCAGAACATCTGCTATCTGGATTTGGGTAAAGGAGAACCTGGAGAGGCTTGGGCGAGGAGCTGCGGGGGGGGCGGAGCTGTTGGCCGAGGTTGAAGTAGCCAGGCGGAAGGCATGGCCAGCCGTTGAGAAATGCTTATTGAAGTTTTCGATAATCATGGATTTATCAGTGGTGACCGTGTTACCTAGCCTCAGTGCAGTGGGCAGCTGGGAGGAGGTGCTCTTGTTCTCCATGGACTTCACAGTGTCCCAGAACTTTTTGGAGTTGGAGCTACAGGATGCAAACTTCTGCCTGAAGAAGCTGGCCTTAGCTTTCCTGACTGACTGCGTGTATTGGTTCCGGACTTCCCTGAACAGTTGCATATCACGGGGACTATTCGATGCTATTGCAGTCCGCCACAGGATGTTTTTGTGCTGGTCGAGGGCAGTCAGGTCTGGGGTGAACCAAGGGCTGTATCTGTTCTTAGTTCTGCATTTTTTGAACGGAGCATGCTTATCTAAAATGGTGAGGAAGTTACTTTTAAAGAATGACCAGGCATCCTCAACTGACGGGATGAGGTCAATGTCCTTCCAGGATACCCGGGCCAGGTCGATTAGAAAGGCCTGCTCACAGAAGTGTTTTAGGGAGCGTTTGACAGTGATGAGGGGTGGTCGTTTGACTGCGGCTCCGTAGCGGATACAGGCAATGAGGCAGTGATCGCTGAGATCCTGGTTGAAGACAGCGGAGGTGTATTTGGAGGGCCAGTTGGTCAGGATGACGTCTATGAGGGTGCCCTTGTTTACAGAGTTAGGGTTGTACCTGGTGGGTTCCTTGATGATTTGTGTGAGATTGAGGGCATCTAGCTTAGATTGTAGGACTGGCGGGGTGTTAAGCATATCCCAGTTTAGGTCACCTAACAGAACAAACTCTGAAGCTAGATGGGGGGCGATCAATTCACAAATGGTGTCCAGGGCACAGCTGGGAGCTGAGGGGGGTCGGTAGCAGGCGGCAACCGTGAGAGACTTATTTCTGGAGAGAGTAATTTTCAAAATTAGTAGTTCGAACTGTTTGGGTATGGACCTGGAAAGTATGACATTACTTTGCAGGCCATCTCTGCAGTAAACTGCAACTCCTCCCCCTTTGGCAGTTCTATCTTGACGGAAGATGTTATAGTTGGGTATGGAAATCTCTGAATTTTTGGTGGCCTTCCTGAGCCAGGATTCAGACACAGCAAGGACATCAGGGTTAGCAGAGTGTGCTAAAGCAGTGAGTAAGACAAACTTAGGGAGGAGGCTTCTGATGTTGACATGCATGAAACCAAGGCTTTTTCGAACACAGAAGTCAACAAATGAGGGTGCCTGGGGACATGCAGGGCCTGGGTTTACCTCCACATCACCCGCGGAACAGAGAAGGAGTAGTATGAGGGTGCGGCTAAAGGCTATCAAAACTGGTCGCCTAGAGCGTTGGGGACAGAGAATAAGAGGAGCAGGTTTCTGGGCATGGTAGAATATATTCAGGGCATAATGCGCAGACAGGGGTATGGTGGGGTGCGGGTACAGCGGAGGTAAGCCCAGGCACTGGGTGATGATGAGAGAGGTTGTATCTCTGGACATGCTGGTAGTAATGGGTGAGGTCACCGCATGTGTGGGAGGTGGGACAAAGGAGTTATCAGGGGTATGAAGAGTGGAACTAGGGGCTCCATTGTGAACTAAAACAATGATAACTAACCTGAACAACAGTATACAAGGCATATTGACATTTGAGAGAGACATACAGCGAGGCATACAGTAATCACAGGTGTTGAATTGGGAAAGCTAGCTAAAACAGTAGGTGAGACAACAGCTAATCAGCTAGCACAACAACAGCAGGTAAAATGGCGTAGACTAGGCAACGGGGCCAACAGATAAAACAAACAAGCAGAATGGAGTACCGTGATTTATGGACAGTCCAGCGTGCATCAGCTATGTAGCCAAGAGATCAGTGTCAGGGGGCAGCGGTGGATGGGGAAGGGAAGCTGGACTGGCGAGTGTTATCCAGGTTAAAAAAACGAACAATGACTAAATAGCTTGTAGCTAGTTAGCTGGTTAGCTTCTGGAGGTTCTTGAGTGTGTTCTAAAAATAAATAAAAAATAATAGCGATTCCGTATCACATTGGGTGAGGCAGGTTTCCGGAAGGTATAAACAAATTAAAAGTCAAAAGAGATAGAAAGTAAATATGGGTCCGGTGGGCGTTTGGGACGCGGCGATTCAGGCGGTTAGCAGGCCTGTGCTAACAAGCTAACAGTTTGTAGGCCCGGGCTAGACAAGGTAGCAGTTAGCGGACCGGAGCTGGACAAGCTAGCAGTTAGCAGGCCGAATTAGCAAGCAGGGAGATAGCGAGGGCTAGAGAGTTAGCCTTTGGGGGACGTCGCGATGGGGTGAGTCTGTTTATTCCTCTTCATGCGGTGACATCGATAGACCGGTCGTGGGCCCGGGTATTGTAGCTCAGGAGTATGCTACGGTGGTAGCGCAGGCCGGGCTAGCTTCAAGCTAAGTGGGTGGAAACGCTAGCCAGGGGTAATCATCCAGGGTTGCGGTTTAGCTAGATAGCTAGTTGTGAAGGTCCAGCGTATTTGGAAGCTTAGGTTTAGCAAAATGTTTTTAAAGGGATAGCTATGTAAAAAACGAAAAATATGTAAAAAACGAAAAATAAACAAAATATAAACAAAATATACAGGGACACGACACGACAGGACGACTTACTGCTACGCCATCTTGGATTCAAAGGCTTTTCCTTTGCAACGTTGTCTAGAATGCCAGCATCCCGGAGTCGCCTCTTCACTGTTGACGTTGAGACTGGTGTTTTGCGGGTACTATTTAATGAAGCTGCCAGTTGAAGACTTGTGAGGAGTCTGTTTCTCAAACTAGACACTCTAATGTACTTGTCCTCTTGCTCAGTTGTGCACCGGGGCCTTCCACTCCTCTTTCTATTCTGGTTACAGCCAGTTTGCGCTGTTCTGTGAAGGGAGTAGTACACAGCATTGTACGAGATCTTCAGTATCTTGGCAATTTCTCGCATGGAATAGCCTTCATTTCTCAGAACAAGAATAGACTGACGAGTTTCAGAAGAAAGGTCTTTGTTTCTGGTCATTTTGAGCCTATAATCGAACCCACAAATGCTGATGCTCCAGATACTCAACTATTCTAAAGAAGGCCGGTTTTATTGCTTCTTTAATCAGAACAACAGTTTTCAGCTGTGCTAACATAATTGCATAAGGGTTTCCTAATGATCAATTAGCCTTTTAAAATGATAAACTTGGATTAGCTAACACAACATGCCATTGGAACACAGGAGTGATGGTTTCTGATAATGGGCCTCTGTACGCCTATGTAGATATTCCATAAAAAAATCTGCCATTTCCAGCTACAATAGTCATTTACAACATTAACACTGTATTTCTGATAAATTTTATGTTATTTTAATGGACAAAAAATGTGTTTTTCTTTCAAAAACAAGGACATTTCTAAATGACCCCAAACTTTTGAATGGCAGTGTATGCTATGATCCAGCATATCAGTGTCACAGGCTAGACATTAGCATTATGAGAAATGCTGCCCAGTAGCAAGGTCCAAAATACATGGACTCTTGGAGGTGTCATGGAACTCTTGGGGGTGTCCTGGAACTCTTGGAGGTGTTCTGAAAATAGGGTTGCTGTCAATTGTTGTAGGAAAGTACTACAAAGGTGATGTGTTACTCTATTTGTGAGGCTGTAAAAGTCATAGACCACATGAACTTCAGACCAGATAGATACCTCTATTCTACCCTTGCTTGATTGAACATGCTAGGCTCAATTTACCTCCCCGACTAAAAACACTACGTAACAGTACCCTCTAGTGAATATTGAAGCCTTTCATGAAGTACAGCTCCCTTTCAAATATATTTTCAGTGAAATCCTGATTCACGTCATCAATCACCATACAATTTTCAGTTCCCTTTAATCTCTTTAGGGAGGCTCTCGTTATGGACTCTATTTTGGAGGATTTCTGGCTATCATGTTGCATGCAGGAAAATATTTTTTTTGCCTTTGATTTATATCCCTTGTGTGTGATCTGTCACAACAACGCTGTGATACTTCAATAGAAACCTGCACATTTACGATGAATTAGTTAAATGAACATTTGATTAAAGAGTAAAAAACATCAACATTAAGCTATTGCAAGTTTATCAAGGGGTGGCAAGATCAATGCATAAAACAAAAGGTAGAAAAAAGCTTTCAAGAAGAGCAAAAGATAATATAATTAATTGGACCAAAATAAATTACAAATTAATAGGAATATCTCACTGGTAGGTTTCAAACAAATGTGATGGGCGCAGCATGAACGTTTGAAGAGTTTTTAAAGTGGCATCTCCAGAGTTCACATCCTGAGAGATAAGGGACATACTTTTTACATTTAGTCTCTGGGGTTAGGTGGGGATCCCAAAGGAATGATGGCACACTGCCAGTTTATTCATCAAGTCCTTCATAGCAGTCTTCAAATGGTCCCATCAGTAACATTTTCAAGGCTTTCCTTGTGATCACAACTGATAGATACTTAAACACTTAAACTTGACCATCCGAACTGATGCCATTGCTTATAAAGTTGGAATGCCTTTAAACAGTCACATCCTTATCATCAGAGTCAGAAATATACTGTATATGACATCTGTCATCACTTTATAGATGCCGTGGCTTATTAGAAGTGAAGCGGAAATGTGATGTGAAGACTGCACGGCAGGTGGTGACACGTAACACTTCAAACACTCAAAGGTTCCACTGCAATACAACAGAGGAGCTGACAGAGATAAACAGAGAACTTCTCTATGATGAGATCACTGGAATTTCAATAAAATGACTTCCTTTACTTTTTTGTTTGTAGTGCTTAACAAAATGTATTATTGCCTTACAAAGGTGTGCACAGTCCCAAAGTGGGAAAACTACACAGACGCCATAACTGTCAAACTGTAATGAAGAACTTGGTGGTCTGTAAATTCTTAGGCTTTACTTTATGTGTTCGCTCCCAGGTGCTGGTTAGCCGCCTCACCGCTCTACAACATAGCACCATCATCCTCACGCAACTGCCCACATAAACTATACAGAAGTTACCTAGCTATATAATTACAGGGAATATAACAAGGCACCGGAGAACATTGTACTATACAATTCCTAGCCTACATGTCAGAAATAAAACCAAGACTGTTCTCAGGGCAGGCCTGGTTGTAGCTAGAAATGTTTGAGTCGTGTTGGGGACAATTGTCACGACTTCCACCGAAGTTGGCTCCCCTGCCGGGTGGTGCTCGGCAGTCGTCGTCACCGGCCTACTAGCCGCCACTGATCCCTTTTCCTTTTTCTGTTTGTTTTGTGTTATTAGTTGCACCTGTGTCTAATTGTGTTTTCCTGATGTGCTTCCTTATTTAAGGCTAGTAAACCCGACCTTGTTTTGCGCGGGATTGATTTTGTGTTACGTGTTGTTGTCGTTGGGTGTGTTGGTGCTCCGGACAGTGTACCCTGTGTTTTGGGTTGGTCAGTATTTTTCACGCCCTGTGTTTTGGGCATTGTATTTTGGTGCCATATTAAAGTGCACTTTTCCCTTTGGAACTCTCTGCTCTCTGTGCCTGATTCTTACCTCAAACACCCAGTCCCTCGTGACAGAATCCCACACCCTCTGTTATGGAATCAGCAGGAGCAGCCGCACCTCCTCTCCCATCGATGGAGGAGAAGGTCCTCCATCAAACCACCATTCTCCACCGAATAGGATCAGCAATGGATCAGATGATGGAGAGGATGGGCCGATGGGAGAGGAGTGGCCTTCCCACCTCATCTCCAGCACCCCCTCCACCAGCACCACCTACCCCTGCTTCAGCATCCGGCTCCGGGGCCCTGCGTCTGGCGCTCCCTAGAGAGCATGATGGGACGGCGGCTGGGTGTCAGGGGTTCCTCCTCCAACTGGAACTATACCTGGCGACCATCCATCCTACTCCCTCAGGGGAGGAGAGAGTGAGCATCCACGTCTCCTGTCTGATGGGATGAGCCCTGGAGTGGGCTAACGCAGTGTGGAATGGCCCAGACTAGGCGAGGGATCACTACCCCGAGTTCACCCGTCGATTCTGAGCTGTGTTCGATCACCCACCAGAGGGTCGTGTGGTGGGTGAACGGCTGTTCCACCTGCGACAGGAGACGAGGAGTGCGCAGGACTTTGCCCTGGAGTTCCGGACCTTGGCTGCAGGAGCGGGATGGAACGACATGGCTTTGATAGACCACTACCGATGTAGCCTCAGGGAGGACGTCCGCAGAGAGCTAGCGTGTCAGGACACCACCCTCACCTTGGATGAACTCATAGACATGTCCATTCGTCTGGACAACCTGCTGGCTGCCCGCGGGCGTCCGGAACAGGCCCTGTTGTTTCCACCCCCAGGCCCTCCTGCTCCCATCCCCATGGAGTTAGGGGGGGCTGCATCGAGGGGGAGCGGAGGAGGAGTTTCCTCCTGCACCTGTTGTGGTTGGTGAGGACACATGGCCGACCGGTGCTGGAGGAGCTTGTCTGGGAGTCGGGAGGGCAGGTGGAGCACTACTTGGTCACCCCAGGTGAGTCAGCACCAGACTCACCCAGAGCTTCCTGTCGGTCATATGTTTGTGTTAACCTCTTTTCCTGGGTTTTCTCCCTCTCTACAGCATAAGGCGCTAGTCGATTCAGGCGCAGCTGGGAACTTCATGTATCGTGGGCTCGCATTAAGGCTAGGGATTCCCCTGGTGTCGTTAGACCTACCTTTCCCCGTGCACTCCTTAGATAGCCGACCATTAGGATCAGGAGTGGTCAGGAAGGCCACGGTGCCACTGGACATGGTAACGCAGGGGGGTCATAAGGAGCGGATTAGACTACTCCTTATCGATTCACCTGCGTTTCCAGTGGTGTTGGGAATTCCCTGATTAGCTCAGCACAACCCGGTGATTTCATGGCGACAGGGGGTTCTTAGAGGGTGGTCAGAGGAGTGTTAAGGCAGGTGCGGCTACGGTGGAGAGCCCAGACCAGGTTTCCACCGTGCGCATTTCCTCTGAATATGCCGATTTGGCTATCGCCTTCAGTAAGAGGAAGGCGACCCAATTACCACCCCATCGTCGAGGGGACTGCGCGATAGACCTCCTGGAGAACGCTGCACTTCCTAGGAGTCACGTGTACCCATTGTCCCAGGAGGAGACAGTGGCTATGGAGACATATGTCGCTGAATCGCTGGGACAGGGGTACATTCGGCCCTCCGCATCACCTGTCTCCTTGAGCTTATTTTTTTGTGAAGAAGGAGGGAGGTCTGCGTCCGTGCATTGATTATCGAGGTCTAAATTCTATCACAGTGGGGTTTAGTTACCCACTACCTCTCATCGCTATGGCGGTGGAATCATTTCACGGGGCGCGTTTCTTCACAAAACTGGACCTGAGGAGTGCGTATAATCTGGTGCGTATCCGGGGAGGAGATGAGTGGAAAACCGCATTTAGTACTACATCTGGCCATTATGAGTACCTCGTCATGCCATATGGGTTGAAGAATGCTCCATCCGTCTTCCAATCCTTCGTAGATGAGATTCTCCGAGACCTGCTTGGGCAGGGAGTGGTAGTGTACATCGATGACATCCTGTTCTATTCTGCCACACGTGCGGCGCACATGTCTCTGGTGTGTAAGGTACTTGGGCGACTGCTGGAGCATGACCTGTATGTCAAGGCCGAGAAATGGGTGTTCTTCAAACAGGCCGTTTCCTTCCTGGGTTATCGTATTTCCACCTCCGGGGTGGTAATGGAGTGTGACCGCGTTACAGCCGTGCGTAATTGGCCGACTCCGACCACGGTGAAAGAGGTGCAGCGGTTTTTAGGGTTTGCCAATTACTACCGGAGGTTTATCCGGGGTATGGTCAGGTGGCTGCTCCCATTACTTCACTGCTGAAGGGAGGACCGGTGCGCTTGCATTGGTCAGCAGAGGCGGGCAGAGCTTTCAGTCGTCTGAAGAAGCTGTTCACCAATGCGCCCGTGTTGGCGCTTCTGGACCCCTCTTTAGTGTTCATAGTGGAGGTGGACGCGTCCGAGGCTGGGGTAGGGGCCATGCTGTCCCAGCGCATCGGGCGCCCCACCAAAGCTCCGCCCTTGTGCTTTTTTTTTCCGAGGAAGCTCGGTCCGGTGGAGCGAAACTATGACGTGGGGGACCGGGAGTTGTTAGCTGTGGTCAAGGCTCTGAAGGTGTGGAGACATTGGCTTGAGGGGGCTAAGCAACCTTTTCTCATCTGGACTGACCATCGTAATCTCGAGTATATCCGGGCAGCGAGGAGACTAAATCCGCGTCAGGCTAGATGGGCCATGTTCTTTACCCGGTTTCGCTTCACCATCTCGTACTGGCCAGGCTCCCAAAACCGACGCGCTGTCCCGCCTCTATGATACCGAGGAGCGGTCCATCGAGCCGACCCCCATCCTTCCACCTTCATGTCTCATGGCACCTGTATGGGAGGTGGACGCGGAGATAGAGAGGGTATCATAGTGTCCAGCAGGGGCTCAGTACGTGCCAAGGGGGGTCCGTGATAAATTAATACGTTGGGCTCATACTCTACCCTCCTCGGGTCATCCTGGCATTGAGAGGACAGTGCGGAGTCTTAGGGGGAGATACTGGTGGCACACGTTGTCTAAGGACGTGAGACTTTATGTCTCCTCCTGCTCGGTGTGCGCTCAGAGTAATGCTCCTCGACGTTGCCTAGAGGGAAGTTACAGCCCCTCCCTGTTCCGCAACGGCCGTGGTCACACTTGTCGGTAGACTTCCTCACCAACCTTCCCCCGTCCCAGGGAAGTACGACGATCCTGGTCGTTGTGGATCGGTTTTCTAAGTCATGTCGTCTCATCCCGTTGCCCGGTCTCCCTATGACCCTGCAGACTGCGGAGGCCCCGTTTACCCATGTCTTCCGGCACTACGGGGTGCCTGAGGACATCGTCACTGATCGGGGCCCCCAATTCACGTCCAGAGATTGGAGGGTGTTTTTGGAGAGACTGGGGGTCTCGGTCAGCTTGACCTTGGGTTTCCACCCCGAGAGTAATGGGCAGGTAGAGCGAGTAAACCAGGATGTGGGAAGGTGTCTGCGGTCATATTGCCGGGACCGGCCAGGTGAGTGGGCGAGGTATGTTCCTTGGGCTGAGCTTGCTCAGAACTCCCTCCGCCTGCCCTGCCGGAAGCTGGGGCCGCAGTGTGTGGGGCCATTTAAAGTCCCAATCAGGATAAATGAGGTGTGTTACAGGTTACAACTTCCTACTTATTATCGTATTAACCCCTCGTTTCATGTGTCTCTCCTCAGGCCGGTGGTGGCTGGTCCCCTTCAAGAAGGTGAGGTGCCTGAGGTCCCTCCGCCCCCTCTGGACATTGAGGGGTCCCCGGCGTACACAGTACGTGGCATTCTGGACTCGAGACGCCGGGTGCGGGGCCTACAGTACCTCGTGGACTGGGAGGGGTACGGTCCGGGGGAGAGGTGCTGGGTACCGGTGGGGGACATTTTGGACCCTTCACTCCTGAGACACTTCCACCGCCTCCACCCGGATCACCCGGCGCCTCGCCCGGCGCCTCGCCCTCGAGGCCGGTGGCAGCACGCTGCGGGAGCCACCCGTCAGGAGTGTGGGGGGGGGGGGTACTGTCACGACTTTCACCGTTGGCTCCCCTGCCTGTTCGTGCGATGCTCTGTGCTCGTCGTCACCGGCCTACTAGCCGCCACCGATCCCTTTTCCTCTTTCTGTTTGTTTTGTCTTATTAGTTGCACCTGTGTCTAATTGTGTTTACCTGATGTGCTTCCTTATTTAAGGCTAGTAAACCCGCCCTTGTTTTGTGTGGGATTGATTTGGTTGTTGTTGTTGTTGTTGTTGTTGTCGTTGGGTGTGTTGGTGCTCCGGACAGTGTACCCTGTGTTTTGGGTTGGTCAGTATTTATCGCGCCCTGTGTTTTGGGCATTGTATTTTGGTGCCATATTAAAGTGCACTTTTCCCATTGGAACTTTCTGCTCTCTGTGCCTGATTCTTACCTCACACACCCAGTCCTTCGTGACAACAATTTTAGCATTTTAGCTAACTCTAACCCTTTTCGTAACCTTAACCTAATTCTCCTAACCTGCCACGTTAAACCTGCTGCGTAAGTTCTCCTAACCTGCTGTGTAAGTTCTCCTAACCTGCCAAGAAAAGTCACTTCTGCTAGTCAAAACCAGTAGATCTGCCCTGAGAGCAGTCTGGGTATCCACCACAAGAGATTGGTGGCACTTTAATTGGGTAAGACAGGCTTGTGGTAATGACTGGAGAGGAAACATGCATTTCTGATGGACGCATTATGTCTTTGGCTAAATCAAGAATGCTACTGAATAGGGAAAACATGATGGCTGGAACTATAGAATGAGGAATTAGAATATGGGCGGAGCTACAGATCTCTAATGATGAGACACAATTTATTAATATGATTGACTACAAATTCTTCACAGCCTTTCATACACAAACGGAACTCCTTGCTGATTTGATAAGAACATCTGATTAAATGGGAAGGATTGGCACCATCTACAAAACAAATGGCGTGAAAATAGGTTCCATTTTGTTGCTATTGGTAAGTTGGTATATTGGTATGCCAACTTGTAATGTCCCTTTAAAATACACTTAAAGATGCACTATGCAAAAATTGCTCTGCCATTTCCTGGTTGCAAAAATTCTAATAGTTTGCCTAATTTCAGTTTATGTGTCAAAACAAGAAAGTAGAGTATAGAGAATGATTGTAGCATCTAGACCGCTGTGAAATATCATTTCCATAACCAAAAATATTGTATTTTCAACTGTTTGAAGCTGGTGAACAAAACTGAAAGCAAAAGACACAAAAACTCAACCTAAAAACAGAAAGCATAGAAATAGCGCACATAGAACAAATCTACCGCTTCCTAGACTTGCTTTCCATGGGATTTGTTATGTGAATTTTGTCGGGTCGCCCAAAAAGTTATATATTGCAACTTTGAAGGTTCACTCTATATGGGTCAGAGTAGTATATGTTAACATCCCACTGACTATAATGTATTTGATATTATCCTTAACATAACCTCTCCTGAGTGGACAGAATCTGTGGTCTCTACATGATCACAGTGAGTATCTTAGTTTGATTAGAAAGGAAATCATGACCTCTCTGTAAGTCAGATCAAATATGGGAATGTGTGCTTCAAAAAGACAGATAATGGCATCACATTAAAAACTCCTTTCATGGTGAGTTGGCATTTATCTTAGTTAAGGGCAAAAGGGAGCTAGAAAAGACAGGGAGAGAGGAATAGAGAAATGAGAGACTGAGAAATGGAAAGAGAGACAGAGTAGCATACAAAGGCATAGAAACAGATAGAGAAAGCGAAACATCACCTCCAACCATCACCTCCACCATCACCATCTCCAACACCACCACCTCCAAAATCAAATTTTAAATCAAATGTATTTATATAGCCCTTCTTAGATGATACCAGCTGATATCTCAAAGTGCTGTATAGAAACCCAGCCTAAAACACCAGACAGCAGGCAATGCAGGTGTAGAAGCACGGTGGCTAGGAAAAACTCCATAGAAAGGCCAGAACCTAGAGAGGAACCAGGCTATGAGAGGTGGCCAGTCTTCTTCTGGCTGTGCCGGGTGGAGATTATAACAGAACATGGCCAAGATGTTCAAATGATCATAAATGACCAGCATGGTCAAATAATAATAATCACAGTAGGGATATCTTCAACCACCAGCTTACCATCCTGAGACAAGGCCAAGTATAGCCCACAAAGATCTCCGCCACGGCACAACCCAAGGGGGGGCACCAACCCAGACAGGAAGACCACATCAGTGATTCAACCCACTCAAGTGACGCACCCCTCCTAGGGATGGCATGGAAGAGCACCAGTAAGCCAGTGACTCAGCCCCTGTAATAGGGTTAGAGGCAGAGAATCCCAGTGGAGAGAGGGGAACCGGTAAGGCAGAGACAGCAAGGGCGGTTCGTTGCTCCAGTGCCTTTCTGTTCACCTTCACACTCCTGGGCCAGACTACACTCAATCATAGGACCTACTGAAGAGATGAGTCTTCAATAAAGACGTAAAGGTGGAGACCGAGTCTGCATCTCTCACGTGGGTAGGCAGACCATTCCATAAAGATGTAGCTCAATAGGAGAAAGCCCTGCCTCCAGCTGTTTGCTTAGAAATTCTAGGGACAATTAGGAGGCCTGCGTCTTGTGACCGTAGTGTACGTGTAGGTATGTACGGCAGGACCAAATTGGAAAGATTGGTAGGAGCAAGTAAAACCTTGAAATCAGCCCTTGCCTTAACAGGAAGCCAGTGTAGGGAGGCTAGCACTGGAGTAATATGATACATTTTTTTGGTTCTAGTCAGGATTCTAGCAGCCGTATTTAGCACAAACTGAAGTTTATTTAGTGCTTTATCCAGGTAGCCAGAAAGTAGACCATTGCAGTAGTCTAACTTAGAAATAACAAAAGCATGGATTAATTTTTCTGCATCATTTTTGCAATGTTACGTAGATGGAAAAAAGCTGTCCTTGAAACAGTCTTGATATGTTCGTCAAAAGAGAGATCAGGGTCCAGAGGTACGAGGAGGTCCTTCACAGTTTTATTTGAGACGACTGTACAACAATCAAGATTACGTGTCAGATTCAACAGAAGATCTCTTTGTTTCTTGGGACCTAGAACAAGCATCTCTGTTTTGTCCAAGTTTAAAAGTAGAACGTTTGCAGCCATCCACTTCCTTATGTCTGAAACGCATGCTTCTAGCGAGGGCAATTTTGGGGCTTCACCATGTTTCATTGAAATGTACAGCTGTGCGTCATCTGCATAGCAGTGAAAGTTAACATTATGTTTTCGAATGACATCCCCAAGAGGTAAAATATATAGTGAAAACAATAGTGGTCCTAAAACGGAACCTTGAGGAACACCGAAATTTACAGTTGATTTGTCAGAGGACAAACCATTCACAGAGACAAACTGATATCTTTCCGACAGATAAGATCTAAACCAGGCCAGAACTTGTCCGTGTAGACCAATTTGGGTTTCCAATCTCTCCAAAAGAATGTGGTGATCGATGGTACCAAAAGCAGCACTAAGGTCTAGGAGCACGAGGACAGATGCAGAGCCTCGGTCTGATGCCATTAAAAGGTCATTTACCACCTTCACAAGTGCAGTCTCAGTGCTATGATGGGGTCTAAAACCAGACTGAAGCATTTCGTATACATTGTTTGTCTTCAGGAAGGCAGTAAGTTGCTGCGCAACAGCCTTTTCAAAAAATTTTGAGAGGAATGGAAGATTCGATATAGGCCGATAGTTTTTTTATATTTTCTGGGTCAAGGTTTGGCTTTTTCAAGAGAGGCTTTATTACTGCCACTTTTAGTGAGTTTTGTACACATCTGGTGGATATAGAGCCGTTTATTATGTTCAACATATGAGGGCCAAGCACAGGAAGCAGCTCTTTCAGTAGTTTAGTTGGAATAGGGTCCAGTATGCAGCTTGAAGGTTTAGAGGCCATGATTATTTTCATCATTGTGTCAAGAGATATAGCACTAAAACACTTGAGTGTCTCCCTTGATCCTAGGTCCTGGCAGAGTTGTGCAGACTCAGGACAACTGAACTTTGGGGGAATACCCAGATTTAAAGAGCAATCTGTAACTTGCTTTCTAATGATCATGATTTTTCCTCAAAAAAGTTAATGAATTTATTACTGCTGAAATGAAAGACATCCGCTGCTTTTTAGTTAGCTTTGCAACAGTATCAAAAATACATTTTGGATTCTTCTCATTTTCCTCAATTATGTTGAAAAAATAGGATGATGGAGCAGCAGTGAGGGCTCTTCGATATGGCACGGTACTGTCTTTCCAAGGTAGTCGGAAGACTTTCAGTTTGGTGTGGCACCATTTCTGTTCCAATTTTCTTTAAGCTTGCTTCAGAGCTCGGGTATTTTCAGTATACCAGGGAGCTAGTTTCTTATGAGAAATGTTTTTAGTTTTTAGGGGTGCGACTGCATCTAGGGTATTGCGCAAGGTTAATTTGAGTTCCTCAGTTAGGTGGTTAACAGATTTTTGTCCTCTGATGTCCTTGGGTAGGCAGAGGGAGTCTGGAAGGGCATCAAGAATCTTTGGGTTGTCTGAGAATTTAAGGCATGACTTTTGATGATCCTTGGTTGGGGTCTGAACAGACTATTTGTTGCGATTGCAAACGTAATAAAATTTTGGTCCTCCACCGCCAACTCCACCAACACCATCTCCAACTCCACCACCATCACCTCCACCACTACCTCCACCTCCGTTACCTCCACCACCTCCAACATCACCTCCACCACCACCATCCCTTCCACCACCACCATCTCCTCCACCACTACCATCACCGTCTCCACCACCACCACCATCACCACCACCACCAACACCATCACCTCCACCTCCCCCACCATCACCACACACACCAGCACCCGTCAAACCACCACCACCACCATCACACACACACACACACGCGCCCACACACACACGGACACACAAACCCTTTAAAAAACCAACAGCTTTTATCTCAGTGAGCTGGTGAATAAAGTGTCACTCCAGATAGTATGATATTACACGGGATCGCTACCCACAAAAGACTGAAATGATTCCTCCTGGGTGATTCTGCTTGATATTCCATCCATTGATGTCTTTGTGTGTTATCTCAGCATTAGAAAATCCCCAAAGAGTGTACAATATTGTTTTTTAGATTGATCTACTTGTGTAATCTCGAAAAGTGAGGTTGAACCACTGGTGCAGAACTTTCAAAATGGCCACCCATGCCTATGATCATAATGTTGTAAAGATGAAAGGAGCGTGAGAATTGAAATTAATGTTGGTGAACCAGAACGATCCTTAGAGAACGACAATACCTACAACATCCACAATGGTAAACGCTCTATGGTACACGTGTCACTCATTCCAGGTAGGGCACGAATGTCTGTGGGTTTTCGCTCCTCCCTTGTACTTGATTAATGAATTAAGATCATTGATTAGTTTGGAACTCCGCTCACCTGGTTGTCTAGGTCTTCATTTAAAGGAATAACCGAAAACCAGTAGTCACTAGCCCCTCCATGGAATACGTTTGATACCCCTGCTCTGGGGCATCATCACATTATCCAAACAGAGTAAACCCCCATGTCTTGATACATCATCATGCGCTTTATCCTCAACAAAGTGTGGAACAGTTCCACTTCCTACACTTAATGAGTACTGATGGAGTGAGGGAGGCACATTGATATTTTGTGGCGAGGAAGTTACCCGCCATTCATTCACCTCCTAAATGGACTCTTCAACGATCCATTATCATCATGACCTCCCTGCATAAATACCAGCCAATCATCAATCATCATCTCATTTCCTGTGACACCTTCCATTCCAGGATATAAAACACTGCTCACGAAAGTGCACTTAGTAAATGTTCCCCCGATGCATTCTGGGTAAAGCATTATGAGTCATCTACCCTGGAGAGCTTCTGTAATAGGAGTCCTCTTTCCCTTTCCTCTGTATGCTGTGCAAATGAACTTCAGACACTGGCGTGTAGAACTCTTGAAATCTTAGAAGTTACTTTGCTCCTCAGGGCCACCGTACTAGCCTACCATGTAGATCTGCATAAGACGACACAGCAGACAAACTGGGCAGCTTCAACTCCCCAATCATTTCATTAGTTTTGGGAAACTTCAAAAGGGACCAGTTGAAAATAGTCCCCTTCTCCCTCCTGTCACATTTTTAACAGGAGGCTTTGGAGAAGGATCTGACTGGAATATCCAGCACCATATGTCATCCTACAACTGAGACTTCAATCATAGTCACATGGATCTGAAGCTCCGTGTGTGGCCTACATTTGATCCTCTCTGCAATGTTTTTGGATACTGCATGCCTTCAAGTTCAGTATTTGACGAGCAGATGATTGTTCGAACTTGAAATGACATGCAGTCTTTCCTATTTAGCCCATTCAGGGTATCATGGTCAACACTGCATAGGTGAATCAGAGTTCCATAATGAGTTCTAGTCAGCTATAGAGCCCACTTTCTCACTGACTTCCTGAACTGTGTGCATCCTGTTTATTGTGTTAGCCATTTAGCCTGACGCCAGGCATTACTGACCCATATCAGGTTTGTCAATCTTCCGTGTTTCACATCATGACCTGGGGTTGGAATAAACCATTCCCCACAACGAGTATTCCAAGGGGTGTCTCATATCCACACATCCAGGGTCTGAATTTGTGTTTTTCCTTATTCAGTGTGAACCAGTAATTGCGTGACCCAGTAACAAAACAAAAAAAGTAATCCCAAATATAAAAACCCTGCCTGGAGATGTGAGTGACAAAATGAAAGTAATATATTTTCAATGATATTATGCAAATATATACAGCAATCCAGACAATGCCCATAAAGATGAAATTCCCCCCATTAAAAATAATAATAATCATTAGTCCACTTACACTGTTTTTATGGGGACTGATATCACGAGTTTGATGTTGGATACCTTAATGCCTGCTTAAAATAAAAAGACTGTATGGCCTGCCTGAGATTGGATGCTATGGCTCTGCCTCTGCTGTGCTCTGATGTATTTAGTGAGCCCAGATAGCTGAAATCATGGTGACTCTACTCTGTTCAGTGCAGCAGCTGAAGTGGGTCACTCTCCCTAAGGCCTACTTTCCAACTGAGGTAAACACACACAAAAGGCTTTTTGATTTTATTTTACTTCACCTTTATTTAACCAGGCAGGCAGGTTGAGAACAACTGCGACCTGGCCAAGATAAAGCAAAGCAGTGCGACAAAAACAACAACACAGAGTTACACATGGGATAAACAAACGTACAGTCAATAACACAATAGAAAAATCTGTTTGCAGTGTGTGTAAATGAAGTAAGGAGGCAAAGCAATAAACAGGCCATAGTGGCAAAGTAATTACAATTTATCAATTAACACTGGAGTGATAGATGTGCAGATGAGGATGTTGAACTAGAAATACTGGTGTGCAAAAGAGCAGAAAAACCATAACAAATATGGGGACGAGGTAGGTAGTTGGATGGGCTATTTACAGTTGGGCTGTGTACAGCTGCAGCGATCTGTAAGCTGCTCCGATAGCTGATGCTTAAAGTTAGTGAGGGAGATATATGTCCCCAACTTCAGTGATTTTTGCAATTCGTTCCAGACATTGGCAGCAGAGAACTGGAAGGAAAGGCGGCCAAAGAAGGAGTTGGCTTTGGGGATGACCAGTAAAATATATCCGCTGGAGCGCATGCTGCTATGTTGACCAGTGAGCTGAGATAAGGCAGAGCTTTACCTAGCAAAAACGTATAGATGACCTGGAGCCAGTGGGCTTGGTGACAAATATCTAGCGAGGACAAGACGACGAGAGCATACAGGTCGCAGTGGTGGGAATTGTATGGGGCTTTGGTGACAAAGCGGATGGCACTGTGAAAGACTGCATCCAATTTGCTGAGTAGAGTGTTGGAGGCTATTTTGTAAATGACATTGCAGAAGTCAAGGATCGGTAGGATAGTCAGTTTTACGAGTATATGTTTGGCAGCATGAGTGAAGGAGGCTTTGTTGAGAAATAGGAAGCCGATTCTGGATTTAATTTTGGATTGGAGATGCTTAATATGAGTCTGGAAGGAGAGTTTACAGTCTAGCCAGACACCTAGTTATTTATAGTTGTCCACATATTCTAAGTCAGAACCGTCCAGAGTAATGATGCTAGGCGGGTGGGGGCAGTGATCAATTGAAGAGCATGCATTTAGTTTTACTATAATTTAAGAACAGTTGGAGGCCACGGTAGGAGTGTTGTAATGGCATTGAAGCTCGTTTGGAGGTTTGTTAACACAGTGTCCAAAGGGCCAGATGTATACAGAATGGTGTCGTCTGCGTAGAGCATCAAAGAATCACCCACACAAGAGAGACATCATTGATATATACAGAGGAAAGAGTCGGCCCGAGAATTGAACCCTGTGGCACCCCCATAGAGACTGCCAGAGGTCTGGACAACAGGCCCTCCGATTTGACACACTGAAGTCTATCTGAGAAGTAGTTAGTGAACCATGTGAGGCAGTCATTAGAGAAACCAAGGCTGTTGAGACTGCCGATAAGAATATGGTGATTGACAGAGTCGAAAGCCTTGGCAGGGTCGATGAAGACGGCTGCACAGTACTGTCTCATATCTATGGCAGTTATGATATCGTTTAGGACCTTGAGCGTGGCTGAGGTGCACCCGTGACCAGCTCAAAAAACGGATTGCATAGCGGAGAAGGTACGGTGGGAATCGAAATGGTCGGTGATCTATTTGTTAACTTGGCTTTCGAAGACTTTAGAAAGGCAGGGCAGGATGGATATAGGTCTGTAACAGTTTGGGTCTAGAGTGTCTCCCCCTTTGAAGAGGGGGATGACTGCGGCCACTTTCCAATCTTTAGGAATCTCAGACGATGTGAAAGAGAGGTTGAACAGACTCGTAATATGGGTTGCAAAAATGGCGGCGGATCATTTTTGGAAGAGAGGGTCCAGATTGTCTAGCCCAGCTTATTTGTAGGCATCCAGATTTTGCAGGTCTTTCAGAGCATCAGCTCTCTGGATTTGGGTGAGAGATTTGGGTTGAGAAAATCTTATTTAAATTCTCGATTATCGTGGATTTATCGGTGGTGACAGTGTTTCCTAGCCTCAGTGCAGTAGGCAGCTGGGAGGAGGTGCTCTTATTCTCCATGGAATTCACAGTGTCCCAAAACTTTTTGGAATTAGTGCTGCAGGATGCAAATTTCTGTTTGAAAAAGCTAGCCTTTGCTTTCCCAACTGACTGTGTATATTGGTTCCTGACTTCCCTGAAAAGTTGCATATCGCTGGGACTATTCGATGCTAGTGCAGTACGCCACAGGATATTTTTGTGCTGGTCATGGGCAGTGAACCAAGGGCTATATCTGGAGTCTGGAGTGAACCAAGGGCTATATCTGTTTTTAGTTCAACGTTTTTTGAAAGGGGCATGCTTATTTAAGATGGTGAGGAAAGCACTTTTAAAGAACAACCAGGCATCCTCTACTGACGGGATGAGGTCAATATCCTTCCAGGATACCCGGGCCAGGTTGATTAGAAAGGCTTGCTTGCAGAAGTGTTTTAGGGAGCGTTTGACAGTGATGAGGGGTGGTCGTTTGACAGCGGACCCATAACAGACGCAGGCAATGAGGCAGTGATCGCTGAGATCCTGGTTGAAAACAGCAGAGGTGTATTTAGAGGGCAAGTTGGTCAGGATGATATCTATGAGGGTGCCCATGTTTCCGGATTTAGGGTTGTACCTGATAGGTTCATTGATCATTTGTGTGAGATTGAGGGCATCTAGCTTAGATTGTAGGACTGCCGGGGTGTTAAGCATATCCCAGTTTAGGTCACCTAACAGAACAAACTCTGAAGCTAGATGGGGGGCAATCAATTCACAAATGGTGTCCAGGGCACAGCTGGGAGCGGAGGGGGGTCGATAGCAGGTGGCAACAGTGAGAGACTTATTTCTGGAGAGGTTAATTTTTTAAATTAGAAGTTCAAACAGTTTGGGTAAATGAAAGATAAACATCTTGTTAATCTACCCATTGTGTCCGATTTAAAAAATGCTTTACAGCTAAAGCACAACATATTATTATGTTAGATCACCGCCAAGTCGAAAAAAAACTCATCCAGAGACACAAAAAGCAGAATTATAGATTAAATTAATCAATAACCTTTGATGATCTTCATGTTACACAATACATGTATGTTTTATTCGATAATGTGCATATTTATATCCAAAAATCTCAGTTTACATTGGCGCCTTACGTGCAGTAATGTTTTGATTCCCAAACATCCGGTGATTTTGCAGAAATACTAATAATAAACATTGATAAAAGATGCTAGTGTTATTCACAGAATTAAAGATAGACTCCTCCTTAATGCAACCGCTGTGTCAGATTTTTTTAAAACTTTACGGAAAAAGCATAATCTGAGAACGGCGCTCAGAACCCAAAACAGCCAGAGGAATAGCCACCATTTTGGAATCAACAAAGTTAGAAACAACACCATAAATATTCACTTACATTTGATGATCTTCATCAGAAGGCACTCCCAGGAATCCCAGTTCGACAATAAATGACTGTTTTGTTCCATGAAGTTCCATCATTTATGTCCAAAAGGCCACTTGTTGTTAGCGTGTTCATGAGACCAAGGCTCTCTGCCAGACCACTGACTCAAAGAGGTCTCATGAGCCCGTCCTTTATAGCAGAATCCCCATTCAAGTTTCAAAAGACGGTTGACATCTACTGGAAGCTCTAGGAAGTGCAACCTCATCCATATCTCAATGTGTACTCGGTCGGCCAAGCTTTGAAAAACTACAAACCTCTGATGTCCCACTTCCTGGTGGATTTTTCTCAGGTTTTCACCTGCCATATGAGTTCTGTTATACTCACAGACATCATTCAAACAGTTTTAGGAAACTTCAGAGTGTTTTCTATCCAATACTAATAATAATATGCATATATTAGCATCTGGGACAGAGTAGGAGGCAGTTCACTCTGGGCACGCTAATCATCCAAAAGTGAAAATGCTGCCCCCTATACCCAAAAAGGTTAAGCTAATGTAAAAGTCAACATAGATACAAGAACTAAAGCGTTAGTAAACCAACTACAATCACACAGCACAGTATACAGTCAGCAAGCAGTTTAGCAGTTACACCGGCGGGCCCCGATGGCAATAAATTAATAAAGCCAAAAGCTTACCTTCACTTGGAAGAGTTCCAATGTTGGATAGCTATATACAGCTAGCTAATGTAGCATCCCTCTCTGTTTGAGCCTGGTGTTTAGTAGACTAAACTAGCTAGCTGCATTTGATAGCTAAGTGAAAGTGAAATAAAAATACAACAAACTTTCGCTATCTCTCTCTCTCTCTCTTGCTTCGCCTTCATTTTTAACCTCTCTGCGAGTAAGGCTAGTTTCCTGAATTTCCGCCTGTCTGACGTGTCCAAAGTAGACTGCCTGTTACCCAGGCCCAGAAGCTAGGATTTGCATATAATTGGTAGTTTTTAAAACTGCTAAAATCATGTCTGTGCGCATAACCGAACTGATATAGCAGGCAAAATCCCAAGGAAAATTGAATGATTTTTTTTTTAGCTCCGAATGACTTCCAATGCAATGCTATTGAAAGATCTAATTTCCGCCTCCCAGATTGCAGTTCCTATGGCTTCCAGTAGATGTCAACAGTCTTTATACAAGGTTTTAGGCTTCTTTTTTTTTAAAGGAAAAATACTTCCTAGTAGTCTTTCCAAGTTGAGTGCCAGGGCAAAAGTAGTCTTTTTACGGGCGTGAATGTGGGCGCGCTCTTTGTTCTTTTCCTTTGCTATTGAACATAGTAATCTCCGTCTGAAATATGATCATTTCTTTAGATATTAGACAACCTGAGGATTAATAAAAAACATTGTGTCACTCGTTTGGACGAACTTTGCCGGTAACTTTTTTGAATCCTTTGTATGCATGTTGAAGGACTGGATTATTGAATTCAATGGCGCCAATTAAACGACCATTCATTGTGTAGCTGGGACACTTGGGATTGCAAACAGAGGGAGATCTTCAAAAGTAAGTGATTTATTTTATCACTATTTGTTATTTCGTGACGCCTGTGCTGGTTTGGAAAATATGCTAATGTGAGGCGCTGTCCTCAGACAATCGAATGACTTCACCGTAAAGCGTTTTTGAAATCTGACAACGCAGTTCGATTACCAAGACTCTAAGCTAAAGAATCATGTATGACACTTGTATTTTCATGAATGTTTAATATTACGATTTTTTATTTTGAATTTGGCGCGCTCCGATTTCACTGGATGTTGTTCAATTTGATCCCGCTAGCGGGATCCCCACACTAAGGGGTTTTAAATAAATGCATTTGTTCAAAACTGTTCAACTATTGTCTTTCTCTTTCTTTGAGTCAACTACTCACCATATTTTATGCACTGCAGTGCTAGCTAGCTGTAGCTTATACTTTCAGTATTAGATTAATTCTCTGATCCTTTGATTGAGTGGACAACATGTCAGTTCATGCTGCACGAGCTCTGATAGGTTGGAGGACGTCCGGAAGTTGTCATAGTTACTGTTTAAGTCTACGGAAGGGGGTGAGAACCATGAGCCTCCTAGGTTGGAAACTAGCTGTGCTCCGGCTACACCATGGCGCTATATATTTATATATTTAGTACAGTTTTATCGAAAAAATATAACTTTTTTTATGCTTCACTATTTGTATTATTATGAAATTCACTGAGGAGTATGGTCCTCCCCTCCTCCTCTGAAGAGCCTCCACTGCTCTGAATATATTCAGCAACACATTCCTGTATTTTCTTTTTATGTTATATCCTTGTATTCCTACTGCTGTATAATCAAAGGTGCTGTCTAAGTGAATTTCAGAAATGGTTGATATCTGTACGGGATCGGTGTCCCTATACTGGGACGGTTGAGCCAACATGCGCTAATGTGATTAGCAGGACGTTATAAGTAACAGCAAACTTTCCAGGACATAGACATGTCTTATATGGGCAGAAAGTTTACATTCTTGTTAATCTAACTGCACTGTCCAATTTACAGTAGCTATTACAGTGAGAAAATACCATGCTATTGTTTGAGGAGATTGCACAACAGAAAAATACGTTTATCACGGCAACTGGTTTGATACATTCACCTCTGAAGGTAAATAATGTCCATACATTCAGTAAGCTTTCTCTGATTGGTCGTCCTGAGGGTCCCAGAGATAAAATGTAGCATAGCTTTGTTTGATAAAATCAATTTTTAAATTCAAATGTAGGAACTGGGTTCTACAGTTTGAACCCCTGCTGTCTCTGGCTACACACCCACTAGATGTGTGAAAGTTAGTGTATAAGCTAATTATCCATCTATGACATTCCTGGCAGTGTGTAAACTTCAATGTTGTATTACAATATAATTTTTGTATGTTCTCTATAGTTATGTACTTGAAAATGTGTCAATTGACCAATTCGGCACATTTGGGCAGACTTGACACAAAATATTGTCCAGTGTTGCAATGCTTCACTGGATCAATCTGAAACTTTGCAAACACACACTGCTGCTGTCTAGTGACCAAAATCTAAAATAAGCATGAACTGCAATATTATATTCTGGCCTTTCTCTTGTATTTCAAAGACAATTAAAAAAAAATGAAAACGCATGTTTTTTTCTTTGTATTATCTTTTACCAGATCTAATGTGTTATATTCTCCTACCTTAATTTCAAATTTCAACAAACTTCAAAGTGTTTCCTTTCAAGTGGTATCAAGCATATGCATACCCTTGCTTCAGGTCCTGAGCCACAGGCGGTTAGATTTGGGTATGTAGTTTTATGCAAACATGGAAATAAAAGTGTTCGATCCTTAAGAGGTTTTTAATTAATGTTTGTTTGAAATTTTTGTCCGGGCAAAAAATAAACCTCAATTGATAGAGTACAACTGCAATTCTTCTTTGACACCTCTAACATTACTCTAGAAATGTATCTAATTAGAATCTTTACTGATTAACATATTGTAAGTGCACTTCCTGTCTCCTGAGGGTCCCAGCATGGCTCTGCTGGCGCTGGTGCTCTGGGGCTGGGATGTGAGGATCTTGGCGTGGTCTGGTCAGCCCTATCTGATGAGGGGAATGTGCTGGTGAGGGAGGAGTTGTACTGGGTCTGGTTACTGACCTCTTGCGCTGAGTCTCTGTGAGTTCCTGAGGTTCACTGTGATAAGAAGTGGTACTGCCAATGAGGGGATATGAGGGTGTGGTAGTGAGGGTTGTGGTAGACTCCAGTTTTCTTAGAGTGTGGTTGGAAGTGTCTCTGTGTTCTAGCAATTCTATGACTGCTGACAACTCCCTTTGTAGCTCCTCCCTGATGTCATCTACCTCTCTCCTCATGATTCTCTCGACCACTAACAGTTTCTCTCTCAACTCTTCCTTATCCTGCCTCAGAACTGTCACCTCACCACCAAGCTCATTCACCTCTACCTCCAGTAGGGAGATACTTCCAAAGGCCTGGGACAGCTGGGCCAGTTTCACAATCTCCATGTCTGCTAGGGTGGCTTGGTTATGTATGATGACTTTTGGAATGAACTGATTAGCCATTAGGTCTGTCCTCTGTGTCTGCTAGCTCTTTCAGTGATGTAAACTCATGTACTGTATATAGAGGATAAGTGCAGCTTCTGGGCCTTGAATCATTACGGTGCCGTTGTTGTAGGTGTTAATGGTGAAGAGTCCATTATCAGGCTCCTGTACATCAAATACCAAGATCTGTCGACCATTAGTGATTCCTCTCTTTCTGACATGGCCAAAGTGCCAAGCAGCAGTATGCTCTGCAAAGAAAACCAGGTCTCCAACTTGGGTATATGTTTGGGTGGCAGGTAGCCAGTGGTTAGAGTGTTGGACTAGTGACCGAAAGGTTGCAAGATTGAATCTCTGAGCTGACAAGGTAAAAATCTGTCATTCTGCCCTTGGACAAGGCAGAAAAAAACCAACTGACGTCTCTTCCCTCAGTAGCTTTTTTTTGTGATGCTGTTAAATATGTTCTATTATTTTCATATCAAATCACATTTTATTGGTCGCATACAAATATTCAGCAGATGTTATTGTGGGTGTAGAGAAATGCTTGTGTTCCTAACTTCAACAGTGCAGTAATATCTAAAAATACACGATTATGCTGTGACACACCGCCCCAGACCATGACGGACCCTCCACCTACAAATCAATCCCACTGCAGAGTACAGGCCTCGGTGTAACGCTCATTCTTTCGTCGATAAGCGCAAATCCGACCATCACCCCTGGAAACCGACCATCACCCCTGAGACAAAACCGCGTCTCGTCAGTGAAGAGCACTTTTTGCCAGTCCTGTCTGGTCCAGCGATGGTGGGTTTGTGCCCATAGGCGATGCTGTTGCCGGTGATGTCTGGTGAGGGCCTGCCTTACAACAGGTCAAGCCCTCAGTCCAGCCTCTCTCAGCCTATTGCGGACAGTCTGAGCACTACTCAAGCTCAGTCAGGTTGGATGGGGACCATCACTGCACAGCTATTTTCAGGTCTCTCCAGAGATGTTAGATTGGGTTCAAGTCCGGGCTCTGGCTGGGCCACTCAAGGACAATCAAAGACTTGTCCGGAAGCCACTCCTGCATTGTCTTGGTTGTTCGTTTAGGGTTGTTGTCCCGTTGGAAGGTGAACCTTCACCCCAGTGTCATGTGCCTTTTACTTAGGAGTGACTTCCATCTAGCCACTCAACCAGAAAGGCCTGATTGGTGGAGTGCTGCAGAGATGGTTGTCCTTCTCGAAGGTTCTCTCATCTCCACAGAGGAACTCCAGAGCTCTGTCAAAGTGACCATCGGGTTCTTGGTCACTTCCCTGACCAAGACCCTTCTCCCCCGATTGCTCAGTTTGGCCAGGCGGCCAGCTCTAGGAAGAGTCTTGGTGGTTCCAAACTTAATCCATTTAAGAATGATGGAGGCCATTGTTTTCTTGGAGACCTTCAATGCCACAGAAATGTTTTGGCACCCTTCCCCAGATCTGTGCCTTGACACAATCCTGTCTTGGAGCTCTACGGACAAGTCCTTCGACCTCATGGCTTGGTTTTTGCTCTGACATGCACTATCAACTGTGGGACCTTATATAGAAAGGTGTGTGCCTTTCCAAATCATGTCCAATCAATTGAATTTACCACAGGTGGACTCCAATCAAGTTGTAGAGACATCAAAAGGATGATCAATGGAAACAGGATGCACCTGAGCTCACTTTCGAGTCTCATAGCAAAGGGTCTCAATACTTATTTAAATAAGGTATTTCCCTTTTTATTTTTAAGAATTTGCACAAAAAAAACTGTTTTTGCTTTGTTATTATGGGGTATTGTGTGTAGATTTCTGAGGATAAAAAATAGACATTGAACTGACATATGTGCCCAGTTGGTAAGCCCTCAAGATGCATGTGAAAATCCTTTGATCCTTTGTAAATGAAAGTGTACTTTTCATTAGTTAGACTTCTGCCTATGCTCAAAGTACAAATATGCCTTTAGATATTGTGGCACAATCTGGGCTGGGAGTGAGAGAGAGACAACCTGAGCTGGGGGTGAGAGAGAGACAACCTGAGCTGGGGGTGAGAGAGAGACAACCTGGGCCTGGGGTGAGAGAGAGACAACCTGGGCCTGGGGTGAGAGAGAGACAACCTGGGCCTGGGGTGAGAGAGAGACAACCTGGGCCTGGGGTGAGAGAGAGACAACCTGGGCCTGGGGTGAGAGAGAGACAACCTGGGCCTGGGGTGAGAGAGAGACAACCTGGGCCTGGGGTGAGAGAGAGACAACCTGGGCCTGGGGTGAGAGAGAGACAACCTGGGCCTGGGGTGAGAGAGAGACAACCTGGGCCTGGGGGTGAGAGAGAGACAACCTGGGCCTGGGGGTGAGAGAGAGACAACCTGGGCCTGGGGTGAGAGAGAGACAACCTGGGCCTGGGGTGAGAGAGAGACAACCTGGGCCTGGGGTGAGAGAGAGACAACCTGGGCCTGGGGTGAGAGAGAGACAACCTGGGCCTGGGGTGAGAGAGAGACAACCTGGGCCTGGGGTGAGAGAGAGACAACCTGGGCCTGGGGTGAGAGAGAGACAACCTGGGCCTGGGGTGAGAGAGGGACTGGGAGTAGCTGCACTTGTTGTCAGATTGAAATTGTTGTTTTGATTGCTCACCATTGCTCACTTTCCTTACTTTCAGAGTAATTTGATATATGAATGCTTTTCTGAGTGTTTTGGTCAGTTTCTCCATAATTCAAAATGTTAAGTGTAATAACAACGATCACTCTGGTAATAAAGGGCTGTGCCCTTTTAGAACTGATAAAATAGAGTCATATTACAGTTTAGTTTTTTTTAAAAGGTCTGGAATCAAACAATCCAGCATTAACCTTCTATTGACATTTTGATATTACATTTCTTCCAATATGATATGGAAAGTTGGGCCTGCAACAAATATTTATAGTGCCTGTAATATATTTTTGATATTTTGGCATATCCAATCGACTGAGGCATAACTAATTGACTTTTTTTGTGAAGTAAATATTGGGCAGACCGCACCACCCTCTGGAGAGCCGTGAGGTTGCGGATGGTGCAGTTGCCATACCAGGCGGGGAAGCCCGACAGGACGCTCTCAATTGTGCATCTGTAAAAGTCTGTGAGGGACTTAGGGGCCAAGACAAATTTCTGCAGCGTCCTGAAGTTGAAGGGGCGCTGTTGTGCCTTCTTCACCACACTGTGGTGGGTGGACATTGAAGATTGTCAGTCATTTGTACGTCGTACACCTTGTCCCCTACAGCTCCGTCGACTTGGATAGCTCCCTCTGCTGTCTCCTGAAGTCCACTATCAGCTCCTTTGTTTTGTTGACATTGAGGGAGAGGCTATTTTCCTGGCACCACTCCGCCAGGGCCCCCACCTCGTCCCTGTACTCTTTCTTGTCGTTGTTGGTAATCAGGCCTACAACTGTTGTGTCATCTGCAAACTTGATGAGTGAGTTGGAGACGTGCGTGGCCACGCAGTCATGGGTTGACAGGGAGTACAGGATGGGGCTGAGCACACATCCTTGTAGGGTCCCTGTGATGAGGATCAGCATAGTGGAGGTGTTGTTGCCTACCTTTACCACCTGGGGGTGGCCCGTCAGGAATTCCAGGACCCAGTCGCACAGGGCTTGGTTCAGACCCAGGGCCCTGAGCTTAATGATGAGCTTGGAGGGTACTATGGTGTTAAAGGCTAAGCTGTAGTCAATTAAGAGCATTCTTACATTCTCTTGTCAAGATGGGATAGGGCAGTGTGCAGTGCAGTGGCGATTGCGTCATCTGTGGATCTAGTGGGGCGATATGCAAATTGCAGTGGGTCTAAGGTGTCAGGTAATGCAGAGGTGATATCATCCTTCTGCTGCTAGATCAAATGCAGTGGGCCAAGCTCCTGCTACTGTTGCCATTGTTATTTTTTGAATTTGAGCATTGATGTATGCAATTTTTTCAATAATCCATTTTTTATAATGAAAATATACTGAACAAAAGTAAAAAGTATAAACGCAACATGGAAAGTGTTGGCCCCATGTTTCATGATCTGAAAAGAAATCTCATACATTTTCCATACGTACAAAAAGCTTCTTTCTCTCAAATGCACAAATTTGTTAGTGAGCATTTCTCCTTCGCCAAGATAATCCATCCACAGGACCTGTGTGGCATATCAAGAAGCTGATTAAACAGCATGATCAATACACAGGTGCACCTTGTACTGGAGACACGCAACACAATGCCACAGATGTCTCATGGTTTGAGGGCACAATCACTATGCAGGACACAAAGAGGCTTATACACTGAGCCTCGCCTGGGTGCACAGTGGAACCCTGCAGGCAACTGGATCCGGGTGCAATTCTGGATATAGACTATGTGGTCCTGGCTGGCAGGGCGGTCAGATGATAAAGAAAAGTCATTCTCAGATATGTTTCTCTTGGTTTACACTTGAAACTAAATCAACATCGTTCAAAGACACTAGAAGAATTTGTTGATTTCTCTGTCATTGTATTGTCATATTTGGTCGGCTTCAGCTGCAACTATGTTTTTACCCATGAATAAGACATTTATATTTCCTCAGATATAATGGTACCATTAAAGTAATGTTTGTAGTTAACACCGCATTTATCCCTCACTTTTTTTTTCTCTCTCGATGTAAATCATGTCAAAAAAGCACTTATTTTTCCCCCAATTATCAAAACGCACCATGAATTGGAGCACTATTGAAGAAATTATCCATATTCTCCATTGTATTTTCTATGATTAGAGGTCAGACACAGAGCCACATTCTTCCATTCTCTATGATTAGAGGTCAGACACAGAGCCACACTTTTACATTGGATAAAAGAGAGGCAATAGAACAAGAGCGATGAATGCAACATTTCCCTCAGGGTACGTCACATATTGTCTTGGAAATTAGCTTCGGTAATGAGTTTTTTTAAACAAAATCAATGATTACATTTTAAAAGCCAGTCTTTCACTCATGAATACATCACTAGGTGATGTAAAATATCACCGTATTCCTACTTCAGATGAAAAAATGTCACACAAGGAACCTATCTTTCTTTGATGTTTTCAAGCAAACCAAATCACCTTCATTGGTGCCATTTACAAACAGAATTTGTCATTGAAACGTACTGTGCAATGACCTACATTGGAACAACATGGTAGTTACTCAGAAGTACAAATGACATCTACTGCATTCTCCCCTTTTAGAAAAACAACAACACTTTTCTCTCCTGAAAGCAAATCCTCCCACCAGTCTTCTTAGATTGAAACATGTCTGTCACGGGTGTGGGGACGAATGGTTAAAATCTCATCTTTCAGATGCTTATGGAGAATATTGATCGCATCAACCTTTTCAGTCACAGAGTAGGAAGAGATACCCGAGGAACAGTTGTGCCCGTAGTCTACCCAGAGGGCAAAGCAATGACAGACTCATCTCACTTTGACCATGAGGACGAGACAAGTTCCCTCTCTCAACATCCAATTGACGTTTGTCTGTAGGGGCGCTCTGTCATGTCCAAGGTACAGACACTCGCTGGACCCCTGTGTTTTGCATTTGATGTGATGAAGGATTGAAAGCATGATAAGAAATGGTAGGAGTTTCATGGGGTGGAAACATTGCAAGCATATGTTATGTATCACATCGATCTACATTATGTATCTATTTTATGGATGGATTCCATGAATTAGTCACAATCTGGTCACAGATTAACATATTTTATGTGCTATAACATTTACAATTTGATCCTGGCAGCAACCAATTTGTTCAAACTACAGTATAAAGTACTACAGTAACTTCATAGAGAGAATAATACAACACTCGGAACCTCACACACGAGTTCCCTGAAGCCATAACCTCTTCTAAAAACGCTACTGACCTAACCTCAATCAGGGAAACTCTAACGAGCATAATCAATCAAGAAAGTTTAAATATGTTTTCCAGGATAGCCATGTCTCCCAGGGGGGCTACAATACCGGTAAGTCTATGGTTTCCCACTCAAAGAGGCACCTCTTTTGATAATGTCACTTTGAAAGGGTGTCAGTGCTTCTTCTACAGTGTGCTACCATATAAATATTAGGGTGCTTAATTCATTCATCTGCATCTAGCTCCCATTTACAGTCAGTTGACCTTGACATTGCCTGGAAGCAGCATTTAATTGTCACAACCAGATTATATTGATGAAAAGGGCAGAGGTCCTCATGACAATATGTATAGAGTGATCGTTTTAGACAAAATTGTGAAAGATTGGATATCGGAGTCTATGACCTCATCGCTGAGTTGGCAATAATCCAAATACCCCTGTTTATTACATTGTATTGACAGTTAAGACTCACCGCAGACAGTCAAACAAGTGTGAAGAATATAACGTTAAGTTCTCCGCACTGAGCCAGCGTATACACGCTTATGAATCGATAACCCATTGAAGTGCCTCATTGAAATGTGACAACTAAGCCGGACAAACTATGATTTATTTGATACCACTTTGTCTTCCAGGAACAAACCCCCAAAAGGTTCCCATTGGATAGTTTGCCACGATACAATCTGGTTTTGTTATATGTCAAACCAGAGTTTGAACAGGCGATTGGACTAAAGGAAATCGAAATGAGCTCTGAACCATTGAACTAAAAGTTAAGAAACAGAAATATTATTTCCCACTTGACAGACAGCTGAGAACAGAGAAATTGGTCTTGTTAAATAAGCACTGCTTGAAAGAGCAGATCAATCCATCCTTTTGTCATTTGAGGCTACCTAGTATCCTTCAAAGTTGGCCTTCAATCGATAAATGTCAATTAACAAAGTTTGACTTTAAGCGTTTGATTGAGCCTGCCTGGAGTGCCAGGTGGTTGTGGTAACAGGTTTGCACTTCTGGGACTATTCCATTGGTTCCATTGCGTCAAACGAGCTCAATCAGATGTAGGAAAAGAATTTGAGGTAAAACTCATACTATTTGAACCCAAGTCTGCTACACAATATTGCTACTTGCTGCCTATTGAGCCTACATCTACAGTGATGAAGGACAGTCTGTCCTGTTGCATGACTGATTTATATAATTCATATTCATGGGTCCTAAATGTGCTGGATGGAATTGATCTTCAGATCCTCATCTGCAGCACTGACAGGCAGTGGCGTGTGAAAAATATCAATAATGTGTCTTAATAAATACCATATGTCAATAATATCCATCCTAAACCATCATTTAAAAGCTGATAGCTGTCATTTATGGAGATATTTACTTAGAAGAAAAGTACATTAGTTATGCCTCAGTCAATTGGATATGCCCCCTATCAAAAATATATTACAGGCACTATAAATATTTGTTGCAGGCCCAAAGTTCCATGTCGTATTGGAAGAAATGTAATATCAAAATGTCAAAAGAAGGTTAATGCTGGATAGTTTGCTTCCAAGACCTTTCTTTTTGCCTGACATGGTGTTTTATGTCTCCACAAATGATTAAGCAAATAGAACTAAACTGTAATATGAATCAATTTAATCAGTTCTAAAAGGGCACAGCGATCCCTGGGGCATGTTTATTATTACCAACCTGATTGCTGTTATTACTCTTAACATTTAGAATTATGGAGAAACTGACCAAAACACTCAGAAAAGCATTCATATATCAAATTACTCTGAAAGTAAGGAAAGTGTGCAATGGTGAGCAATCAAAACAACAATTTCAATCTGACAACAAGTGCAGCTACTCCCAGTCCCTCTCTCACCCCCAGCTCAGGTTGTCCCTCTCTCACCCCCAGCTCAGGATGTCTCTCTCTCACCCCCTGCCCAGATTGTCTCTCTCTCTCACCCCCAGCCCAGATTGTCTCTCTCTCTCACCCCCTGCCTAGATTGTCTCTCTCTCTCACCCCCAGCCCAGATTGTCTCTCTCTCTCACCCCCAGCCCAGATTGTCTCTCTCTCTCACCCCCTGCCCAGATTGTCTCTCTCTCTCACCCCCAGCCCAGATTGTCTCTCTCTCTCACCCCCTGCCTAGATTGTCTCTCTCTCTCTCACCCCCAGCCCAGATTGTCTCTCTCTCTCACCCCCAGCCCAGATTGTCTCTCTCTCTCACCCCCAGCCCAGATTGTCTCTCTCTCTCACCCCCAGCCCAGATTGTCTCTCTCTCTCACCCCCTGCCTAGATTGTCTCTCTCTCTCTCTCACCCCCAGCCCAGTCAATGTAAATAGTCCATGTGGCCATTCGATTAAATGTTCAGCACTCTAATGGCTTGGGAGTAGAAGCTGTTAAGGAGCCTTTTGGTCCTAGACTTGGTGCTCCGGTACTGCTTGCTGTACGGTAGTAGAGAGAACAGTCTATGACTTGGGTGACTGGAGTCTTTGACCATTTTTTGGCCTACCCCTGACACTGCCTATTATATAGGTCCTGGATGGCAGGAAGCTTGGCCCTAGTGATGTACTGATGTCAATGTTGTGAACAGAGTTCTCCATGGTGGCGGTGGGGTTATGGTATGGACAGGCATAAGCTATAGACAACATTTGCATGAGGCAAATGGCTGGTTTTCTGATCCACGTCCCTACCTTTTTTTAACGGTATCTGTGGCTGCATACATATCTGTGTTCCCAGTCATGTGAAATCCATAGATTATGGCCTAATAAATGTATTTCAATTGACTGATTTCCTTAAATGAGCTGTAACTCAGTAAATTCTTTGAAATTGTTGATGTTTCTGTTTATATTTTTGTTCAGTGTAGTATCATCAATGCTGGTCAGTGATGGTCTCTACCTGTCCTTAAGTAGGTACAGCACATATGCAAATGACCAGCATGTGTATCATTTGCCAAACAATATTTTTTATCTAGTTTCTGTCCTGACAGACACTGGAAAGACCATGAAAATAATGATGTTTTGCGATATATATATATATATATATATATATATATATATATATATATATATATATATATTATTTTATTTTTTATTTGATTCCCTCTCCATTTTGCCTGACTCAAGCTGTAAAAGCTCCAATAGGATCCAACCAAGACAAGCTTAAAGTAAAATCTGTACACTCTGGTGCACAGGATACGATGGATGAGATACACTTCACCTTCACACTTGCCTGCACTGGGAATACTGTCACACCTGAACACTCCCTGCCAAGTAAATGACTACACTTTTACACACTGTAAAAAGTAGCTGTCTAACTCATTAAAGACATTGAGTAGTGGTTACTCAAACATCTCCAACTGTCAGTAGAACTCAAATCATAAAAGTGGTACTAACAAATGTCAATAATATTTCTTATCACTTAATGTTTTTGAGTACTGTTAACAAATATCAGTTTATTGAGTCAGTATAACTATGTATTTGTGTTCTGCTAATCTAAAGTTAGAGTTTTTACAAGTTATGATTACTTAATATTTTTAAGTCAATCTAACATTTAATAAATAAGTTGTTCTTACATGATTCTATTGTATTACGTCTTTACTTAAAATAATAAAGTAGTAGTCAGACACATTGACATTTGAGTAAAAAACACTTCCTTTATCTGTGTTGTGCTGATATAGAAGTACTCAGTTTTTGTAAGTTATAAATACTCAATAGTGCCATGTGACACTATTTTTAGAGGATTGTGGGTAATTCAGCATCTGTACACTTTATGATACTTTTTCACAATGTTCTATGCGCGTTTGAAGAAAGCAAAGTATATTTCTAAAATAGTACGAAGCAGTTTGTTGTGCTATGAGGTGTAATTGATTATGATGAATGGATATCAAAACCGTCGTGGAAATTTGACATTCAATAATCAGACAAGCCATTGCCACCATCAACAAGGTCATGTGCACCACACTTAATGACAGAGGCTAATGCGGCATCCTGTAGTACTCACAGATCTACCTCCAGTTACTGCTAGAGGAATGAGAACAGGGTTCAACAATGCCTACTAAGGTGGGTTAAAATGACAAAACGTCAGAAATACATAAAACAAACGTTATGACACCACCACTGAAAATTAGAAATCAAAACTACTTACACTTCAAGAAATGTGTAATGAAGGTTAATCATTTAAGGACCATAAATGTTACATTCACTACAACAAATATGTAGTGTTCAAGTAACTTCAATCGTTATAGTTCAGAATACATAATGCAATTTAGTGTTGCAAAAAGTTAATAAAACACAAAACACAAGTATTTACAACTTAAAAATATAACCATACGGGTGGTGATGTCACTTTATTACTGTAAGTATCGACAGTTGGGTTACTCAAATGTTTTAGGCAAAGTGTTGACAATAAAAATTGAGTAAGCGGAAACTAATGACCTTTTACAGTGCACATTAGTGTAGGAATCTTCTCCTCTTTCATTGGAGAACATGAATCATTTTTATATAAAAAATGGCTCTGCAGTCTCCCAATCCATAATATATTAGCACAACCATGGAAGATAGCTCAAGCACCAATGTAGCCTAATGTACATGTTGGAAATTAAATGAATGATTGATGTATTGTCTAAATGCAATATACAGTAGGTCTACAATAACTCTGACAATGTATTTTACTTAGACCATGAGTTGCCAACGATTTGACAGACATAGGAAGTGATGGGTCTACTATATGTTGAAATGTTTTGATCTCTAATAGCCTATATTTATGTTTTGTTCAGGTCCAATGTATGTCTTGTAACATGGATATTGATGACATAAAAGGAATCCATGACTCATATTGACAGGCAGAAAACAGAGCACTATGACCCAGTGGAGATGTGCTCTCCTCTCCAGTAAAATCATTGTGATCAAAGCTGCATGTTTACTGTCACGCCTGTCAGAGGCAGGCAGCAGCATCAGCTGTATAAAACCAAGGGTGGAGGTCTCATCACCATTCAACTAGAGAAGGACTGATGCAGTCTGCAAGACAATTCCAGGCGGGAAGGATTACAATGCAAATGGGAAGCTAGCAGTTGCAACATTTGACAGATGTCTGCAAGTCATTGTTCTTTCATTGGTATCAATATATATTTTGATATCAACTTTCTATATACCATTTGTTTTGTTTAGATAGCTAAACTGTTCATTGAGAACAGATGTTGCTATACATTTCCAGATAACATGCTGGATATTTACTTCAAAATCAACAATTTTACATCCAACATTATAATTGGGTCGTTTCTACAATGAATGAAAATGAAGAAGAAACGGACAGAAATACTTTCCTCTCCCAAAATATTTTACTAGATTGATTGAAATGAATTAAGAAAAAATTGGAGACTTGGCGATATAAGAACTGACCACACTGTTTCAAGTGATAAATCAGTGATGGAGAAAAACACCACAGGTCACCTCGAGCCAACTCCTGCAATATATGGACTAATAATGAATTTCACCAACGATACCTATGTGACAAAATCTTCAGAGCTGAAGGAAAATGAAGAGAGTGTAGCTTATCAAACCAGTTTGGCAGTGATTCTCTTCGTTTTCACACTCGCCACTACTTTATCCAACGCATTTGTCATTGCAACGATTTATCAGTCGAAAAAACTGCACACTCCAGCAAACTTTCTTATAGCGTCTCTAGCTGTCACGGACCTCTTGGTGTCCATTTTGGTGATGCCAATATGCGTATTGTACACGGTGAGTCACACCTGGACATTGGGACAAGTTATATGTGACATTTGGTTATCCTCAGATATAACATGTTGCACTGCTTCTATCCTTCACTTATGCGTAATCGCTTTGGATCGATACTGGGCAATAACAGACGCCGTTGAGTATTCCAAAAAGCGCACGCCAGCGCGCGCGGCGGGGATGATCGCGACTGCCTGGGTCATCGCAATCTGCATCTCTCTACCTCCGCTTTTCTGGCGCCAGGTGAAGGCAGAGGAGTTGACTGAATGTAATGTCAACACGGACCACATTTTCTACACTATTTACTCCACGTTTGGAGCATTCTACATCCCCACTTTGCTGCTTATCGTGCTTTATGGAAGAATATATGTGGAAGCCCGTAAGATCATTTTGAAACAGTCACCCAAAAAGGTAGGGAAGAGACTTACTTCAGCGCGCCTGGTCACGAACTCCCCTGGATCTGTGGCATCGACATCACCTTTGCAGTGTGGAAGACATGATACCCACTCCGGTGACACGGGTTCCTCGGCAAGTGAGAACCAAGTGAAAGTAACCGTGTCTGACGCACTTTTGGAGAAAAAAAGAATCTCAGCCGCTAGGGAAAGGAAAGCGACCAAAACATTGGGAATAATTTTAGGCGCATACATTATATGCTGGTTACCCTTTTTCATTTACACCCTGGTGGTGGCCACCTGTGAAACTTGTTTTTACCCCGAGTTGTTTGACTTTTTCAATTGGCTTGGTTATCTCAACTCGTTAATCAATCCAATTATATATACCATGTCCAATGACGACTTTAAAAAAGCTTTCCATAAACTCTTGTGCTTCAGATGTTGCAGATCCTGAAAAGATATCTTCTGTGCCCTATTTTGTTTGCATTATTGTTCTATAGAATACAAAAAAAATATTGAACACGTTTATCATACCCGTATCTCTGCACATTGTAAATATGGTACTGGAAATGACCCTGTATATAGCTCACTTACTTCTCGGGCTCTTCTTATTTCTATTTCTGGGGTGTTTTTGTTCTACCTTATGTTATTTTAGGTAGTACATTGATATTGATACATGCATTGTTGGGTTTAAAGCTTGCGATAAGCGTTTGCATAATGATGACCTTTTGGGGACCTACATTTTTACGAACTCGCCAACGTTGCGCAATCCTCAAATGCAGGTTTAATATGTAATACAGCTATACTTGATCCGATTATAATACATTGTGAACACAACTGCACAAAATCACAGTTGGAAAATTCAGATTTGTTGTTCGTGTTTTGCAAGGTCTTCAATTTGGGGAATATGTTGGCGCGCGGCGCATTGCGCGTTATTCCCAGGGTGACTGACCCTAATGCATTTCATATCCGCTGCACCATTAGTAGGCCGTAGAGCTCTCCAAACCAGACTGGGCTAAAAGCATTATTTCTGTACATTGGCTAGCTATGAGATTGTGTTTTTTTTGTTTTTGTTTTGCATACACATGTGTGTACATAGGCCGAATTATAATTTCGTTTTCTTTGTAAAACTGTCACATGGAAATAAGGGATGCTACTGTATTTATTCTATCAGGATAAGTGATGGAAAGGATTATGATACGATCGAACTGTATTGGTTGACTATTGGTTTACTATTAGCATGTTAAAGATCAGTGGTTCCCAAACACATACCCCCTCTAGCACTAGCGTCAGCTCACTCTCAAATGTAGTTTTTTTTGCCATAATTGTAAGCCTGCCAAAGACACACAACGCGATACATTTATTAGACATAAGAATGAGTGTGAGTTTTTGTTACAGCCGGCTCGTGGGAAGTGACGAAGTGCTCTTATAGGACCAGGCCACAAATAATAATATAATAATAATCAATCATTTAGCTCTTTATTTAACCATCTTACATATAAAACCTAATTTATTAATCGAAAATTGTGAATAACTCACCACAGGTTAATGTGAATGGTGTGCTTGAAATTATGCACATAACTCTGCAATATTAGGTTGTATTGGAGAGAGTCTCAGTCTTAAATCATTTTCCACACACAGTCTGTGCCTGTATTTAGTGTACATGCTAGTGAGAGTCGAGAATCCACTATCACATAGGTACGTGGTTGCAAAGGGCATCAGTGTCTTAACAGCGCGATTTGCCAAGGCAGGATCATCTGAGCACAGACCAAATCAGAAATCTGTCAGTGGCTTCTGATTAAATTAAATTTTCACAGAACCGCTTGTTGCAATTTCGCCAAGGCTCTCTTGTTCAGATATCGGTAAGTGGACTGGAGGCAGGGCATGAAAGGGATAATGAATCCAGTTGTTTGTGTCATCCGTTTCTGGAAAGTACCTGCGTAATTGCGCACCCAACTCACTCAGGTGCTTCGCTATATCACATTTGACATTGTCCGTAAACTTGAGTTAATTTGCACACAAAACATTATACAATGCTGGAGAGAACGGTGTGTTGTCCTTACTAATGCAGACAGAGAAGAGCTCCAACTTCTTAATCATAGCCTCAATTTTGTCCCGCACATTGAATATAGTTTCAGGCCAGTCATGTGAGAAACTCTTTATCATCAAGTGAAAATTATGGTCAGTAAAGAAAACTTTAAGCTCTCTCTCAATTAAAAAAAAAACGTTGTCAATATTTTGTCCCTTGATAACCAGTGTTGTAAAAGCTTTACACGGCACCTGCCCATGTCATTGCATAGTGCAGAACATACACGAGAGTTCAGGGGCCTTGCTTGGACAAAGTGAACCTTTTTCACTGTAGTGTCCTAAATGTATATCAAGCTGTCAGGCAGCAAAAGCCTCTCGGTGGATGCTGCAGTGTACCCAAGTGGTGTCGGGAGCAACTGTTTGCACGCGTGTTACCACTCTACTATGTCTCCATGTCATGGCTTTTGAGCCATCAGTACAGATACCAACATGAGCAGCAGCTATGTTTGGCTACATATGGACCGTTAGTGGAATTCCCGGGAGAGAGTAACTGTTAATGTGATTGGTGGTTAATTATTTGACTCGGCTATTTGTATTTGGCATTGTGTTGTTATTTCGCTAAACACAAGATGGTTTAATTTTATTTTAGGCAGTGAAACGAGGCTACTCAGGCGAGAAAAAAAACTCGCCCAAATGTATATCCCCTTTGGAAAATATAAATGGACTGTTGAAAATGCGATTTATTTTTTATTTTTTAAAATGTGAATCACATTTTTATTTGGCGTAACCCCGACGGCATTGCGCATACCCCTGGGGGTACAGTTTGGGAATACCTGTTATAGATCAACTGATGCTCAACCTTGGCTCATGAACAAGTCTTGAGTTACAAGTCGACCAATGTTCTTTAGAACTTTTAAATGAGCCTGTCAAAGCTGAATCCCTGGGATAGTCACAAAGTTAATTGCTTGACTGGGTGAGGAAATCTTTTATTGGGGTTTCAAGGAAGAAAGCCAGGATTCATATAACCTGAATGTCAAACACAGACCCAGACTGGTTTTATTGTGGGTGATATTTACCCAATAGACATGACAGCTGATGAACACATTCAATTTTACTGAACAAACATGTAGTGTTTAACAGTGTATGTCTGTATGTGTTGGTGTATTTGAACTGTATGTTGATACATTTAAGTGCACACATGTCTCTGTTTGTTCTGGCTAGCATCAGCTACAAAATAATTGACTGTCTTGAATTACATAAGAGAACCATATCAAGATACAGACAATTAATCAAACCTCTTGGCATTGATTTGTGAAACATTGTGTTCTACAATAAGGCCTAAGGCTTGCCATACATATTCGGAAATCATTTTTTGCATTATGAAATGCTGTAAAATAAAAGCTTCTGCAATGAAATACTGTTCCATGAGAGAAACATTTATTAGAGAAAGCAATCTACAAATTTGAAGTATCATATGGTGTTATTACAGTGTAGAGTCCACCATCTGAGTGCACCATTTGATGTGGTGATCACAGTCATGCAAACACACAAACGCCGCTATCACCCGCCGCGCCTTGCCATCCCTTGACCTCTGACCTCTTACACTTGATTTTCTACAGTGCAGAGCAGCACCATTGTCAGTGGATGTGCTACACTTGTGTCTCCTCTGTCATGCACCAATAGCCAAACACACAGCAGAGCAGCGCAGCAGAGCGGAGCAGCAGAGCGGAGCAGCAGAGCGTAGCAGCACAGCAGAGCACCAGAGCAGAGCAGCACAGCAGCGCACTCGTGGATTTTCACCAGGCTCATCACGCATGACCGATGAACGTGTCCTGGGAGGATAAGCACTGAATGCAAATATTTCCCCCTATGGTTCAAGGCAAATGTTTTCCCATAGGGTTTACGTTGTCAATGAGAAGTTCATATGGATCTACATTATGTGGGTGAAGTTGTAATGATTTCAGGTTGAATAAATGGGCATGTGGTTGCCTGCCAATACAATAAGGTGGGTTGGGCTAACTGTGGGCTAACATTATAATGATGTGCCATGCAAAATGTAGTGTGCCCTTCAGAAATTGGAAATCAGAATACATTTTTCTGCTGGGCTGGCAATGACATCAACAGGAGTGGGTCACAGCTGTTCAAATAGATACGTCTCTGGGCAGTACAACCAGGAGCATGTTTGTATTGCCAAGGATGTGACATGAATAGGATGACTTACAAGGCCTGAGGCCAAGGTTTTTCAAGACAGAAGGACAAACACATGGACTCTCTTCGGCTGTCGTCTCCATTTGTGTTTCAACTCAATCTCCCGAATCACTGCAGAAAGCTCTGACTTAACAAGAGCAGAAACAAATGTGATTAGGTAATAAATGGGATTGGTTAAGATTGGTTAGGGTTGGGGAGGAATGCAAAACCAGCGCCTTTGTGTATGGAAAATCATGCCCATTTTACACCCTAGGAATATATTCGGAACGAATATTAATTCAACCAAATGATATCTTAAGGGGAACATGTTTGTCACAAAGCTCAGAAACTGAGTAGGGATGATAGTTGACCTAGATAGCGTAGGGTAAAGCTCTGATGCACTAGTCTTGTTGTTAAGTAAGATGGAAGGTTTAAAGACATGTTATACTTAGTTTTTTTAAGCAACATAGTACATCACATTGTTATTGACAGCCAATGCTAATACCTTACAGCTATATGTTCTAATATATGTTCTATAGCTCAGTGTTCTGGTTCAGGGCTTCGATAGAGAACTAGTCATATGCATAGAGGTTACGGTAGAATGATCAATAAGGACGAGGGGTGAAATGAAGCCATAAAATATTCTTATCTTGTATGCAGCTTTATTAACAGTTAATTGTTACACCTTCTTTGTCCTCTGAGACCTATGCATTCATCACCCCACAATGGCCTTGCAAAGCTACTGTTGCCTTGCAAAGCTATTGTCAAAAATTAACTTCTGGCTCTAATAACCATTGACTTTGACTAAAACTAGTAAATAATTTACCCATGACATTAAAGGGGCAATCTGCTGTTCAAACAATAACCAAGCGAACGCCCCCGGCACTGATATGGTAAATAGCTGAGGGATGGGGGCAGGAGAAATTGTAACCACTCTCAAAATTATAGACAGAGCTATGGATGCAAGGACTGACCATCCATGAAATAACAAATACATTTTCAACCATGTTGTAAGGCTATAAAGTGTTTGTTTACAATCACTTTGTTTACAAACAATATAATAAAGCAAGCTGATATTTTGGAATGATTGGGCATTTATAAGTTATATTCTTCAAGAACCAGTGGGTATATATCATGAATTTACAAGTCCAAAAATAGATGTAGCGATCACAGATTTCCCCTTTAAAGCAGGGAATACTGGTTTTATAATGTGGACAAATGATACACGTAATCTCCAAATGGCAATGACAGAGAACGACAAAAGAAATGACATCACATGAAAGTCACAGAAACAAAACAATGTTCTAGACATAATGCTCTGTGGAATGATTCATAGGACATCAAAATAGCTATTTGTGACTTGTTTGGGACGACCATTAAGCAACATAAATCACAAGAGTAGTCAATAGCTATCATCTTACAATAGAAAAGCACATCTACTACACAGCGTCAATAGCTGCTGAGACTCCAATCATGGGCTTATTTCTTTCCATTTTCTATCCAGGAGAAACCAGATACCACACTAAAAACCCAAATTTGGTTTCTCTCGCAACCAAATAGTGACAAATGGACTGCTGGTGTGATTTCAGGCTTTCTTTCTCATTCATTAGTGTTGTCTACGTGCCTCATGGTAGAGCCACACCTCATAACCCTACTTGGAGGCGCTTTGTTGGGCTTGGAAAACACAATAAATAAAACATTATGGTCCAAGATGTAAACCATATGGCTGAGAACGCTCCGGTGCATTTCACCATTTCTTTATCTTATAGCTCACCATTTCTTTGACATTTTAGATTAACTCTATATATTGTTTAGAGCATAGCATAACCATTTAATCAACAGCAAATAGATGGAAAATGACCCTGGCTCTTGACGGTGATATCTACTGAGAGTACAAAGCATTAAGAATAACCTGCTTTTTCCATGACATAGACTGACCAGGTGAATCCAGGTGAAATCTATGATCCCTTATTGGGGTGGCAGGTAGCCTAGTGGTTAGAGCGTTGGACTAATAACCAAAAGGTCACAAGATCGAATCCCTGAGCTGACAAGGTAAACATGTTATTCTGCCCCTGAACAAGGCAGCTAACCCACTATTACTAGGCTGTCATTTTGTTCTTAACTGACTTGAGAATGAGAATTTGTTCTTAACTGACTTGCCAAGTTAAAAATATTGATGTCACTTGTTAAATCCACTTCAATCAGTGTAGATGAGGTTCCCCATTCAAAGGCACTTAAATATTTTGTCTTGCCCATTTACCCTCTGAATAGCACACATTCACAATCCATATCTCAACGCTTAAAAATCCTTCTTTAACCTGTCCCCTCAACCTCATCTACACTGATTGAAGTGGATTTAACAAGTGACATCAATATTTTTAACTTGGCAAGTAGGTGCCAAGCGCACTGGTTTGTCTCAAGAACTGCACCGTTGCTGGGTTTTCCACGCTCAACAGTTTTCCGTGTGTATCAAGAATGGTCCACCACCCAAAAGACAACCAGCCAACTTGACACAACTGTGGGAAGCATTGGAGTCAATATGGACCAGCATCCCTGTGGAACACTTTCGACACTTTGTAGAGTCCATGCCCCAACGAATTGAGGCTGTTCTGAGGGCAAAATTGGGGTGTGGGTGCAACTCAATATTAGGAAGGAGTTCTTATTGTTTTGTATACACTCTTCAAAAAAATGTGCTATCTAGAACCTAAAATGAATAATCAACCATTATGGGAGACAGTGGGAATGGCCCGTCCGACGACGCTGCTACTAGTCCGTCCGGCGCTGCCGCAACTTCTGCCGCCACAACCGATCCGTCCGACGCCACTGCAACTGGGCCGTCCGATGCCGTCACAATGGGTCCATCTGACGACGCAACTTCAGCAGCTGCAACTGGGCCGTCCGATGCCGCCACAATGGGTCCATCTGACGACGCAACTTCAGCAGCTGCAACTGGCTCATCCGATGCCGCCACAACCGATCCGTCCGACGCCACTGCAACTGCTCCATCCAACACCGCCGCAACTTCGGCAACGGCAACTGACCCTACACCTGTCCCCTATTCCCAGTAATTAGTCATTGTATATGTGTGCCCTTGGTTTACCATTGTTTACCATTGTCCTGTCGATTATTGTTACCTGTGCTGTGTGTTTTGGGCTTTCGTTCCCTTGTGGATTGTGCAGATGATTACGGGTCTCATCCCGTGTGTTAATCATTGTGCGCGTGTGTATTTATTCGAGGTACTCCTCGATCTTTTGTTTGGGTTTCAACCCTGTGTTTTGTGTATGTGTTTGTTTGGTCTTCGTCCCACTGCCCTTACACGGCACACTGTAATTTGGGGCTTAATAAAACCCCTTATTACGCATTCCTGCATCTGTCTCCTTAATCTCTTCATGCCAACGTGACACCTACATAGGATCACTCTTATCCTTTGACTTAATATCTATGTGCTCAGTTGGCATCTTTTACTGCGTATGTGTTAAGAAAGCTTAAATTATCTTTTGAAATTTGAATCACCTTGTTTACAATTATTATTATATTTTACAGTATTATAGCCAGAGAATTAGGAATGGTTGAGCCCCAAAATATCCAAAACCCCTCAATGTTCACATTCAATAAGTGAAGCAGACTTTTCTCCTCAAACATCATATTCTACAGTTTATTTTACAACTGCTGTCCAGGGACAAAAATGGCAACTGGCAAATATCATGTATAGCCTACACTCTCTGGTGTGAATGTCTCACTCTAATCCTGGGATATGACCCAGTCAGTGGAGCTGTGGCCCCTGTGCTGAAATTTGCACTGCAGCTGTCCCCCATGGTGAGTGCCCTTTCACGTTCAATCTCTTTCAGCCCTGGTTCACACAGCACCGGTCCAGCCTTGTCCCCACATTCTCCCTGCCTTGGGCTTGTTTTTAGCCTAGAATGCAGCCTCTGTCCTGGGAAGCCCTTCGCAGCTTCCCCCCTGCCCCAGACTGAACATTTCTTTGACAGAACAGAACATTTCTCTCTGAGGCAGTAATGATCACCTTTCTGCAACAGTGCACATGCAGTATCATACTCCCATGGCATGGTATGTGAGATGCACTGTGAATGGATATGGTTTTTGCAGTAAAGAGGCTGACTTGCCTAGTTAAATAAAGGTGAAATACTTTTTTTTTTCAAGTTTGGTGGTTCAGGACAGAGTTCTTTGAATCATGATCTTCAGGACCAAAAGGGATGCTTCTGTTTTAACCTGGAACTAACAAACTTCATTCAACTAATCAAGGGCTAGATGATTAGTTAATCAGGTGTGTTAGTCCTGGGCTACAACAAAATCTCTGTAGGTCCTCAGGATTGAAAGATACTGTTGTAGGAAAGGAAATAATGGCTGTATAAGCAGAAATGATTGTACGATAGATGCCACGTTGAATGAGTAAACATGTACAAAGCCCAATATGACATTGAACGAGGTGATTAAGGATAATTCTCTGTTAGCTGATGATTGTATGTACCTTGCAACATTTTTATAACATTTGAATATCCTCCTGCACTGCATTAGAATGAAAACACCCCAGAGACGACAAACAAATCTTGGACCATGATGACATTTTGGATCAATAAGAGCATTGAGGAATTTAAATGAGCGTTTTCTCCACATCGCTGACAATTCACATATTTTCCATTAACCTTTTGATATCAACCCCAAGAAATGTATTAAACCAGGAATGCTCTCATTGTGATATTAGCACAAATGTCACAGAAGCTATTAGAGAATAATTATCGACAGACAAAAAGTAATTGTACCCTTTTAAGATGCAGATGGGGATCTGTTCAATAAACAAGGTTACACTGTTTGATATCTTCCAACTGGTATTTGGATAAATTGGTGTTTTGTTGAAACATCAAAACATTTAAGAGGAATTCATTTTTGGTTATAACTTTCCTTGAATGTAGCATTCAAGTGCTGCTTGCATTCATTCAAGCTAACATAGCTAACAAAATGTTCATACTTTATGTGAAGATAAGTGCACTAACATACTTCATTGGAGATGAAGGCTACGCTGTGTTGATTAATGAGTTCAAGACCGTCAGTAACAGCAAGAAATTGAACTTGTCGGTTTTTTAATAAATGTTCAGTCGTAAACTGATTCCTTGCAACTCCAGCTTCAATAATGGACGTGTGCAGTTATGCTTTGTGACACTTAATCAGAAGTCTAGCCTAGTCTTCACCAATCAGCCGGAGTTCCTCCAAAAATGTGTTCACGACTGACTTGACACAAAATGAAGTATCTGTTATTGTCAAGACATTACAGTTGAGATAAATAGCAGAAATTATTGTAGTCGTTGGACACAATTTGAGCATGATGAAAAAGTGTATTTCATCTGATGTGTGCTGAGTGTACGATGGCTTGATAAGCTACAACTCTCTGCTGTCACGCTGCCACTCTCCTGTCCCCATTCCATCAGATATGCCCCCCCCCCACGCACACACACACACACACACACACACACACACACACACACACACACAGGCATGCAATCCAGGCTGGTCACTAGAAACAAATGTCGTTTTCGGATGCTTGAAAAGGCCCCGTCGTCGGGGTTCACCCACCCCAAAAACGCGAACTACACTCAATTGGCAATTGGCCAGATTTCTTCCACTAGCTAGCTCAGTTCAGGATTAAGAAATTATGCCATTTCCGTCGACTGTCCCCCATTCAAGGTCATGCTTCAGGGAGCTAGCTAACAGGTCCCTGAATGTCTCTCAAGCAACCCTGAACACCTCTCCTACCTAGAGTGAACCCGATTGAATACAATACATATAACTTCAAAAGCACCTTGTGAGAGATGAAGGAAGGCTAAATGAGAATGAAAGCATCACATAAGAGCATGGCTAAGAGTGTTGTCTATACTGATGCAGCCATGTAGCCAACAGCCATACTGTACTGATACACAGTAGAGCAGTTAGCTGTGCCTCTCTCAGGCTATGTACTGCTCCCCTGTGGGTTGAAGCTGGTCTGAAGCCGTCGAGCCTCAGTGCCTCGGAGCATCTCTGTCTTCTGGGAGAGAACCAAAACCATGGCCCTGATGGGCTGTCAGCTGTCTGGCATCTGCCTCCCCCTGCCTGCTGGGTAAATTAGTCCTGCCTGTGGGGAACATGATAAATGGCCTCCATTTTTGCTGGGTTACCAGTGCCACATTCACCCATCTCAGAAATTCGGTACTTCTCTACCTTTTAGAGTACGTCTGCTTACCAGCCAGGGTGGAAAGTTAAAGGAACAGCCATGGGCATGAGTTTGGCCACATTTAGTGTAGAGATGTCCTATTAATCTATTGGATTTCACTGTCAACAAACCAAGATGTTTGAATATAAAAAGCTTCTTATTTCCTGGGCTAGCCAGCATCAATCACACTCCCATCTCCCAGCACTGAAACAGCCTTTTACATCAGCTCACCACAGCAGCAAAGAACTGCCACGGGCAAAGAGTTGGGCCACATTTAAGATTAATCGTATTAATCTCTTGGATTTTATTATCAACAAATATGTTTGGATATAAATACCGGTAGGGGTATTTATATAATGAAATGTTGCCCTTTCACGATGCTGAAGGCTTTGCGGTACTGTGTACCTTGCTACTTCTTTACAACCGTATCAAATACAACAATAAATAGCTTGCAACATTTGTTGATGTTCACATCACTCTGACAATAATTGCAAACCAAGACTCCGTTTCCGATAACTGGTGATCACAAATAAATAAAATAGCTCAACTTCTCAATGAGGACAACATTTCTTGTGAGCTAACAGTTGTAACAGTTCTGAATAATATTTATTGTACAGACAGAGTTGATTTCATCTGTTTAATATCTCCATCACCAGGGGCAGATAGACTAGGAGGCTAGACTATTTCTTTATACACAGTCTGCCACCAAAATTACCATGAGAGCTATTATCATGTTATCTTGGTCAGACCCATTCATCTAACTCTTTAGAGGTACAGTATAATGGACTCAATCTCTCTCCCACTGGTTTGATTGGCCTTATTATGGAGAATTATTGTCCTTTTGCATTCCCTCTCTTTAAACCACTTCATCTTATTTGGGATATTGATGCAATTTTTCAGCATGAAGGTTAACCAAATTTTGGGGTCATATTATGTAACATGAATGCACGTAGTGTTTATAATGCACTTAGTGTTTATAATGTACTTAGTGTTTATAATGTACTTAGTGGTTATAATGCACTTAGTGTTGATAATGCACTTAGTGTTTATGTTTGCATTCTTTAGCACACCAAACATGAGGAGACATCAGAGATATACTGTTTTGGAAGTCAGGTTGAAGACTGTGTTTTTGCCCCATCTTCGAGAGAATACATTATTTAGATGCACTTTTCTCTCTCTGCAGGGGTTCTGGTGTTCTGATTTCGTAGAGCTGCTCTGTTTAAAACAAAATATGTTTTCTTTGCTTCACACTGATCCAAAAAGCCTTCTTTGAAGACTACATAAAAATAAGAACTTGTGAAAAGACTGGCATGTCTATAGTTTAAAAAAACAAACATTTTTAGTAGTAATAGTAAATTAGTTGAGGGTAGATTGAGAGGATGTGTAAAGGTAGGCTGATTACATCATCACTGAATATCAAACTTGAGCACAGCCATGACTTTTTCACACACTAACTTGTCTATCCTTTACTAGCCATATACTCATAGAGATATTTAATGTGCAATTCTCACTGCCAATTAGATATGATTCAGTCCAATATGTGGAGATTAAAGTATGGTAAAATTGCTAAGCATAATTTCTGTGTAATTGTGATGGTATATACAATTTCTGAGACTTCCCGCATAACTGTTATTGAGGCAAACATAACTTAATTTTTCTCATGGGTTTTAACACTCTAAAAATAATTGTCTTCTGCCTCATTCCAATTAAAAAATCAGAATTAGTTTTTGAGTGAACTCTTTATATCATGGACGAGGACGCAGACAAGAGCGTCGGCATTATGACAGCCAATCAACACCAATAATTTGTAGTCTTTTTCAGGAAGTAGGCTAGACCCATTACTGCAAAAGAGACTCTTTTTGTTTACCAAACCAAAGCAACATGTCCGACAAGTAATAGCTGCTAATGTTCACATACAGATGCCGGAATCTTAATTTGATCACATCAAATTTTCCTACGAATCACAAAATCACGAATGAAATACATTTACTGAAAACCTGCAGTTTCCTTTCTCTCCATGCAGGGGCAGTCGAGACATTCAGACCAGTGCCAGCTATCAAAATCATCCTCCCTATTTAGATCGCTCAATCGCTAAAGCACCAGACAAAATATGAATATATTTCCTACTGCTAATGTAGGCATATAGATCCTATTACTGCAACATTCAAATGTACATAAAGGTATCTCAAATGCATCCACACACATCAACAACCTTAATAACACAAGATAGATATAGGTCTCTACTAGAGTCAAGTCTACCAGAAATGCAGCCGTACAGTAGGCTACACCTCGTAAAACCCTCGTAAAACTGACTATCCTACCGATCCTTGACTTCGGCGATGTCATTTACAAAATAGCCTCCAACACTCTACTCAGCAAACTGGATGTAGTCTATCACAGCGCCATCCGTTTTGTCACGAAAGCCCCATATACTACCCACCACTGCTACCTGTATGCTCTCGTTGGCTGGCCCTCACTACATATTCGTCACCAAACCCACTGGCTCCAGGTCATCTATAAGTCTTTGCTTGGTAAAGCCCCACCTTATCTCAGCTCACTGGTCAGCATAGCAACACCCACCCGTAGTACGCGCTCCAGCAAGTATTTTCACCCCCAAAACCAACACTTTCCACCTTTCCTTACAGTTCTCTGCTGCTAATGACTGGAACGAATTGAAAAAATCACTGAAGCCTTATATCTCCCTCTCTAACTTTAAGCATCAACTGTCAGAGCAGATTTGATTTATTTTCACATTTATTTAACTAGGCGACTTGCTAAGAAGAATAAGAAGAATTCTTATTTTCAATGACAGCCTAGGAAAAGTGGGTTAAGTGCCTGTTCAGGGGCAGAACGAAAGATTTGTACCTTGTCAGCTCGGGGGTTTGAACTTGCAACCTTCAGATTACTAGTCCAACGCTCTAACCACTAGGCTACCCTGCTACCCTTACTATTCACTGTACCTGTACACAGCCTGTACACAGCCAATCTGTAAATAGCACACCCAACTACCTCATCTCCATATTATTACTTACCCTTTTGCTCTTTTGCACCCCAGTATCCCTACTTGCAAATCATCATCTGCACATCTATCACTCCAGTGTTAATGCTAAATTGTAATTATTTCGCCTCTATGGCCCATTTATTGCCTTACCTCCCTTCTCTTCTACATTTGCACACACTGTACATAGATGTTTCTATTGTGTTCTTGACTGTACGTATGTTAATGTATAACTATGTGTTGCTGTTTTTGTCGTACTTGCTTTGCTTTATCTTGGCCAGGTTGCAGTTGTAAATGAGAACTTGTTCTCAACTGGCCTACCTGGTTAAATAAAGTTGAAATAAAAAATAAAAAAAATAAATATACAGGATATGGATATATATGGAACTATAGCCTACTGTAGCCTATCAAAACTAACTGCACACTGGCCTATAAAATCAGATGTGAAGACCAGATGAAATTGAGAAAAGTGAGGTAGCCTATGGAATGGACTGCAATGGAGCATGAAAAAGAGTGACTCTGCCCATGATTTTTGAGATCTACAGTATATGTTATTGAAAAAGAGGACATCTTAAGGTTTCTAGCGAACCTAAGGTTATGAATCAACTCTCAAAATTCTGTTCAATTGTGGTCTGGGGTGGTCTAGTGGTTAGGACCGCTACCTTCAGCACGCACATGTAGGTCTACCAGGTCACCCTTCTGGCAAAAATAACTCAAACTCCCCGATTGACTTGACTCAGTTACACATTTCAAATATGGACAGTCCAGGTATACTTTACCCCCGATCTTGATAAATTGCCATACCAGTCACTTGTATTTTAAATACAGTTGAATTTGATGGATAACATAAATAGGAAAACAAATAAAATAATAACATTAGGCTACACCAAAATTTGTTTCTATTCATACAAAGTGTCGGGTATATTGCCACAGTAGATTTGCTGTGGTAAGCCAGGAAATACTTGTATTCAAATAGATAAATCGTCCTTAGTCTGTTCAAAAAGGACTACGTTGATCTGATGATAATTGCAACCAGAAGGTGGTAATGAGGTAATGAGGTGACCAATAATGGCTACAATTGAGATCAGCTGTGAGTGTGAATTTAGAACATATTGATGGTTTAACGAGACATCAGCTGGCAATAATCTAGTGCCATCAATGGTTGTAATAGGCCACTTGTTATTTGAATATATTCCAATACATTTTAAATACAGCATATCCATTGTCACATAATTAAAGGTGTGAAACCCGATTGATTATAGGCTACTGTTTGCGTTTCCCTGGCTGATCTAATGAGCTCATTTGGGACATCAGTTGATTGACAGATGTAGGCCTCCTCTAGAACTATAAACTTTCCTCCAGTGTGGATGCTATGCCATGTTTTATAGTTAGGCTGTGGATAATCTGTCAAATTACAGTGCATTCGGAAAGTATTCCGACCCCTTGACCTTTTCCACATTTTGTTACATTATAGCCCTATTCTAAAATGGATTAAATCGTTTTTTCCCCTCATAAATCTAAACACAATACCTCATAATGACAAAGCAAAAACTGTTTTTAAGATTTTTTTTCAAATGTATAAAAAAAACAATAACTGAAATATAAGTATTCAGACCCTTCACTCAGTACATTGTTGAAGCACCTTTGGCAGCAATTACAGCCTTGATTCTTCTTGGGTGTGACACTACAAGCTTGGCACAACTGTATTTGGGAGTTTCTCCCATTCTCCCAAGTGGTGCAGCGGTGGTGCAGTGGTCAAAGGCACTGCATCTCAGTGCTAGAGGTGTCACTACAGACCCTGGTTTGATTCCAGGCTGTATCACAACCAGCTGTGATTGGGAGTCCCATAGGGCGGCACACAATTGGCCCAGCATTGTCTGGGTTAGGGTTTGGCCGGGGTAGGCCGTCATTGTAAATAATAATTTGTTCTTAACTGACTTGCCTAGTTAAGTAAAGGTTAAATAAAATAAATATATGGTGGTGGCAGCATCTTGCTGTGGGGATGTTTTTCAGTGGCAGGTGTAACAGTATAGCTTCCGTCCCTTTCCTCGCTCGAACCAGGGACCCTCTGCACACATCAAGCAGTCACTCACGAAGCATCGCTCCACAAAAGGTCTCAGAGCGAGTGACGTCACTGATGTTAACACTATTAGCGTGCGCCACTGCTAACTAGCTAGCCATTTCACATCGGTCACACTCACACCCCTTTTGACCTCCTCCTTTTCCGCAGCAACCAGTGATCCGGGTCAACAGCATCAATGTAACAGTATAGCTTCCGTCCCTCTCCTCGCTCGAACCAGGGACCCTCTGCACACATCAACCAGTCACTCACGAAGCATCGTTACCCATCGCTCCACAAAAGCTGCGGCTCTTGCAGAGCAAGGGGTACCACTACTTCAAGGTCTCAGAGCGAGTGACGTCACCGATCGAAACGCTATTAGCGTGCACCACCGCTAACTAGCTAGCCATTTCACATCGGTCACACAGGGACTGGGAGACTTGTCAGGATTGAGGGAAAGATGAACGGAGCAAAGTACGGAGAGATCCTTGATAAAACCTAGCATTCAGGACGTCAGACTGGAGCGAAGGTTTTACCTTCCAACCGGACAACAATCCTAAGCACACAGCCAATACAATGCAGGAGTGGCTTGGGGACAAGACTCTGAATGTCATTGAGTCGCCCAGTCAGAGCTCTGACTTGAACCCGATCGAACATCTCTGGAGAGACCTGAAAATAGTTGTGCAGCGATGCTCCCCGTCCAACCTGACAGAGCTTGAGAGGATCTGCAGAGAATAAATTTTTTAAAATTTTATTTAACTAGGCAAGTCAGTTAAGAAGAAATTCTTATTTACAATGACAGCCTTGGAACTGTGGTTTAACTGCCTTGTTCAGGGGTAGAACAACATATTTTTACCTTGTCAGCTCAGGGATTCAATCTAACAACCTTTCGGTTACTGGCCCAACGCTCTAACCACTAGGCTACCTGCCGCACCATGCATCAACGTAGGGATGGTGCCAGGTTTCCTCCAGACGTGAAGCTTGGCATTCAGGCAAAAGAGTTCAATCTTGGTTTCATTGGACCAGAGAATCTTGTTTCTCATGGTCTGAGATTCCAAGTGGGCTGTTATGTGGCTTTTACTGAGGAGTGGCTTCCGTCTGGCCACTCTACCATAAAGCCTTGATTGGTGGAGTGCTGCAGAGATGGTTGTCCTTCTGGAAGTTTCTCCCATCTCCACAGAGGAACTCTGGAGCTCTGTCAGAATGACCATCGGGTTCTTGTTCACCTCTCTGACCAAGGCCCTTCTCCCCGATTGCTCATTCTTGTTAGTTCCAAACTTCTTCCATTTAAGAATGTTGGAGAACACTGTGTTCTTGGGGACCTTCAATGCTGCAGAAATGTTTTGGTACCCTTCCCCATATCTGTGCATTCACACAATCCTGTCTCAGAGCTCTACGGACAATTCCTACAACCTCATTGCTTGGTTGTGGGACTGTATATAGAGGGACCATATATAGACAGGTGTGTGCCTTTCCAAATACTGTCCAATCAACTGATTTTACCACAGGTGGACTCCAGTCAAGTTGTAGAAACATCTCAAGGATAATGAATGGAATTTTGAGTCTCAACGCAAAGGGTCTGAAAACTTACATTACCAGTCAAGTTTGGACACACCTACTCATTCAAGGGTTTTTCTTTATTTTTTAAAACTATTTTTTACTTTGTAGAATAATAGTGAAGACATCTAAACTATGAAATAACACATATGGAATGATGTAGTAACCAAAAAAGGGTTAAACCAAGCAAAATATATTATATATTTGAGATTCTTCAAAGTAGCCTCTTGGCATTCTCTCAACCAGCTTCATGAGGTAGTCACCTGGAATGCATTTCAATTAACAGGTGTGCCTTGTTAAAAGTTACTTTGTGGAATTTATTTCCTTCTTAATGCGTGTGAGCCAACCAGTTGTGTTGTGACAAGATAGGGCTGGTATACAGAAGATAGCCCTATTTGGTACGAGACCAAGTCCATATTATGGCAAGAACAGCTCAAATAAGCAAAAAGAAATGACAGTCCATCATTACTTAGAGACATGAAGGTCAGTCAATCCAGAAAATGTCAAGAACTTTGAAAGTTTCTTCAAGTGCAGTCGCAAAAACCATCAAGCACGATTGTGAAACTGGCTCTCATGAGGATCACCACAGGAAAGGAAGACCCAGAGTTACCTCTGCTGCAGAGGATACGTTCATTAGAGTTACCGGCCACCGAAATTTCAGCCCAAATAAATGATTCACAGAGTTCAAGTAACAGACACATCTCAACATAAACTGTTCAGAGGAGACTGCGTGAATCAGGCCTTCATGGTCAAATTGCTGCAAAGAAACAACTACTAAAAGACACCAATAAGAAGAAGAGTCTTGCTTGGGCTAAGAAACACAAGCAATGGACATTAGACTGGTGGAAATCTGTCCTTTGGTCTGATGAGTCCAAATTTGAGATTTTGGTTCCAACTGCTGTGTCTTTGTGAGAAGCAGAGTAGGTGAACGGATGATCTCCGCATGTGTAGTTCCCACCATGAAGCATGGAGGAGGAGATGTGAGGGTGCTTTGCTGGTGACACTGTCTGTGATTTATTTAGAATTCAAGGCATGGCTACCACAACATTCTGCAGCGATACGCCATCCCATCTGGTTTGCGCTTATTGGGACAATCATTCATTTTTCAACAGGACAATGACCCAACACAATGCCAGGCTGTGTAACGGCTATTTGACCAAGAAGGAGAGTGATGGAGGGCTGCATCAGATGACCTTGCCTCCACAATCACCTGATCTCAACACATTTGAGATGGTTTGGGATGAGTTGGATTGCAGAGTGAAGGAAAAGCAGCCAACATTTGCTCAGCATATGTGGGAACTCCTTCAAGACTGTTGGAAAATTATTCCAGGTGATTACAAATCAAGGCAAAATATATTTTTATTTGTTTAACCCTTTTTTGATTACTACATGATTCCATATGTGTTATTTCATAGTTTGATGTCTTCACGAATAGTCTACAATGTATAAAATAGTAAAAATAAAGAAAAACCCTTGAATGAGTAGGTGTGTCCAAACTTTTGTTTGGTACTGTATGTAAACAAGGTATTTCTGTTTGAGTTTTTTTTATACGTTATGGGGTATAATGTGTAGATTAATGAGGATTTGTATTTATTTAATCAATTTTAGAATTAGTCTGTAATGTAACAAAATGTGGAGAAGAGGAAGGGGTCTGAGTACTTTCCGAATGCTCTGTAGTTATGGTCTTTGGTGAGGATGGCCCTTATAATACGTGAGATTGCCATTGCTAAGCTGGTATGCGACGGCACAAGTAACATAGGCCTACTGTACTTTCAGTTTGATGCCAGCAGTTGAAGTTGTCCTTGCTGTGAGGCTTTAATATTCAATTTCATAAAGCTGTCAAGATGTTTATCCAAAGACTATTTGGTTGAGCTGAGACACTTTTATTTGATGCGTAAAGTATCACACTATTCATTTTACATTGAAATAAATGCAATTGACTATATAAATTAAGAAAATATTTTACTTTCTGATGTATGAACTCCTCCACTCAAATGTGAAAGGGCAAAATTGCAAAGAATTTGAAAGTCCTAAAGTCCTTTGAAGTTTATAATTTCCGCCTCGAAATCTCTGACCTGAAGCACAGCATATAGAGTCTATTTTCTATTTCTTTGTTTGTTTTCTCTTTCATTCGTGCAATCAGTTAGCATGCCATCTACTGTTGCTTGTTACAGACATGGGATCGTAATTGAGCCAGTTTGATACAGCAGGAAAATAATCCTGCAGCAACAGGAAATGTAAATTATTATGTGGATTATAATTAATGTACATTTTTGTAGGGATTGATACATTTTTCGTACGGCAATCAAGTCTGAAATTTCAAAGTGTAAATTAATAACTTAGAAGCCTAAAGTGTGTGATCAAGTTAAGAGCCTACATCTGTAGGTCTGTGCATGAATCAATTTAGCCTATATTACCTTGTATTATTACTAATCATGTTTTATTTTGGATGTGCGCTCACAATCTAACTGTTATTTGCCCAATGATTTTCGTAAATAATTTCTTAATTTTTTTGCTTTCATTGAAAAGATAGAACAGTGTTGGAAAGACGGGGAAGATAGGGGGAGGTGGAGACAAAGGGCAGTGGACCGGATTCGAACCCATGTCGACTCTGGCATACAGTACGTGTTTGGACCCCACAGGCACTGAGGCCACCAATAATTTATTCTATCTATTGGTTGTCTTGAACTAATGATAAAACAATTGATCCCCAAAAATATATGGATTTTCCCTAACAAAAAATACATCTACCCCCCTACAAATATGTCAAATTATTATAACCCACATAAGAATTCACACGAGACGCGCTGTAGCCTGCGCTAAGTCTAAGGCTACTTCATCTGATGGTCCTGCAGTAAAGGTACAATGTAGGTACCATTCTGCGTTGTAAGCAAACACCGCTTCCATCTGCCCCCTGGCAGCGATTCAAAATATCTATTTAGATTTTCAAAAACTCCTGCTGCAGGATTATTTTCCTCCTGTAATGAAATGGGTCAGTTTAAGATCTGACAGCTGCAGGAAATGTTTGTTTCCTGATTCACCCACAAAGTCCTTCTCTCTCAGTGCCATAGACAGTGGCCGGGCCTTAGTAGCCTACATTTCCACCGAACAACCCTGGACATCAGCATTCAGTGGAGGTGTATGCAGCCAACCCAGATAGGGACGACATGGATGGACATGTTACAGCGTCAACTAGAACTCTGTGACAGACATTATATTACTCATTTACAGAGCAGCTGCCCTTATCCAAAGCAATTTCCATTGCTTACAATTTTCGTACTGAACATTTTCAGGGCATATGGATGATTAGTGTATTAATCAAGGTTAATTGCTTCTCCCCTGGGTAAACCAGAAGTGTTCCCTCTGGGGCCCTGAGTTTTGAAACTTCAGACTACAGTCTTGACAAATCACAACATGGCTCATTGAAACTGCTGCATCTCAAGGTTACCTTATTGACGCAGATACAAGTGGGGCTTGAAATTATTGACACCTTTTTTATGTAATCTGATCAAAGCACCGGTTCCAATCCAAGTGCCAATTCTGTTTAGCGAACTCCAAGCGTTTACATTTGTTGGATGACATGAAAATAGACCTCTTTTGCCACTTACACCAGTGGTGGGTTTGGCGTTGAAATGAGAACGCATAAGCAGAAAAGAACCCCATACCTTCTGCAAAATAAGGTGCCGGATCTTTGATGTTATGGGGCAATTTTGCTTCCACTGGTCCTGGGGCCCTTGTTAAGGTCAACTTCACCCAGTACCAGGACATTTTTTGCCAAAAACCTGGATGCCTCTGCCAGGAGACTGAAACTTGGCCTCAAGTGGATCTTCCGGCAAGACAATAACCTCTAGCACACATCAACAGTTATCACAAAATCAACATTTTGCCCAATCTGAAACCCAATGAAAACTGAAAACAGTGGTTTGAATTGAAGAGGGCAGTCCATAAGCGCAATTGAATGATATCAAGGATCTGGAAGGATTCTGTATGGAGGAGTGGTCTAAGATCCTTCCCAATGTGTTCTCCAACATTTTAGATTAAGGCTCAGTGCCATTACCCTCGCAAGGTAAGCTATTGAAAGGTATGGAAAACAGTGGAGTCAGTCATTTTGGAAATTTGTTTTAATTTCTTGTTAAACAAAATATTTTTCTCTGAGGAATTGTATTTGTATAAAATAATATAATTTCCCAATTTCTTTGAGCATACAATATAACTCACTATTTGAATTATTTATTTTATACAGTAATTTTTGCTCATCTTTATCAAGGGTGTCAATAATGTTGGACCCCATAATACATTGGCGTAAATTAGTACATAGAGTGCCGATTTTAGCTTGTAAATCTTGGTGGGGCAAAAAGAAAAGAAGTGGAATGCATGCTAGCAAAGCCACTACACAACACAACACTGAACAATACAATCATTGCACTATAACGGTGACAGACGGTTCCCACAAACTGTTAGGGCCTCATAAAGCTGGTTCAACAGCAGAGTCCCAACAGCAGTCCCGACATCTTTCCACAGATACACCTGGCTATCAGCGGAGCCTTGTCTGGCAGCGAAACAGTTCATTCAGCCTCATTTACTGCCTTTAAAAAAACATAGCTGATTAAGCTGACTTGCTTAAACAAATGTGGTTTCTAGTGACAATTGATATGAACAAACTATGGCATAAGGGGACGACAAGCGGATAAGAGGCAATCTGTAATTTCGATTAAGACAATGAGCGAGCTAGGACGGACTATTTGATAAGCAACAGAATTCAGAACATGGGACATTCTTGCAGTGCTCTCCCTGTACACCAAGTCAGAACCATAGGTAAATAAAGGGGCATATAAGCAGACAATGAAAGCTCTTACAATATTCAATGGTTACATTTCTCTAAAAGAGGTGATAGGCTACAGTAGAACAGTCAGAACAGTAGGCAAAATTAAGAGGGGTAAACATCTTACTACACAACATACACTTAGTATTACTTTCTTAGCTACAGTATACATATCTCACTGGCATATTACATAATTTATGAAGCAGCATACAAGACATTTTTGGACTCATATTGTTGTGTTCGGCTCACTTGAACAGGAAGGTGGCGAGGTGGTCCACCAAGTTAATAGTTGTTTTGAATGTGGCACAAATCATGCTTCATTGACAGCAGGCTAAAACACCTGCATTTTGGAACTGCCTTACTCAAGAAAACAAAAAAGAGACCATGTTTGTGTAAGGCTTTATTTACTCAAACACATATATTGTTTTTTACATTGTTTGCAAACTGATATGTGACATGTATTAATGCCATACTCATTCAAAGGTTTTTCTTGATTTTTACTATTTTCTACATTGTAGAATAACAGTGAAGACTTCAAAACTATGAAATAACACGTGTGGAATCATGTAGTAACCAGAAAAGTGTTAAACAAAGCAAAATATATTTAATATTTGAGATTCTTCAAAGTAGCCACCCTTTGCCTTGATGACAGCTTTGCACACGCTTGGCTTTCTCTCAACCAGCTTCACATTGAATGCTTTTCCAACAGTCTTGAAGGAGTTCCCACATATGCTGAGCACTTGTTGGCTGCTTTTTCTTCACTCTGCGGTCCGACTCATCCCAAACCATCCTAATTTGGTTGAGATCGGGGGATTGTGGAGGCCAGGTCATCTGATGCAGCACTCCATCACTCTCCTTCTTGGTAAAATAGCCCTTACACAGCCTGGCGTTGTGTTGGGTCATTGTTCTGTTGAAAAACAAATGACAGGCCCACAAACCAGATGGGATGGCGTATTCCTGCAGCATGCTGTGGTAGCCATGCTGGTTATGTGTGCCTTGAATTCTAAATAAATCACTGACAGTGTCACCAGCAAAGCACCCACACACGATAACGCATCCTCCTCCATGCTTTACAGTTGGAAATACACATGCAGAAATCATCCATTCACAAAGACATGGACTCCAGACCAAAGGACACATTTCCACCGGTCTAATGTCCATTCCTCGTGTTTCTTCTTCTTATTAGTGTCCTTTAGTGGTGGTTTCTTTACAGCAATTTGACCATGAAGGCCTGATTCACACAGTCTCCTCTGAACAGTTAATGTTGAGATGTGTCTGTTACTTGAACTCTGTGAAGCATTTATTTGGGCTGCAATTTCTGAGGCTGGTAACTCTAATGAACTTATCCTCTGCGGCAGAGGTAACTCTGTGTCTTCCATTCCTGTGACAGTCCTCATGAGAGCCAGTTTCAATATAGCACTTAATGGTTTTTGCGACTGCACTTGACATAATCTGGATTGACTGACCTTCATGTCTTAAAGTAATGATGGACTGTAGTTTCTATTTGCTCGTTTGAGCTGTTCTTGCCATAATATGGACTTGGTCTTGTACCAAATAGGGCTATCTTCTAAAATGTATTCCAGGTGACTACCTCATGAAGCTGGTTGAGAAAAAGAGTGTGCAAAGCTGTCATCAAGGCAAAGGGCGGCTATTTGAAGAATCTCAAATCTCAAATATATTTTGATTTGTTTCACACTTTTTTGGTTACTACATGATTCCATATGTGTTATTTCATAGTGTTGATGTGGTCACTATTATTATAAAATGTAGAATATTGTAAAAAATAAACTACTCTTGAATGAGTAGGTGTGTCCAAACTTTTGACTGGTACTGTATAAACGAATCAAAAAAAGAAACGTTCCTTTTTCAGGACCCTGTCTTTCAAAGATAATTCATAAAAATCCAAATAACTTCATAGTTATTCATTGTAAGGGTTTAAACACTGTTTCCCATGCTTGTTCAGTGAACCATAAACAATTAATGAACATGCACCTGTGGAATGGTCGTTAAGACACTAACAGCTTACAGACTGCAGGCAATTAAGGTCACAGTTATGAAAATTTAGGACACTATAGTGGCCTTTCAATGCAAATAGCCCGGGTAGACATTTCCTTCATTGTTCAGCAATCTTATGGCTTGAGGGGTAGAAACTGTTAAGGAGCCTTATGTGCCTAGACTTGGCGCTCTGGGTACTGTTTAAGGTGCGGTAGCAGAGAAAACAGTCTATGACTTGGGTGGCTAGAGTCTGATTTTTTGGGGTGCCTAATTAAGATCTTAATGGTGAATTCTCATGTTTTATTAGTGTTGATGTGATCAAAGACTTTATCAACTTCAAAGGTTTCATCGACTGAGTCGGAAGCAGTCAGTGGGTCAATTGGGGGGAATCATTGTCTTTTGAACCTGCAGTGTAAAACAATGAAGCTTTACACAAGCAGTCATTACACTCAGAGAATAATAATCATGTACAGTATGGGTCATGGGTTTTTCACAATTTCAAAAGTAAGGGATCAGAAACTATAAAAGGTTTATTTCTGTGAGTTATTTGTTTATCCTCCATATCTGGTGTATAGGCAACTAGGGAACTTAGTTCACCATTAACATCTACAACTCTAGGTTTACTGTACACACTGACCACTATAAAGACTGTAGCGTACACTGGCACTATGCCCTCTGGTGGCCACTTGGCACACCTTAGCGCTGACCATCATCAATGGCTCCAGTGCAATGAGTGGTGGAGTGATTTACTGTAATGACTGCAGAATGTGGAATAAGGGGCAGTAGCAAGTAGGCCTAGATTATTGTAACCATTAACATAAAAATAATAATTTCTCACCATGATAGACATATTGAAATGGCTTCAAATAAAATCATGCTATGCTTTGCATGTATTCCAATTTATTTTCTAATCACACATCCAACCTAACCTAAAGACCTAATTGGCATAGCCTAAACAGGAGAAGAAAGGGAGCTAAACGCTTAACAACCGTCTGTCTAGCTCTCCAACCAATACCCTTGTCTGCCAAGCAAAACACTCCATACATTATAAGTCCTAAAATATATAGAACATTGCCTACAAAAATCACTTGAAAGACTTCTTTTCAAAAACTACTTGAAAGGCTTCTTTTCAAAAAGTACTCATAGAAGCCTATATTGTGTCTATGTACTAATTTACATCAATGTATTATGTATTAGGTCAATGTATTATGGGGTCTAAAATTATTGACACCGTTGATAAAGATGAGCAAAAATAACTGTATAAAATAAATAATTCAAATACTGAGTTATACTGTATGCTCAAAAATTGGGAAATTATATTATTTTATATGCATACAATTTCTCAGAGAAATATATTTTGTTTAACAAGTAATGAAAACAAATCTCAAAAAGAAGGGGTAAAAATGATTGACTCCACTGTTTTCAATACCTTTCAATACCTTACCTTGCGAGGGTAATGGCACAGAGCCTTAATCTAAAATGTTAGACCGCTCCTCCAAACAGAATCCTTACAGATCCTTGATATCATTCATCTGCCCTCTTCAATTCAAACCACTGTTTTCAGTTTTAAATGGGTTTCAGATCCGGAGAATGGGGTGGAAGAATGTTGATTTTGTGGTACATTTTGATGTGTGCTTGGGGTTGTAGTCTTGCTGGAAGATACACTTGCGGCCAAGTTTCAGTCCCCTGGCAAAGGCATCCAGTTTTTGGCTAAAATGTCCTGGTAATGGGTGAAGTTCATGATGCCGTTTACCTTAACAAGGGCCCCAGGACCAATGGAAGCAAAATAGCACCATTTACATCAAAGCACTTTAAAGCCTTCTTTTCAAAGGCTTGTTTTTAAAAAGCACTTGCATGGCTTATTTTTAAATGCTTCTTTTCAGAAAATACTTGAAAGGTGTTCTACCACAAGGATTTCAAGGAATGTCGGTAAGTTCCCAGGACGTCCACAAACCGTTAAATTGGATGGTGTCAATGGTGGCTGAACAGCTGCCTTATTTGATAAATGAGACATTGAGCGAAACTACTACGAGCAGCATCAAAGATTACTGGTGAGAACATCCAATGTCTGTCCGAACTAGGTGATGAGCTGGGCTGTGGCATGAGAAGACGCATTACGGCTTTCACTAGTGCTGGTTCAGCAGAGTGGCCAGGCCTCACTGGAGGAGCCTGTTAATTGGAGCTGAGAGGATTGTCTTAAAATGGAAAGTTACGACAGAAGCCGCTGTCCATCTCTCTAATATTAGACCTCAGAGGAGTCTAGCGGCCGCATCTACCTGCACTAACAACCAGCAAAGAGGTAGTGCAGAGCTCATCTTATCCAGAAGGTTCATGGTAGAGAAATAGGCTTAACTTCAACAAACAAGATAAAGTACTAATGCCAGCCATGTTGGTATGGTACGGTACAGTATCTCTCCCTGGGATCCATTCCCATGTTTAGCTGCTAATGTTTAGCTGATCCTTACAGATCCTTACCTTAGATCATGTATTTTTTTTGCAGTGCAGTAGAGGGTCTTTATTGGGAAAGACACAGCTTCAGAGCATCAGTATGAGAGAGCGTTCCCTTTCTTTGATTTCACTGTATAGTCACGTTCCTATGATCAACTCTGTTTCTCTACACAGAAAATGCGTGTGCACGCGTACACACGCGGTTAATATGCAGTGTGGTCAGTCATTCCTTTATTATAGTGGCAGCAGCCTCACAAAATGGCCTCAAGTCTGGTAAAGTAATCACTTCTGGCAGCTGGTCAGAGTAATGCTTCCTCTCTGCCGTAAATAAAGCAGACCCCTCTAATTGGGCAATGATTTAAGTCATTGTCCCGTTAGGAGGACAAGCAGGACATGGAAGGATTCATTGCTCTACAGTGTAACATCTCAAAGTGCTCAACATTACAGCTCAGTCAACCAGGTGTGTTTTGTGTCTGTTTTGTCTCTATTGTACAACATAATTATTACTGTTCCTGGTATAGAGCTGAAAGAGGATGAACTCTTCTGTTTTCATGGGCATTATGACATTTCATGTCTTCCTACATATTTCAACATGTCCATTTCTCCGTGTAGGGTTTTAGGTTAGGCACAAACAAACCTTGACCCTAACCCAACAACCTTAACCTTCACCTTAATCCTAATACTAAAGCTAACCTTAAACCGTCTCTTAACTACTGTATGAACCTCATCTCTATCTCAAAACGTAACCAAAGGAGAGGGGAATGGGTGAATCCAGTGGGGTTAATGGGTGAATCCGGTTAGGTGAATGGGTGTATAGGTGAATCCAGTGGATGAATGGGTGAATCCAGTGAGGTGAATGGGTGAATCCAGTGGGGTTAATGGGTGAATCCAGTGTGTGAATCCAGTGTATGAATGGGTGTATAGGTGAATCCAGTGTGTGAATGGGTGAATCCAGTGTGTGAATGGGTGAATCCAGTGTATGAATGGGTGAATCCAGTGGGTGAATGGGTGAATCCAGTGTGTGAATGGGTGAATCCAGTGGGTGAATGGGTGAATCCGGTGAGGTAAAAGGGTGAATCCAGTGTGTGAATGGGTGAATCCAGTGTGTGAATGGGTGAATCCTGTGCTGAATGTAGCTGATCACTCACCCTCTGTGGTGGACAGTGAGCCTCCCCTGGAGCTTTCTCATCCCACTGTCACACAAACATGGATGATCACTTTAACTAGGTGATACCTGCTAGAGCCTGCTTACCCCACAGGCAGTAAGGGTGATCGCCAGTACACTCAGCATGCTTTCTACCAAAGCAATTTTTAATCTCTTTACTTTTTACTTAGAGTTAATTTCAGACTAAAGCCAACGTACTATACTAAACTTGACATGCAATGGTATTTTGGATGGTTGCAAGATATGTATTGACTGGGTGAAAAATCTGTCATGTGCACTTAACCCGAACTGCCCCTGTAAGTCGCTCTGGATAAGAGCATCTGCTAATGACACCTTAAAAATAAAAAAACGTAATAAAGCAAGTACAATTAATTGTTAATGGTAAATACATTGGGGCAAAAAAGTATTTAGTCAGCCACCAGTTGTGCAAGTTCTCCCACTTAAAAAGATGAGAGAGGCCTGTAATTTTCATCATAGGTACACTTCAACTATGACAGACAAAATGAGGAAAAAAAATCCAGAAAATCTGAAAGACCAAGCCACGTTTCATCTTCAATGCCCTTGCTGATGGAAGGAGGTTTTCACTCAAAATCTCACGATACATGGCCCCATTCATTCTTTCCTTTACAAGGATCAGTCGTCCTGGTCCCTTTGCAGAAAAACAGCCCCAAAGCATGATGTTTCACAGTAGGTATGGTGTTCTTTGGATGCAACTCAGCATTCTTTGTCCTCCAAACACGACGAGTTGAGTTTTTACCAAAAAGTTCTATTTTGGTTTCATCTGACCATATGACATTTTCCCAATCTTCCACTGGATCATCCAAATACTCTCTAGCAAACTTCAGACGGGCCTGGACATGTACTGGCTTAAGCAGGGGGACACATCTGGCACTGCAGGATTTGAGTCCCTGGCGGCCTAGTGTGTTACTGATGGTAGGCTTTGTTACTTTGGTCCCAGCTCTCTGCAGGTCATTCACTAGGTCCCCCCGTGTGGTTCTGTGATTTTTGCTCGCCGTTCTTGTGATAATTTTGACCCCACGGGGTGAGATCTTGCGTGGAGCCCCAGATCGAGGGAGATTATCAGTGGTCTTGTATGTCTACCATTTCCTAATAATTGCTCCCACAGTTGATTTCTTCAAACCAAGCTGCTTACCTATTGCGGATTCAGTCTTCCCAGCCTGGTGCAGGTCTACAAGTTTGTTTCTGGTGTCCTTTGACAGCTCTTTGGTCTTGGCCATAGTTGAGTTTGGAGTGTGACTGTTTGAGGTTGTGGACAGGTGTCTTTTATACTGATAACAAGTTCAAACAGGTGCCATTAATACAGGTAATGAGTGGAGGACAGAGGAGCCTGTTAAAGAAGAAGTTACAGGTCTGTGAGAGCCAGAAATCTTGCTTGTTTGTAGGTGACCAAATACTTATTTTCCACCATAATTTGCAAATAAATTCATTTAAAAATCCTACAATGTTATTTTCTGGATTTTTTTTCTTCTAATTTTGTCTGTCATAGTTGAAGCGTACCTATGATGAAAATGACAGGCCTCTCTCATCTTTTTAAGTGGGAGAACTTGCACAATTGGTGGCAGACTAAATACTTTTTTGTCCCACTGTACATGTGTAAGATCTGTGAAATTGCATTTTGGTAGCAATTTCCCATAGCATATCCTGACAAAAAAGTAAATCACATTATGTGAAGCTTCTATAAAATGTCTTGTAGCTGTAATATTGGTTCATATAATATTGGCTTATTGACAGTTACAAAGCAGCACAAGTAGTCGAAAGCGCCTCCCGGTCAAAGTTCAGTGTTCCCCTGGATGGATTTGTCCAGAAGAGGCTTATTTACGGCAGTAACATTTTTATAACAGGCTAGGGCTGGTAATCCTCTTGTCGGCTTGGGGAGCTGAGTGGAAACCACCACAGTACAGTTCAGGGTTCAGGTCCACACCAGCCCATTAACAGGAGGGAGGAGGAAGCAACAATAACAGAGCAGCTCTGCCACCTTCCCAGAGCAGGGATAAAGCACATTGTGTCAGTCTGGGAGGTGGATGTCCAGTAGACCAGGGGTTCGCAAACTTTTTCACACGGGGCCCCCTTCCATCATTGGGGAACGTCCCCCCCCCCCTGTGTGCACGCGTCATGTTCATTTCTATGGACACAAGCACTGTTGATGACACAAACTGTTCACACCACTCTTGTTGGTGGAGAGAATTTAGCAGTTTTAAAGCTTATTTCCTGCAATTCTACACATTTTGTTAAGGGCAAATGTTCTTGCAATTCTATACATTTTGTTAAGGGCAAATGTTCTTGCAATTCTATACATTTTGTTAAGGGCAAATGTTCTTGCAATTCTATACAGTTTGCCATGTCTATCGTAATATAATAAAAAAGTACAACTAAATCTATGGGATAAATAACCGAAATAAAAAAACAGCTGACATGGGCTAGTTGATTTGGAATTTTGAAAGGTATGCAATGACTAACATGACAAGAGGAACTGATGATGCACTACCCAATTTCGAAATTGCATTTTGTGCATTCTAGTATTATCACTTTCAAGAGTACGTTTAAAGCCAGACTGGGTTCCTTAAAAAAAAAAATATCCTACAGCTCAGCAGCCTTGATTGGCAGCCTGTAAATTTGGCACATCGAGGAGGATCTGGTCTGAGCTAGCCTGAACAGAGTGAGCATTGTGTGAACGGCACAGAAAATCTAGCCTGGTCTGGGAGCTGAGAGACTGAGGATCAGGGTGACAGGGACACTGACTGGCCACTATAGGGCCGTAAGTCGATGGGCCCTGCTGACTGACTGACAGATGAGGCTCCATAAGGGCCCTAACAGGTTGAGGCTAGGTCACCACCACGTGGCCAGGGAGGGATTACGCTGAGCGAGCAGAAGGTAAACAGATTATTTCCGAAATGGAGCTTGCTTTTTGAATCTCGTCACCATTGTCACACTTATACCGACAGTGGAGTAACTTGGAGTTCCTTTCCAAGCCCCCTCACCTTGGCACCTTTTTCAATCCTTCGTCCAGGTCTGCAGGGATCATTGACTCACTCAATGATCAAACCAGGATTCTAACTCCAGGATTCTAACTCCATCTGCTAAAACTTAACTGGAGCCAAGACATTAGTGAACAACCCTTCTTTTGGCTCTAGAGCCTAGAGACTTTGTCAACAGTGACAATACATTTTTCGTCATGGACTCGAGATAAAGGTTTTCAGAGACTTTCCTTTTGTTTCCAAATTAAAACTTTTTGGCTCTGAAAGGACCTAAACTATTCCATCATGCATTTGAGAACGGGACTGTTCCTCACCCTATTTCTCTTTACACTTGCAGCCCCTCGAATCAAAGGTAAGCTCTCACACCAGGGACCTGTCTGGCTTGTTGTTTTGTTTCCTGTCTCACAGTGTAATTGAAGTGAAAATACAGTTGTGTTCTTTCACAATGATGGAGATATAGTGTGCATGCTTGAATACAGTACATTCTTGATGGGTCAGATCAGAAGGCAGAACCATTGTGATGGTATGGCAATTTTGACAAATTGACTATATGCAAATCTCTCATTAAAAGTTTATTCATACTGCAGAACTGAATGGAACCAACTTGAAAGCAAAGTGTATTTTGATAAAGTTTTTGACCTTCGTGCTGCATTGCGTAGGAGGACTTCCACAGAGAGCAGTGTGAGCCACTTGACTTCGACCTACACTCAATCAAGGGCAACGGCATTTACAGCTGCTTTAGCCAGCAAATACAGCATCAGCTCATCCTACCTGTCAAACTTGAATCCATGTGTTTTTTTTGCATTGATTTGAATATACATTCCTATAAAATGTAATAAACCTGGAGGGAAAACTTTTAGGCCATATTATACAAGTCACTATTGGCTACTTTGAGCTAGTTGATCCCTATGGACACATTAACTAAAATTCTACAAAACTTTTCTATTAGCCGACTTCTGTTGGGTCCAGATTTTGGCTGGATTGTGTCTTTGGTCCGTTCATTATCCCAAAAGAAACAAAGGCATTCTGTTCTCAGTGGCTCTGGACACTAATCTTTTCTGCCTTGTAGCTCTGTTCTGTGAGGCCCTCACTGTGGTGCTCCGCATTAGGGGACATTTCCCCTGCAAGCCCTCATGCTAGCCTATGTGCATTTCAGAATACTCATTCCTCACTGAGCACATTTCACATTGTGTGTTATTTGTTTTTCAAAATGTTCCCTAATTGGACAATAAGTCTGGGTTTTGTGGTTAATGGTCCCCATTCTGAACCTTGCATTTGAACGTTGAAGTTTATTAGTGTCCAGTTGGGGTTGAGTGTTTGGGTGGTTGTGGTGGTGGTGGTGGTGGGGGGGGCATTGGGCATTGTCCCACCTTGGCATTGGGCATTGTCCCACCTTGAGACAAACAATGGATCACATTCTTGTCATAAATCTCTCTGTAACGGGCCAAATTGGGACCGGCGGCAGCTTTGATCAAATTAAACATGGATCCTTATTACGGTTGGTATGTGTATGATATCACACTTCAATTAACCCAATGTTTCTGTGACAATGGGAACTGGATATCCGGATACTGGACAGTGAGAGACACAAACTATAATGTTGTGACTAAACAAGCTAGTTTTGGGAATTACCATTTCAAACAGCCTTGCCATTGCAGTGGATTAGCAGTGTCTGTCTACCGACCAACTCTTCTAACTGAGCTTATACATGGTAATCTCTCAAACAAGGCACATTTTGGCCACCTCCCTGAGGTCAAAGTATAAGTGTTTATATCGTTTACACTGATTTCTTTGTGGCCTCTACTGCCTAATCCCGAGACATGGCAGGCAGATCAGATGAAGCCCCTAGCCTCTGTTAGGAACTCATTGCGCATGGGACTTAATGTCTTTAAAGGTCAAATGCAACCGTTTTTATCTCAAAATCAAATCATTCTGGGACACAATTAAGTACCAAAAAATTACCAAAAATACTTCTTAGCAAAAAGAAATTTCTCAAGCAAGTATTTAGCTAGGACTGTCTGAGAGTGGTCTGAATGAGGGACCAGATTGGATGAGCCAATTGGGAGGAATATGTAACCTGAAAACAAGCTATTACTGGCAGAGAAGTTTGAAACTATTTGTTATTGGTCTATTAACTTATACCGCCTGGTGATGTCGCCAGGCAGGCCAAAACCCCATGCCTGCAAAACTAGCTGACGTTTTTGGCGGTCTTTTCAAACAGTTCATAATACACTATTATTCCAACCTCATTGAAAAATATATATAAAACACAGGACAATCCATTATTTACTGCACTTCCCCTTTAACAAAGCCTCTCTTTGAATGGAGTGACTGTATTCGCTGGCCTAATTTTCTTTCACAACACATTGGCACTACCTGCTGCGACGGACGAGACTGTGAAACGGGGGAAGTGGAGATCTTGTGTTTCCTGAATAGAGTAAAGCCAGCTAGGTCATATATAGCATTTCAGCAATTGGGGATATGTCTAATACGGCAACGATCTGAAGGACTGAAATAACATTGGTCAGTCATAATTGTTACAGTTAAGGTGGTCTAACCTGTTATTGTCAAACTATGTCATTCACAAAGGACCACTGAGCTATAGCTTTGTGTTGAGTCACTGTACAAGGATATGATGTCATTCAAAACAAATGCTGAGCATTGATGACTTTCAATAAAACACTTGCTCTTGACTTCCTTTGAAGATGCTCTGTATAACGCAACATGAACTAGTTCCATTGTGCTTCCAAAATTAGACTTAGTACATACACGGCTACGTGCAGTGAAATGTGTTGTTTTACAGGGTAAGCCATAGTAGTGCGGCGCCCCTCGAGAAAATTTGGGTTAAGTGCCTTGCTCAAGGGCACAGACAGATTTTTCACCTTCTCGGCTTAGGTATTCGATCCAGCGACCTTTCGGTTATCGGCACAACACTCTAACCGCTAGGCTACACTATATTTAGGCATATTTGGCCAAAGAGGGATGCTAAAGATAACCATTTCTAATGTGTCTTTTGCAGACCTACAGGTCCAAGACTTGTTTGGAATCCGAGATGTCAAATACAAACACTTCCTAGAGAGTCTAAGACCAGTCAAACACACCACCAATGTCAAAATGATAAAGGACCTGGACAGGCAACGGACGAAGAGGTCGACGTTCTTCACCACGGGGGTGAAAATATGTCCTCAAGAGAAGATGAAGGAGGTCATCTCCAACCATCGGGCCTACTACAAACTTAGAGGTAAGGGCATGGTGCTAGCGGCGCGAAGGTTGTGGGTTCAATTCCTGCTGGGGTCACATGTGCTAAAAAGTACTGTCACTTTGGATAAAAGTGTCTGCTAAACGGCATATAAACTCAGCAAAAAGGAAATACCTCTCACTGTCAACTACATTTATTTTCAGCAAACCTATACATGTGTAACTATTTGTATAAACATAAGAGTCAACAACTGAGACAAACTGAACAAGTTCTACAGACATGTAACTAACTGAAATGGAATAACATGTCCCTGAACAAAGGGGGGTGGGGGGGGGTCAAAATCAAAAGTAACAGTCAGTATATGGTGTGGCCACCAGCTGCATTAACTTCTTGATGACAGGGGGCAGTATTTTACATCCGGATGAAATGCATGCCCAAATTCAACTGCCTGCTACTCATCCCCAGAAGATAAGATATGCATATTATTAGTAGATTTAGATAGAAAACACTCAGATTCTAAAACTGTTTGAATCATGTCTGTGAGTATAACAGAACTTATGTAGCAGGTGAAACCCAGAGGAAAAAACATTCAGTTTTTTATTTTTTTTATTTGAGGTCACTCTCTTTTCAATGGGATTTCATTGGGAATCCAGATTCCTAAGGGACCTTCATGCAGTTCCTACCGTTTCCACTGGATGTCACCAGTATTTAGAAATTGGTTGAGGTTTTTCCTTTTCCTTTGTGTAATGAAGAAGTAGCCCTGTTCAAAACGAGGGTCACTTCAAGTGTACTGTTTGTTAGAGGCATGTGACCAGAAAGGTAGCGTCAGTTTATTTTCTTCCTGTATTGAACACAGATCATCCCGTCTTCAATTTTATTGATTATTTACTTAAAAAAATACCTAAAGTTATATTACAAAAGTAGTTTGAAATGTTTTGGCAAAGTTTACAGGTAACTTTTGAGATATTTTGTAGTCACGTTGCGCAATTTGGAACCAGTGTTTTTCTGGATCAAATGCGGCAAATAAATGGACATTTTGGATATATATCAACGGAATTAATCGAACAAAAGGACCATTTGTGATGTTTATGGAACATAATGGAGTGCCAACAGAAGAAGCTCGTCAAAGGTAAGGCATGATTTATATTTTTATTTCTGAGTTTTGTGTCGCGCCTGCAGGGTAGAAATATGCTTCTCTCTCTTTGTTTACGGAGGTGCTATCCTCAGATAATAGCATCGTTTGCTTTTGCCGAAAAGCCTTTTTGAAATGTGACATGTTGGCTGGATTCACAACACGTGTAGCTTTAATTTGGTATCTTACATGTGTGATTTCATGAAAGTTAGATTTTTATAGTAATTTATTTGAATTTGGCGCTCTGCATTTTCTCTGGCTTTTGGCCAGTTGGGACTCGTCCCACATATCCCAGAGAGATTAAGTACTGCAGTGCATCTCCTCCTCATGGACTGCACCAGATTTGCCAGTTCTTGCTGTGAGATGTTACCCCACTCTTCCACCAAGGCACCTGCAAGTTCCCGGACATTTCTGGGGGGAAATGGCCCTAGCACTCACCCTCTGATCCAACAGGTCCCAGACATGTTTAATGGGATTGAGATCCGGGCTCTTCGCTGGTCATGGCAGAACACTGACATTAATTTCTTGCAGGAAATGAACATTTTCATGCTGAAGGTTCATGTGCGGATGACCCTGCAGGAAGGGTACCACATGAGGGAGGAGGATGTCTTCCCTGTAACGTACAGCGTTGAGATTGCCTGCAATGACAACAATCTCAGTCCGATGATGCTGTGACACACCGCCCCAGACCATGACGGACCCTCCAACGCCAAATCGATCCTGCTCCAGAGTACAGGCCTCGGTGTAACGCTCATTCTTTCGACGATAAACGTGATTCCGACCATCACCCTTGGTGAGAAAAAACGGAGACTCATCAGAGAAGAGCACTTTTTGCCAGTCCTGTCTGGTCCAGCGCCGTTGTTGCCTGTGATGTCTGGTGAAAACCAGGACCTACAATCCCTCAGTCCAGCCTTTCTCAGCCTATTGCGGACAGTCTGAGCACTGATGGAGGGATTGTGCGTTCCTGGTGTAACTTGGGCAGTTGTTGTTGCCATCCTGTACCTGTCCCGCAGGTGTGATGTTCGGATGTACCGATCCTGTGCAGGTGTTGTTACACGTGGTCTGCCACTGCGAGGACGATCAGCTGTCCAACCTGTCTCCCTGTTGCGTTGTTTTAGGCATCTCACAGTATGGACATTGCGATTTATTGCCCTGGCCACATCTGCAGTCCTCATGCCTCCCTGCAGCATGTCTAAGGCACATTCACACAGATGAGCAGGGAGCCTGGGCATCTTTCTTTTGGTGTTATTCAGAGTCAGTAGAAAGGCCTCTTTAGTGTCCTAAGTTTTCATAATTGTGACCTTAATTGCCTACCGTCTGTAAGCTGTTAGTGTCTTAACGACCATTCCACAGGTGCATGTTCATTAACCTCTCTCGGCTAGATGGAAGCTACCATCCCACCTGACCAACATCCAGTGAATATGCAGGGCGCCAAATTCAAACTACAGAATTGTAAATATTTAACATTCTTGAAAATACACATGCAATATGTCAAAATAAAGCTTAACTTTTTGTTGTCAGATTTAAAAAAGGCTTTACGGCGAAAGCAAACCATGCGATTATCTGAGGACAGCACCCCATCAAACAAACACAGACAATCATATTTCATCCCGCCAGGCGCAACACAAAACTCAGAAATAACGATATACCTCATGCCTTACCTTTGAAGAGCTTCTTCTGTTGGCACTCTAATATGTCCCATCAACATCACAAATGGTCCTTTTGTTCGATTAATTCCATCGTTATATCTCCAAAATGTCTATTTATTTGGCGAGTTTGATCCAGAAAAACACTGGTTCCAACTCACGCAACATGACTACAAAATATCTAATAAGTTACCTGTAATCTTCGTCCAAACATTTCAAACAACTTTCGATAAAATTAAATGTTAAATACAATTTTAAAATAATCAATAAAATTTAAGACGGCATAAACTGCATTCAATAGCGGATAAAAACAAAGTGGAGCGAGCTTTCAGGTCGTGCGCCCCAACCATAACAGTTCACTAGACTCGACCCTCGTTCTGAATAGCCCTACTTCTTCATTTATCAAAGGAAAAACATCAACCAATTTCTAAAGACTGTTAACATCCAGTGGAAGCAATAGGAACTGCAAGCAAGTGCCTTAGAAATCTAGATCCACATAGAAAGCCTATTGAAAAGAGAGTGACCTCAAATGATTTTTTGCCTGGATGGTTTGTCCTCGGGGTTTCGCCTGCCAAATAAGTTCTGTTATACTTACAGAGATCCTTCAAACAGTTTGAGAAACTTCAGAGTGTTTTCTATCCAAATCTACTAATGATATGTATATCCTAGCTTCTGGGCCGGAGGAGCAGGCAGTTTACATTGGGCACACTTTTCATCCAGACGTGAAAATACTGCTCCTAGCCTAGAGAGGTTAATTGTTTATGATTCATTGAACAATTATGGGAAACAGTGTTTAAAACCTTTACAATGAAGAGCTGTGAAGTTATTTGGATTTTCACGAATTATCTTTGAAAGACAGGGTCCTGAAAAAGGGACGTTTCTTTTTTTGCTGAGTTTAAGGGTGTGGATCTAATGGGAACAGGAAAATATCACATACAGTGGGGAGAAGTATTTGAAGTATTTGATACACTGCCAATTTGGCATGTTTTCCTACTTATTAAGCATGTAGAGGTTTGTACATTTTATCATAGGTAGTACACTTCAACTGTGAGAAACGGAATCTAAAACCAATATCCAAAAAATCACATTGTATGATTTTTAAGTAAATAATTGCGGGCTTCTAAGTTATGGTTGAGACTTTACAATGTCGGAGAAGTTTGACTTGTGTTACATACGCCTTTTGGAGGAGGGAACACAACACCCCGCTACATCTCAACTCCCATGGAGAAAAAAATGTATGTGATTATAGGTGCGGGGAAGGACTACCGAGGCAGAGAAAAATACAGTTTACAGGGAATGTATTATTCCTAACACATGGTGATGTGGGGAAAAGGGGCTGGATGGAACCAAAGCAAAGGAAGTAAAAGTTAAGGAATCCCCTCTCCTACCTTGCCTGCCTTCCCACTTCTAACCTTTAGCACCACCTGGCGCGCTAACCAAGACAGGGAATGGCCATTCAGGTCTTACCTAGTGTGCATAAACAGATGAAATACTACAAGTTATGTATGCCTGCAGGCCTCTTGCCTTAAAACTCATTCCCCTTCCAATACTCTGAAGGAGTGGCCACAAAATAATATCAAAAACACTTTTGCTGACCCTCACAAAAACCAACACAGGACATAAAAAGAAGCTCTACTCTTTGAGGAAGGAACACTGGCTTTTATCAAGCTGGAGGAGTTGGTAATTGAAGAAACAGCTGTATCCCCTGACGAGAGGGAGGGGTCAGAGCTCCCATCAGCGATGGGGCCGACCAATCAGCTGCTTTAGGAATCCAGGAAGCCCTTTCCTTAAATAGACACACATACAAACCCACAACCACACAAAAACTGGGGAATGTAACACGTCCACCCCAAATTTGCAAACTCCCAGTTTTCAACAACAAAAACCAACACGCATCCCCAGTTACTAAACCCGTGATAGAGCTTCGACAACCACGTTTGCCGAACCCTTCACATAGTGAATCTATAAATTGTATCCCTGTACAATCAGAGCCCACTGCATAAGGCGTCATTCCTGATTGTACATTTGCCCCAAAAAAACACTAAAGGATTTATGGTCCGTGAAGACCAGAACAGGCAAGGCACTGGAGCCCACAAATACCTAAAATAACTGTAAGGCCAGCAATAAAGCCAGAGTCTCTTGCTCAATGGTGGAGTACTTTGACTGACGCGAGTTGAACTTACGGGAGACGAAACTGACGGGCTGATCCACTCCCTCATCTCCCTGCAAGAAAAGCGCACCCACCCCCACTACACTAGCGTCTACCTCCAACTTAAAAAGGTTTGTCAAAGTTGGGGGCGACAAGCACTAGGGCACTACAAAGTAGGACTTTGGCGGACTCAAAAGCATAGTTACATTCCGGGGACCACATAATTGGTACTTTGGGACTAAGCAGAGATGTAAGGTACTACCGTCAAAAAACTCTTACAGAACGTACGATAGTACCCTACCATCCCCAGCAATCTGCGCAACTGGCGGCGGGTCGTGGGAGCAGGAAAAGCAACAATTGCTTCCACTTTGTCAGTTATTGGGTGCACTTGACCTCATCCCACCTGCTTCTCTAAGTAAGTCACAGTAGCCTTCCCAAACTCACACTTTGCCAAATTGAGGGTTAAAGAAGCATTCTCCAACCGCTGAAACACCCTTTTCAAGGTGGCGAGATGATCAGACCAAGTAGACGAATTAATCACCACAAGGTAAGCAGTACAATTTTGCACATTCGCAAACACAATGCTATCTAGGTGCTGAAAAGTAGCAGTTGCATTACACATTCCAAAGGGCATCACAGTATATTGTACTAAGTTATCAGGTGTAACGAAAGCCAAGATGTCAGAAGCTCGAGAGGTCAGAGGCACCTGCCAATAACCTTTAAGCAAATCTAACTTACTTACGTAAAAGCAGAGGCAATTCTATCAATGTGCAGTCATCTAAGCGAGGTAAAGGAAAAGAATCAGACTTTGTAACGGTATTTACGCCACGATAGTCCGTACATAAGCGGGACGTGCCGTCAGGCTTAGGAATGATAATACACGGGGAACTCCAGGAGCTGTTACTGGGTTTGCCATGTCATTCTATAATAAATAAGCTACCTCACTTTTCATTACCTCCCTTTTCTTAGCGTTAACCTGGTACGGATGCTGACGTACAGGAGCAGCGTTCCCCACATCCACGTCATGTTCCAAGATGGATGTGCGACTTGGAACGTCCTGAAACACATTGAGAAAAATATTTATCAATAAGATAAGATCATTAGTTTGATCGTTATCCAAATGTTCCATTTGCGAGGGGGACTTTTTCAGCATTGCTGAATTACATAAGTGTTCACACTGCTGTAACGTATGGCGTAACTCCAACCCGTTCTCCTTATCTAAGTCCCAGCCAGGCTTCAGTACCACCGAAGCCACACTGGAGAGGGCGGGCAGGACTGCCTTACCTGAGGAGCTGTCTGGAGAGTCACTCATTTAATACGCTTTCAGCATGTTAACATGGCACAAATGGGAAGAAGGCCTACGATCTGGGGTCTTTATCAGATAATTGGTGTCACTGAGTTTCTATTCCACAAGATATGGCCCAGAAAAACGTGCCAACAGAGATGAGCCAGGGAATGGCAACAAAACTAATACTTGATCCCCTGGTGCAAAAGAACAGCCAACAGCCTCTTTATCATAATGTAATTTCATGCGTTTTTTGAGACGAGGAGAAAGACTTTTGTGCTAACACGCATGCGGCGTGCAGTCTCTCCCGCAACTTACTGACACAATCCAACACATTTTTTGGGCGCTACTGGGTGTAGGAGATAGGACATGCGCCTTCAAAACCTTTAGCGGATGGGAAATACACAGCGTCTTTAACACATGAGAAAAGTTTTGACATAAAGTTGGTTCCCTGATCAGTTTGGATTACTTTAGGGAGTCCAAACGTGGAGAAGAATTTACAGTTGAAGTCGGAAGTTTACATACACCTTAGCCAAATACATTTAAACTCAGTTTTTCACTTTTCCTGACATTTAATACTAGTAAAAATTCCCTGTCTTAGGTCAGTCAGGATCACCACTTTATTTTAAGAATATGAAATGTCAGAATAACAGTAGAGAGAATTATATATTTCAGCTTTTATTTTTCTCATCACATTCACTATGGGTCAGAAGTTTACATACACTTAATTAGTATTTGGTAGCATTGCTTTTAAATTGTTTAAAACTTGGGTCAAATGTTACGGGTAGCCTTCCACAAGCTTCCCACAAAGAGTTGGGCTAATTTTGGCCCATTCCTATTGACAGAGCTTGTGTAACTGAGTCAGGTTTGTAGGCCTCCTTGCTCGCACACACTTTTTCAGTTCTGCCCACAAATTTTCTATAGGATTGAGGTCAGGGCTTGGCCACTGTGAAGGCCACTCCAATACCTTGACTTTGTTGTCCTTAAGCCATTTTGCCACAACTTTGGAAGTATGCTTGGGGTCACTGTCCATTTTGAAGACCCATTTGCGACCAAGCTTTAACTTCCTGACTAATGTCTTGAGATGTTGCTTCAATATATACACAACATTTTGCCATCTATTTTGTGAAGTGCACCAGTCCCTCCTGCAGCAAAGCACCACCACAACATGATGCTGCCACCCCCGTGCTTCACGACTGGGATGGTGTTCTTCGGCTTGCAAGCCTCCTCCTTTCTCCTTCAAACATAACGATGGTCATTATGGTCAAACAGTTCTATTTTTGTTTCATCAGACCAGAGGACATTTCTCCAAAAAGTACGATCTTTGTCCCCATGTGCAGTTGCAAACCGTAGTCTGGCTTTTTTATGGCGGTTTTGGAGCAGTAACTTCTTCCTTGCTGAGTGGCCTTTCAGGTTATGTCAATTTAGGACTACTTTGTACCCGTTTCTTCCAGCATCTTCACAAGATCCTTTGCTGTTGTTCTGGGATTGATTTGCACTATTCGCACCAAAGTATGTTCATCTCTAGGAGACAGAACGCATCTCCTTCCTGAAAGGTATGACGGCTGCGTGGTCCCATGGAGTTTATACTTGCATACTGTTTTTTGTACAGATGAACGTGGTACCTTCAGGCGTTTGGAAATTGCTCCCAATGACGAACCAGACTTGTGGAGGTCTACACTTTATTTCTGAGGTCTTGGCTGATTTCTTTTGATTTTCCCATGATGTCAAGCAAAGATGCACTGAGTTTGAAGGTAGGCCTTGAAATACATCCACAGATACACCTCCACTTGACTCAATGTCAATTTGCCTATCAGAAGCTTCTAAAGCCATGACATAATTTTATGGAATTTTCCAAGCTGTTTAAAGGCACAGTCAACTTAGTGTATGTAAACTTCTGACCCACTGGAATTGTGATATAGTTAATTATAAGTGAAATAATCTCTGTAAACAATTGTGGAAAAATCACGTGTGTCGTGCACAAAGTAGATATCCTAACCGACTTGCCAAAACTATAGTTTGTTAACAAGAAATTTGGGGAGTGGTTGAAAAATGAGTTTTAATGACTCCAACCTAAGTGTATGTAAACTTCGACTTCAACTGTAACTAGTGCCTTCATCATAGGCTTAGCCGTTTTTGTACGGAGAGGGATAGTCTCTGGGTATCGAGTAGCACTGCACATTATTGTTGTAAAAACTGGTTACCTGACCTGGTTTTCGGGAACGGACCTACACAATCGATTATCACTCAATCAAACGGTTCCCCCATCACAGGAATCGGCAGAGCGGCGCACGAGGAACTGTTTGATTCGCTTTCCCAGTGAGTTGACATACATGACATGTTTTAAAAAATTGGACAACATCAGACTTCAAACCTGGCCAGAAAAAAGGACTCGGTTATAAGTCTTCGTGATCCCTAAATGTCCAGACCATGCCTGGTCATGAGCGAGTGACAGCACCTGCTGTCGGAACAGTGTAGGAACAACCACTTGAAACACTTCACTCCAGTCATTAACTGTGTTATGAGCTGTCCATTTAAGCATCAAAACTCCTGCTTTCATAAAGTAGGAGATATCCCTAGTTTTACTTCCTCAATGGAAATTTCCAAAGCAAAACATTTGCGAAGACTGGTGTCTCCCTTTTGACATTCAATCACCTTCTCGAGGGTGACGGACACAAGAATGTAATGTAATTGGGGCGCAATTTTGTTTCCCCCTGCCTTAGTTTTTATGGGGGTAGAAACTGTTGGCCTTGCAGAAGGCATACTCGGTGCAATGTCTTCTACCTCAATATGCTCATTAATGGAACTAGACAAATCCACCACATCTGCCAGCTTGCGAGATTGTGCCCTCGTTAACACACAAGCAGGAAAAACATGGGGAAATGCTTGAACCAATTTATCATCTGCAGTTTTGATTTCTGGGTTGTCTACTACTTCTAACACAGGAGTCACGTTACCACCAGCGATATCATTCCCTAGTAGCAAAGTGACTCCTTTTACTGGCAGTGTAGACACTCCACCAACACGGAAACGTCCTGTTACCAAGTCTGAGTGGACTCAGTGTAATGGTACAGGTAATGGTACAGGTATGGTTTTTGTCTCTATCCCCTGTAATATGACATGCGAGCCACAATATTTCAGGGGACCAGGGTAAAGCATCAGTAACAATTACTGACTGCACCGCCCCGGTGTCTCGTAAGATCTGTATGGACTTTTTATCAGCTTGTTTTCCAGTTAAGGAAACGGAGCATAGACAGGATTCAGTTTCCCAAATGCTGAATCAATAAGTTGGTCCAACGGACGAGCCACAAACTGGACTAAATACATGCTTTTTAATTTAGGGGATGGTGATAGGGACTGTTCCGGTTTCTTTTTCAAAACCAGGCAGTCCGCAATCACATAACCCTTTTGGTGACAGTTAAAACATTCACGGATTTTGTGCGAAGGCTTAGGGTCTTTGGAGGAAAACGACCTGAACGAGGCACTGATGACGTAATCATTCAGCCTTCAAAACGAGGTGCACCAAACACAGTCTTGTGTGTCAGAGCGTACTCATCTGCCAACACTGCTGCCTGGGCCAATGTCGCCACTTTCTGTTCATTTAAATGAACTACAATTCTATCAAGCAACAGCATCAACTCCCGAATATCAGCAAAGGTGTTAGCTTTGCTGGCTGAACACCAGCGATTAAACAGAGACTCTTTGTCCCTAGCAAACCCAACAAAAGTATGTTTTTTTTGTGGTTCCTGAAGTGCTGCCTACAAGCTTCAGGCACCAACTCATAGGCCGCAATGCAGCGGTCACATTTGCTTTGGTTCCATCAGAGAAATAGGAATCAACTTCCGACTCCCGAAATGGAGGGACTAAAGCAATATTTTTACTCACTTCAAAGTGGGCTTGATGAAGGGCAGGTTGTGGAGTCACACTGGAGCCAGAGTCTAGCTCCAGTTGTCGGATCCTCACCTTGTCGGCTTCTATTTCCATTTTCCTCATTTCTAAGTCAAATTTCAGCTGTCTAACGCACTCTTTATCCTTTAGCTCCTTTTCCAAACGGGTCAGCCTCACCTTTAGCCTAGCGGTCCTGTCAGAATTACCGAAGCAGAAGATAAAGGGTCAAATCAGGACAATGTAAAGGGGTTACGAGCAACCCCTTCCTCCGCACCATCCGACTTGGCATCGTTATGTCTTCCCATCTCCTCTCCTGAAGCCGCCCTCTCCTCATCTTTCAACGAGAAAATTGGTTCTCACGAAACCCTCACTGACTAGCACCAAAAGCTCAGCCTTTAGGGCTTTCTCAGGGACGAAGACCATAACGGTCAGCTATGGCGCAAAGTCTACTCTAGGCAACCCCACCTACCGATTAACAGAGGGAGCTTCAATAAACTTGAAGATGGCTGAGGCAGCCATTTTGTACACAGCAGCCTACTGAACACACATAAACTGAACAAGTCACCCAAACTCACGACCTTACCACCACACCCTAATCACCCATTACAGAGAGCTCAGAGCAGCGGGGTCCTGTGGATTTAATCATCCCGGATGAACCCCCATTATGTTACGTACACCTCTTGGAGGAGGGAACGCAACACCCCGCAACATCTCAACTCCCGTGGAGTGAAAAAATTGTATGTGATCATAGGTGCGGGGAAGGACGACCGACACAGAGAAAAATACAGTTTACAGGGAATGTATTATTCCTAACACACGGTAATGTGGGGAAAGGGTCTGGATGGAACCAAAGCAAAGAAAGTAAAAGTTAAGGAATCCCCTCTCCTACCTTGCCTGCCTTCCCACTTCTAACCTAACCTTTAGCACCACCTGGCGCGCTAGCCAAAATAGGGGATGGCCGCCCAGGTCTTACCTAGTGTGCATAAACAGATGCAGGAAAGGAAGACCCAGAGGTACCTCTGCTTCAGAGGATACGTTTATTGAGTTAACTGCACCTCAGATTACAGCCCAAATAAGTTCTTCACAGAGTTCAAGTTACAGACACATCTCAATATCAACTTTTCAGAGGAGACTGTGAATCAGGCCTTCATGGTCGAATTGCTGCAAAGAAACCACTACTAAAGGACACCAATAACAAGAAGAGACTTGCTAGAGCCAAGAAACAAAAGCAATGAACATTAGATCTGTGGAAATCTGTCCTTTGGTCTGATGAGTCCAAATTTGAGATATTTGGTTCCAACCGCTGTGTCTTTGTGAGACACAATGAACGGATGATCTCTCCATGTGTGGTTTCCACCGTGAAGCATGGAGGAGGAGGTGTGATGGTGTGGTGGTGCTTTGCTGGTGAAACTGTCAGTGATTTATTTAGAATTTAGAATTCAAGGCACACTTGAACACTTTCAACAAGTGCTCAGCATATGCGGGAACTCTTTAAGACTGTTGGAAAAGCATTCCTCATAAAGCTGGTTGAGAGAATGCCAAGAGTGTGCAAAGCTGTCATCAAGGCAAAGGGTGGCTGCTTTGAAGAATCTGAAATGTAAAATATATTTTGATTTGTTTAACCCTTTTTTAGTTACTACATGATTCCATATGTGTTATTACGTAGTTTTAATGTCTTCACTACTATTCTACTATGTAGAAATTTGTAAAAATAAAGAAAAACCCTTGAATGAGATGGTGTTTCCAAACTTTTGACTGGTACTGTAGATGTTCACTTAAATCCTCTCATAAGCCCTCGGAAAGTCATGCATTTGCAGATTTCATGCATAGATTCTGTTGAGTGACTGGCTAAATTCAGGGATGGAGTGACATTGAGGTGAGGGTATTCAAACAGTGAATATCTCATGGAAATAATAACTTCACTTTATGAAATGAAAATGCAAGAGAATGTCTCGAAGGCATAAACATATTTGATAATTCAAGTGGTTGTTGCTCCTCATAACATAAATAAATACAACAAAAGCTTTAGGGCTTTTTGTGATTCACGTTTCAAACATTCCAGACCATTAGGGACGAGTACATTTCATTCCCACATTATGAAGTGACATTTAACTGATACATTATTCAAAGCTGTTCAATCATATTAACGGTATGTGACAAAATTGTTTGTCCAAACCTAGGCCATAATGATTCCATTGTTGAGTCTCGTCTTACACGTATATGATAATGAGATGCGAAATATTGACTTGCCATTTAGTCTATATGATAAGAATTGATCTCATACAGGTCTTTAGCTGTTCTGATATGTTTGACTATACTTGTAGTTTGTCAGGAAGCGATATGGGAGGCCTTCCGTATCTTCTTGGACAGGGTTCCTAACTCCGAGGAGTACAAACACTGGACCTACGCCTGCCAGCATGGCTCTCTCTGTCTGGATGAGGTGGCCAGGAACTTCAGTAGTACCCAGGAACACATTGACATGGTGGCCAGAGTGAGTACTAAAACCTTCATGCATTGCCATGCATCATAGTAACAATAGTAAGATTGAGGGATAATAACAGTGATGGAGATATGTTATTCTATATTTAAAATGTGGGTGTCGGTTTGTTTTTTAGAGAGTTGCTGAACAGGAGAAGATCCAGAAAGAAAGGTACGTAGGTAGATAAAAGGTTGGAGAAATGTTAGATGTTATTTGGAGATATCACAAAAAGTAGGCCTACAATGTTTAATTTAAACTAATGCTCAACACCCTTCCGGCATGAATTTTCAACTGACTACCTTTTTTTATCAATTGTATTCTAATTTAATATGGTGTTTGAAAACAAAATAGATGTTAAAAACATTTAAAATCTATGTTTCATACCCCATTGTTATTTTAGATTTCACTACAAAGTTCTAAAATGCTATCTCCAGAGACTAGACAAGCTTCTCTAAACATTTGTTCAGAAAGGTTTAAATAGTAGTAAAAAGTAATCATGACCAAAAAAACACACTGTTGTGGCAAGGATAATTATTGTTATTTTATTGTGTTATTTTTATTTATATGGTTTTATTTTATTTATTTATTTTTCTAATATTTTTTTACTTAAAAACAAAACTCAACATTGTTGGTTTAGGGTTTGTAAGTAAACATTTCAAGGTAAGGTCTATCTATACTTGTTGCATTTGGCGCAAGTGACAAATACAATTTGATTTGATTTACCGTAATTGGTAGAAGGCAAAAACAGGTCAACTCAAATAACCCTCCTCAGCTCTCTAAACTGCCTGGAGCCTGTACATCTGGTGGTCTGAGTTGACATACAACTCTGACCTGACCCACCTTCTCTGTGCATCTCAGCACCCAAACAACTTGGGTGACAGGATTATCATGGTAGGATTCTGGACCAAGGCCTAGAGAGCCAGAAACCCCCTTTTGACCTTTTGTACATTTCAGTTTGATTGTAAATGTTGTAAAACATCTATTCTTGATTTCCAGTGGTGAAGTACCAACAGCTGGAGGAACTGAGGTTGAGAAATGTAAGTACTCCACATTCATCCATACAGTGTGTTAAATGTAATAATACAACATTCTGGAATTAATGCACAATGCTTTCTTTGTAGGCTCGAAAACTCCATCAGAACTGTTTAGCATTCCGGATGAAGCAGGGGACGTAAGTTAAATCATATTTTCTGAGAGCTACCTTGCCTTGGCTTTATAGTCTTCAATGAATGCTGATGGTTTCAATGATGGCCGTTGAAAATGACAATGCAATGCTGCTTTTGTTTTCCACAGATAACAGAGATTCCAAACATTGTACCAGATGAGGTGGTTATTGAGGAGCAGATAGTGGAGTTCAGTGTCACCATAGCTGACCCTGGCTACAGTGAACTTCTTCTGAGAGACCCTGCAGCTCCCCAGTACCATGACATCACACGCAATCTCCATGATACGGTGAGGTGAACAGTCTTAAGTATGAACAAGTACATAAGCCTTTATTGCAGAGATGGGTTTAAGTGAACTACACAATGACTAAACTTGACTGAGGCCTGTTGACTCATTTTAGCTCCCAGAGCCAATGCCTAGGCTTTAACTCAATGGGCTAACATAGGTATTGAGTCCCCCAGATGACTCAGGTTTGAAACCTGGTGTGATAAATTACTAAGACATTCACACATGTAAGAATTTGACTCTAAAGGATTCTTTTCTTATTTTTTAAATCACATTCTTAAGGTAATACTTTTTATTGAAGAACTGATTGTTGGCTACATAATTAGGTATGCCTTGTGTGGAACAATCCTTAAGAAGCCTCATTGCATATTGATTTTCATAGGCACAGAGGAAAATGTGAGCAGTGATTTGAGATAATCACAAGCTCCTTCAGCAAAAACAGTATCGAAAGGATTGCAAATATATTTTGCAGGCATACAACATTTGTGAATGACTATTTATGCCTTTTCCTAGTCTAGAATTTCTAATATGAACCTTTAATTAACTAGGCGATTCAGTTAAGAACAAATTCTTATTTACAATGACGGCCTACCCCAGCCAAACTCTAACCCGGACGACGCTGGGCAAATTGTGCGCCGACCCATGGGACTCCCAATCATGGCCGATTTTGATACAGCCTGGAACAAAACCAGGGTCTGTAGTGACGCCTCTAGCACTGAGTGTCTTAGACCACTGCACCACTCGGGAGCCCAAAATGAGCTTGTGAGCAAATGAGCTTGTGATTTTTAAGAAGCTTACGATAAGGGTAAATCAAGCAGTGTATTGGGCAACATCAAAAGACTGAGTTGGAATTGTAACTCCAGAAAGATAAAGTGTGTAAGTAAAGCTCATGAATGATTCCTAAAGAAAATGCAAGTCTGTTGACGGCACATAGATGATCCTACAGTGAGAGCCATTATATAATGAAAGTTATTTTTCTGTATTGGCTATATCTTTTCCATTCGTGTGATGTTATTTTGCTTACAATGATTATTGCCCCAGAGAGAACACTGCATGAATCGAAGAAAGATGTGTTACCTAAACATAACCATAAAATGTATTTTCTCCACAGATGGTTCACGTTTTTGACAAACTTCCTGGGTATAAAGATCTTCGTGTTTTGGGATTTCGGTTGGTTGAATTTAGGTAGGTTGTTCAAGGAACTGTGAAAGTACTAACAAGTCAGCCAAATCTTTCATTCCATTGAACAGGCTCCATTAGACATACACACTCTCTGCGCAGAGTAATGCTGTCTCATTAGCAAAGGAATAATAAAACAGTGTTCCATTAGTCAGAGGTCCCTCAAACTTTGGCATTTGCTATATTTGCTAAAATGCTTAGATAATAAAAGCTGTCAGAAATACATACTATTTCCCTAATATAAGCTCTGCTTTGTTGACAGATCTGATGATGTGTCAGTCCGCTATGCTGTGGTGTTTGAGACGAATGGAGAAGACCATGACACAGAATCTAAAACCACTCTAGAACCAGGCACAGAGACAGTTATTTACACAAACGGGCACAGACTGAAGGATCTGGTTTCCAAGGCCTTGAGCGAAGAGACATCCCTGCCTGTGGACATACAAACACTCAGTTTTGAACCTGGTAAGCTTCATTTAAAGCTCAGGTCAACTGGGATATAATCTTTGAAGAAACGCTAACTTTTATGTTTTCCCTTCAGATCCCACTGTTTCTCTACGCAATGAGTTGGAAGCGACTACCTTGGAGACCTTACTAGAGGAGGTTGTTGGGCACACTGAAGGTTTCTTACCAACTGTTGCTGTCGGAGAGGAATTTCTTAAAGATTTTACAGACACACCCGAGGAACTCACTGTTGTGCCCTTAGGTGACTCAGTTACTGTTCTCCTCACCGAGGCTACCACTGCCTCCCCTGCCATTGAAGTAACTCCCAATTCTCCCCAAGAGGAACTTAGTGAGGGTCCTCCCTCAGAAGAAGTAGAGTTGTCTCCAGTGGCGGCTACAGATGAGATGCTTGAGGTAGATGCTACAGAGGAGATGCTTGGGATAGAGGAGCCTGCAGTGGATGTTACAGAGGAGACGACTGAGGTAGAGGAGCCTGCAGTGGATGTTACAGAGGAGACGACTGAGGTAGAGGCTACAGAGGAGACGATTGAGGTAGAGGAGCCTGCAGTGGATGTTACAGAGGAGACGATTGAGGTAGAGGAGCCTGCAGTGGATGTTACAGAGGAGACGACTGAGGTAGAGGAGCCTGCAGTGGATGTTACAGAGGAGACGATTGAGGTAGAGGAGCCTGCAGTGGATGTTACAGAGGAGACGGCTGAGGTAGAGGAGCCTGCAGTGGATGTTACAGAGGAGACGACTGAGGTAGAGGAGCCTGCAGTGGATGTTACAGAGGAGACGACTGAGGTAGAGGAGCCTGCAGTGGATGTTACAGAGGAGACGACTGAGGTAGAGGAGCCTGCAGTGGATGTTACAGAGGAGACGATTGAGGTAGAGGAGCCTGCAGTGGATGTTACAGAGGAGACGATTGAGGTAGAGGAGCCTGCAGTGGATGTTACAGAGGAGACGACTGAGGTAGAGGAGCCTGCAGCAGATGTTACAGAGGAGACAATTGAGGTAGAGGCAACAGAGAGGACGCTTGACGTAGAGGAGACTACAGTGGATGTTACAGAGGAGACGACTGAGGTAGAGGCTACAGAGAGGACGCTTGATGTAGAGGAGCCTGCAGTGGATGTTACAGAGGAGACTATTGAGGTAGAGGCTACAGAGAGGACGCTTGATGTAGAGGAGACTGCAGTGGATGTTACAGAGGAGACGTTTAAAGTAGAGGAGCCTCCAGTGGATGTTACAGAGGAGACAATTGAGGTAGAGGAGCATGCTGTGGATGTTACAGAGGAAACGATTGCAGTAGAGGAGCCGCTGGATATTACAGAGGAGATGATTGAGGTAAAGGCTACAGAGGGGACACTTGACCTAGAGGAGCCTGCAGTGGATGTTAAAGAAGAGACATCTGAGGTAGAGGCTACAGAGGGGACACTTGATGTAGAGGAGTCTGCAGTGGATTCTACAGAGAAGACGATTGAGGTAGAACAGCCTCTAGTGGATGCTACAGAGCAGACAATTGATATAGAGAAGACTGTGGATGCGACAGAGGACTACCTTTGGGTTTGGCCACCAGTTACAAGAACGGCTGTTACAGAACAGCCTACCACCAAAATGATTACTCTCTTCCCCCCTGAGGAAGATGCTGAGGAGACCCTCCCAACTGTTGAACCTAAGGAAGATGAAGGTAATGTTCTGCTTATAAACCAAGTGGCAAAATTTATGGAAGCATTTTTTGATTTCAATTTCAATCTTTTTGATTGAAATGGATTTGTATGTCATTTTCTGATATTTTTTATTTTATTTAAAAAGGACCCACAACTACTGAGGCGGCTTTAGAGAAGCAACCAGACGGAGACAATCAAATGATCACCACTACAGCATCTCTACACGTAGAACCTGCATCCATCGAAACATTCACCACTGTTACACAATCACCAAACATGCCTTTATCTGAGGGTGATGTCATCCAAGCAGAGCCTGAGGAAGTCCCCTCAGCAAATATTCCCCCTGGACCTTCAGAAGGATGGGACACACTCCAAGATGAGGAACCACTTGAGACGGACATGGATATCTCTAATGACTCGGACATACAGGAGGATGTAGAAAAGGTAGAGGACGGTACAGAAGCCGCCAATACGCTGGACGAGTTTGGCAGTGGATTAGAAGGCCCATTTGAGTCCACCGCACCCCCAGCACTCACACACATGAACACTCCTTTAATGGCCAGTACTGGAAAAGCCAAAGAAATGGTGGTGTTCTTTAGTTTGCGAGTCACTAACATGATGTTTTCAGAGGACCTGTTCAACAAAAGCTCTCCTGAGTACAGGTCATTGGAGAATACCTTTCTTCAGCTGGTAGGTAAACACATATTTGTGCTCGATATTATCTCTCTGCATGCCTTGTTGTCATACCTGTATTTTTAGCTGCAAGCTCTTGTTTCAAACTGTTTGATAAGCTAATTGTGCATTAAGCAATGGTTGGATGTGTGAAGTGAAGTGAACATTTAAGTAGCCCCAAGTGAGTAGGGGCTATTTTTGAAACTAGACAAGTGATGATGTAAGCCTGATTACATTAATTAATTAATTAATTAAACCATACTGGTGCTATATGTTAACAGCCAAGTACATTGGGGTAGAGTTCTCAGAGTTCATCAGAAGACCTGTCCATATAAAAAACTGGCTACATTTTGTTTTACTTAGAACCAGTTCTCTGAGCCCAGAGACTCGCCAAATCCTGGAGCCAGTAAATCTGGGACTGGGAGACAGAGGACGTTAGCTTCAATACCGGTATTTCCATATTGGAACTATTTCTTTCATGTCTCAGAGAGAGCATGGCCTATTTATTTTCTAAATGTTCTGTACATATCTCAAACATGTATTAGAATCTATCTTAGAATTTACTTTCATTGACTAACATTTGCCTGCGAGTAGCACTTGACAAAAATTAACATCTCTACAACCACTGACTCATTTGTCAACGGTGTTTGGCTAAATGATACATACAGTACTAGTGAAAAGTTTGGACACACCTACTCATTCAAGGGTTTGTCTTTATTTGTATTCTTTTCTACATTGTAGAATAATAGTGAAGACATCAAAACTATAAAATAACACTTATGGAATCATGTAGTAACCAAACAAGGGTTAAACAAATCTATATATAGCGACCCTTTGCCTTGATGACAACTATGCAAAGTCTTGGCATTTTCTCAACCAGCTTCATGAGGTAGTCACCTGGAATGCATTTCAATAAACAGGTGGTGTGTCTTGTTAAATATTAATTTGTCGAATGTCTTTCCTTCTTAATGCATTTGAGCCAATCAGTTGTGTTGTGACGGGGTAGGGGTGGTATACAGAAGATAGCCTTAGTTGGTAAAAGACCAAGTCCATATTACGGCAAGAACAGCTCAAATAAGTTAAGAGAAATGACAGACCATCATAACGACATGAAGGTCAGTCAATGTGGAAAATGTCAAGAACTTTGAAAGTTTCTTCAAGTGCAGTTGAAAAAAACATCAAGCGCTATGATGAAACTAGCTATCAGCTATGATGAAACTAGCTATCATGAGGACAGCCACAGGAAAAGACCCAGAATTACATTAGAGTTAACTGCACCTCATATTGCAGACCAAATACATGCTTCACAGAGTTCAAGTAACAGACACATCAAAACAGCAACTGTTCAGAGGAGACTGCGTGAATCAGGGCTTTATGGTGGAGTTGCTGCAAAGAAAACACTACTCAAGGACACCAATAATAAGAAGAGACGTGGTTGGGCCAAGAAACACAAGCAATGGACATTAGACCTGTGGAAATCCAAATTTGAGATTTTTGGTTACAACCGCCGTGTCTTTGTGAGACGCAGAGTAGGTGAACGGATGATCTCTGCATGTATGGTTCCCACCATAAAGCATGGAGGAGGTACGATGGTGATTTGCTAGTGACACTGTCTGTAATTTATTAAGAATTAAAGGCACACTTAACCAGTATAGCTACCACAGCATTCTGCAGCGATACGCCATCCCATCTGGTTTGCGCTTTCTGGGACTATCATTTGTTTTTCAACAGGACAATGACCCAGTACACATGTCTTCACAATTATTCTACAATGTAGAAAATAGTAAAAATAAAGAAAGACCCTTGAATGAGTAGGTGTGTCCAAACTTTTGACTGGTACTGTATCTGCAGTTACTGAAATGTACTTTTAGTAATCAATGTAAAGATATAACGATTTCTTTCATGTCTGTTCGTCTTTCAACAATTTTTTTGTTCTATGTTGTTGATTTTGTCTAAGACAGTGACATTTGCCTTAATTCTGTGCATTCGGCTCAAGTTTTGGTTTATCTGGGTCTCATATGGTGATACGAGCTAGCTAATGGCAATGAGGTTTGTTCATAATAAACCATGTCTACGGATGTGTATAGAATTTGTAAGTCTGTCCACCAAGATTTGCCAAAGTGTAATAAGGTAAAGAAAGTTAAGAATGGCTGTTTCAGGTATGAAATGGTGTATACAGTGAATTTGTAAAGTTTTCAGACCCCTTGACTTTTTACACATTTTGTTCCGTTACAGCCTTATTCTAAAATGCATTTAAAAAATCACTCATCAATCTACACACAATACCACATAATGACAAAGCAAAAACAGTTTTTAGAAATGTTTGCAAATGTATAAAAAAAAATTGAAATATTACATTTACATAAGTATTCAGACCCTTTACTCAGTACTTTGTTGAAGCACATTTGGCAGCGATTACAGCCTCAAGTCTTCTTGGGTATGACGCTGCAAGCTTGGCACACCTGTATTTGGGGAGTTTCTCCCATTATTTTCTGAAGATCCTCTCAAGTTCTGTCTGGTTGGATAGGGAGTATGTTTGATTGGGTTCAAGTCCGCACTCTGGCTGGGCCATTCAAGGACATTCAGAGATTTGTCCTGAAGCCACTCCTGCGTTGTCTTGGCTGTTTGCTTAAGGTCGTTGTCTTGTTGGAAGGTTAACCTTCTCCCCAGTAGGAGGCCCTGTGCGCTCTAGAAACTGATTTTCATCAAGGATCTCTCTGAACTTTGCTCTGTTCATCTTTCCCTCGATACTGACTAGTCTCCCAGTCCCTGCAGCTGAAAAACATCTGAAAAACATCCCCCAAAAACATACCCACAGCATGATGCATTCTGGCCAAATAGTTCAATCTTGTTTCTCATTGTCTGAGAGTCCTTTAGGTGCATTTTGGTAAACTCCAAGCAGGCTGTCATGTGTCTTTTACTGAGGCGTGGCTTCCGTCTGGCCACTCTACCATAAAGGCCTGATTGGTAGAATGCTGCAGAGATGGTTGTCCTTCTGGAAGTTTCTCCCATCTCCACAGAGAAACTCTAGAGCTCTGTCAGAGTGACCATCAGAGTGACCATCAGGTTCTTGGTCACCTCCCCGACCAAGGCCCTTCTCCCCCAATTGCTCAGTTTGGCCACACTCTAGAGCTCTGTCAGAGTGACCATCGGGTTCTTGGTCACCTCCCTGACCAAGGCCCTTCTCCCCCAATTGCCCAGTTTGGCCATCCGTTTCTAGGGGCACAGGGCCTCCGACTGGGGAGAAGGTTAACTGAGCAATTGGGGGAGAAGGGCCTTGGTCAGGGAGGTGACCAAGAACCCGATGGTCACTCTGACAGAGCTCTTGAGTTCTAGGAAGCGTCTTGGTGGTTCCAAACTTATTCAATTTAAGAATGATGGAGGCCACTGTGTTCTTGGGGACCTTCAAAGCTGCAGACATTTTTGTTGTTGTTGAATTTTTACCCCCTTCTTCTCCCCAATTTCGTGGTATCCAATTGTTAGTAGCTACTATCTTGTCTCATCGCTACAACTCCCGTACGGGCTCGGGAGAGACGAAGGTTGAAAGTCATGCGTCCTCCAATACACAACCCAACCAAGCCGCACTGCATCCAACCCGGAAGCCAGCCGCACCAATGTGTCGGAGGAAACACCGTGCACCTGGCAGCCTTGGCTGGCGCGCACTGCACCCGGCCCGCCACAGGAGTCGCTGGTGCGCGATGAGACAAGGACATCCCTACCGGCCAAGCCCTCCCTAACCCAGACGACGCTATGCCAATTGTGCATTGCCCCACGGACCTCTCGGTCGCGGCCGGTTACGACAGAGTCTGGGCGCGAACCCAGAGTCTGTGGTGGTGCCACTGTGCCACCTGGAAGGCCCACTGCAGACGTTTTTTAGTACACTTCCCCAGATCTGTGCCTCTACATAATCCTGTCTCGGAGCTCTAAGGACAATTCCTTTGACCCCATGGATTGTTTTTTGTTCTGACATGCAATGTCAACTGTCCGACCTTATATAGACAGGTGTGCGTCTTTCCAAATCATGTCCAATCAATTGAATTTACCACAGGTGGATTCCAATCCATTGTAGAAACATCTCAAGGATGATCAATGGAAACAGGACCTGATCACAATTTCGAGTCTCATAGCAAAGGGTCTGAATACTTATGTAAATAAGCTATTTCTGTTCTTTATTTGTAATACATTCGCAAACATTTCTAAAAACCTGTTTTTGCTTTGTCATTATGGAGTATTGTGTGTAGACTGATGAGGAAAAAACATTATTTTATATAGAATAAGGCTGTAACATAACAAAACATGGAAAAAGTCAAGAGGTCTGAATCCTTTCCGATTGCCCTGTATGTCGATATGGGCAGCAGTATGTCAATATGGGCAGCAGTATGTCCATATGGGTGGCAGTATGTCCATATGGGTGGCAGTATGTCCATATGGGTGGCAGTATGTCCATATGGGCGGCAGTATGTCCATATGGGTGGCAGTATGTCCATATGGGTGGCAGTATGTCCATATGGGCGGCAGTATGTCCATATGGGCGGCAGTATGTCCATATGGGCGGCAGTATGTCCATATGGGCAGCAGTATGTCCATACGCATAGCAGTATGTCCATATGAGTGGCATTATGCCCATACGGCCAGCAGTATGTCCATATGGGTGGTATTATGTCCATATGGGCAGCAGTATGTCCATACGGGTAGCAGTATGTCCATACGGGTAGCAGTATGTCCATACGGGTAGTAGTATGTCCATACGGGCAGCAGTATGTCCATACGGGCAGCAGTATGTCCATACGGGTAGCAGTATGTCCATATGGGTAGCATTATGTCCATATGGGTAGCATTATGCCCATATGGGTGGCATTATGTCCATATGGGTGGCATTATGTCCATATGGGTGGCATTATGTCCATATGGGTGGCATTATGTCCACATGGGTAGCATTATGCCCATATGGGTGGCATTATGTCCATATGGGTGGCATTATGTCCATATGGGTGGCATTATGTCCATATGGGTAGCATTATGTCCATATGGGTGGCATTATGTCCATATGGGTGGCATTATGTCCATATGGGCAGCAGTGTGTGCTCTCTTATCACTTACGCAAGAAGACGAGAGATAAGATGTTGTTATCAATATCCAGGTTTAAGTCTTTAAAAACTACAGTGAGACAATTATTTACATCCATTGTGTTTTTTTAGGAACATCCAACTATTGTGGACAGCTTAGAAATGTGCTTGGAATCATTTTGATCTTGTGCTCTGTAGGCTTTTGTTCTCATTATGCATCACAATGTTTGTATTAAATTCTGACTAGTGTGCATGCTTGCTTTAGCTTGCTACATGCATTTGAAAGAGGCATTGTGGTAAAGGAATGTTTGGTAATTTTGGGTAGTTATTAAAAAAACACAAGCCACATTAAAATATTATTTTCATATGTTGGCTACTTATGTGTCCGCGTGTGTGAGTAGGACTGTAGAAGTGGATAAACTGAATAAGTTGTTGATATTGCTAAAGCAGGAAAGTCTCCGTGTTTTGTACAGTTGTGGGGTGAGACTCGCTAAACTCCCTCATTGCTAATTGTATGTGGACAGCCCCAGGTTGGTCTGAATCATAGAACCCAATAGACTACTATAGACAATGTTACCTTCAGGGGGTTTATCACTGAGTAAGAGCCTTTAGGTAATGCTGGTTAGCACAGGCACCACACACATTTTACAAGAGTACTTTTTAGTGGTCTCAATCAGCCTAGTTCAACATAAGTCAATTGTGTTTTTGTGTGCACGAATATACGGTTGAAGTCAGAAGTTTACATACACCTTAGCCAAATGCATTTAACTCAGTTTTTCACAATTTCTGACATTTAATCCTAGTAAAAATGATTTGTCTTAGGTCAGTCAGGATCACCACTTTACATTAAGAATGTGACATGTTGGAATAATAGTAGAGAAAATGATTTAGTTCAGCTTCTATTTCTTTCATCACATTCCAAGTGGGTCAGAAGTTTACATACACTCAATTAGTATTTGGTAGCATTGCCTTTAAATTATTTAAATTGGGTCAAACGTTTCGGGTAGCCTTCCACATGCTTTCCACAATAAGTTGGGTGTATTTTGGGCCATTCCTCCTGACAGAGCTGGTGTAACTGAGTCAGGTTTGTTGGCCTCCTTGCTCGCACACGCTTTTTCAGTTCTGCCCGTACATTTTCTATAGGATTAAGGTCAGGGCTTTGTGATGTCCACTGTAATACCTTGACTTTGTTGTCCTTAAGCCATTTTGCCACAACTTTGGAAGTATGCTTGGGGTCATTGTCCATTTGGAAGACCCATTTGCGACCAAGCTTTAACTTCCTGACTGATGTCTTCAAATGTTGCTTCAATATATCCACATCATTTTCCTGCCTCATGATAACATCTATTTTGTAAAGTGCACCAGTCCCTCCTGCAGCAAAGCACCCCCACAACATGATGCTGCCACCCCCTGTGCTTCACAGTGTTCTTCGGCTTGCAAGCCTCCCCCCTTTCTCCTCCAAACATAATGATGGTCATTATGGCCAAACAGTTCTATTTTTGTTTAATCAAACCAGAGACATTTCTCCAAAAAGTACGATCTTTGTCCCCATGTGCAGTTGCAAACCGTAGTCTGGCTTTTTTATGGCGGTTTTGGAGCAGTGTCTTCTTCCTTGCTGAGCTGCCTTTCAGGTTATATCAGTATAGGACTCGTTTTACTGTGGATATAGATACTTTAGTACCTGTTTCCTCCAGCATCTTTACAAGGTCCTTTGCTGTTGTTCTGTGATTGATTTGCACTTTTCACACCAAAGTATGTTCATCTCTTGGAGACAGAAAGTGTCTCCTTCCTGAGCGGTATGACGGCTGCGTGGTCCCATGGTGGTTTATACTTGTGTACTATTGATTATACAGATGAACATGGTACCTTCAGGCATTTGGAAATTGCTCACAAAGATGAACCAGGCTTGTTCTGAGGCTGCTTTCTTTTGATTTTCCCATGTTGTCAAGCAAAGAGGCACTGAGTTTGAAGGTAGGCCTTGAAATGCATCCTCAAGTACACCTCCAATTGACTCAAATTATGTCAAATAGCCTATCAGAAGCTTCTAAAGCCATATTTTTCTGGAATTTTCCAAGCTGTTTAAAGGCACAGTCAACTTATTGTATGTAAACCTCTGACCCACTGGAATTGTGATACAGTGAATTATAAGTGAAATAGTCTGTCTGTAAACAATTGTTGGAAAAATGACTTGTGTCATGCACAAAGTAGATGTCCTAACCGACCTGCCAAAACTATAGTTTGTTAACAAGACATTTGTGTAGTGGTTGAAAAACGAGTTTTAATGACTCCAACCTAAGTGCATGTAAACTTCCGACTTCAGCTGTACATGTACAGTATGAGATTTCAGGTACGTCTTTACAGGATATAGGCAGGATTATAGGTAATAGCATGGGTGGTACAATCGGTTCAAGAGCACAAGAGAGAACAAGCTTTCCTCCCAATACAAATAGGTTGTAAGGAATTGGTACGTCATCACATTGTTTACGTTCAGCATTACCATTGCTATTTGGGACAACCCTGCCTCCTCAAGTACAAACCATAATCACTTAAGCCCAACGAAGATAAACACTGCTTTCTTTTAGATATCTGCATTCATACCAATTGCAATTGCAGCTAATGTTATGAATCTCGTCCAACTTGCCCTACATCCGACATCTATATTTGGTTTTAAGGCTTAGCTTGAGTTTGGTAGTGGGAAATGTTCTTGAATTCCACAGAAGTGCCTTAACTTTGTGTTATGTAACGTCCTCGGGCTTTAACATGGGATGGATATCAATACAAATTGGATTTCCTGCTCTTACTAACAGGGATCCAGACACTGCAGAGTAGAACGGAAGCGGGAGTACTGGAGGGCAGAAATCTACTGGTGCAGTCTTGAAATGGAACATGTTGGTTATGTAAGATTGACTTGATATTGTGATATAAAATAGATAAAAACATAAGCCTGTCAGCTCATACTAATTCAAATCAAACCAAATCAAATTGTATTGGTCATATACACATGATTAGCAGATGTTATTGCGGGTGTAGCGAAATTCACAGCACAAAAGTTTGGAATACTATAGAACAAACTTGTGTCACAATCACTTTCTACTATGCATTTAATGCATTGCAATGTTGTGGTGCAGGACAAAATGCAGGACAATTCCTGGATTTATCTATTAGAAAATTGTGAACTTCTGCTGCATTACTTTTAGAATATTTCATTCAATTTAACTAGGCAAAAAGTTAATTCACTATTAAGTTATTTTATAATTTGATAAAAAGGTAGAGTTACACAGCTGCATCCAATAAAGTTAACCAGACGTCTTGTAATTTGAATCAGCTACATATCTAATAAAAACATCCATACTCCATCTCCAATCTTAAAAACATCCATACTCCATCTCCAATCTTAAAAACATCCATACTCCATCTCCAATCTTAAAAACATCCATACTCCATCTCCAATCTTAAAAACATCCATACTCCATCTCCAATCTTAAAAACATCCATACTCCATCTCCAATCTTAAAAACATCCATACTCCATCTCCAATCTTAAAAACATCCATACTCCATCTCCAATCTTAAAAACATCCATACTCCATCTCCAATCTTAAAAACATCCATACTCCATCTCCAATCTTAAAAACATCCATACTCCATCTCCAATCTTAAAAACATCCATACTCCATCTCCAATCTTAAAAACATCCATACTCCATCTCCAATCTTAAAAACATCCATACTCCATCTCCAATCTTAAAAACATCCATACTCCATCTCCAATCTTAAGTGGTTGCCCAAACCAGGTGTTCAACATTAACCAGTGTGTCCAATTATTCTGCAAAAGAATGTTTTCTGCCAAAAACGAATGTGGTCAGAAGTTTGAATTGGTAAGTATTCACAATAGTTTTTGTAAGTATAGTTACTACTGTATGTTTTCATAATAGCTTAACTGTCCTTTAAATGGGCTAGCAAGACAAAGGTCAACAAACGTTTGAATTATTTCAATAGAAAGCAACACTTGGTCAGTCAATGTAAATGCCAGTTATGGCAAGTTCTGACTAATTTCATTAGGTAGTTCCAGTTCAGGCCCATTTAAACGAAAAATCCATTTCTGTTAAACGTCGTACCCCATTTGTGATGTATCCTAGAGCCCCCGTTGTCATTCTACTTATTTTACTCCTGTCTCTACTGGTTTGTGTAGCAACCAATAACATTGGAAAAGGAGGTTTAAGTAACTTCATAAAAAAATACTACCCATTTGTTTGATTAGAAAATGTTAACTGCAAAACATTTTCAATAATTGAGAATATGGTAGGGTGGTTTCACCAGGACATCCAAAAAAGAACCAGTAGATACACGTGTAACATCTAGACCAGTTTAAGCGAGTTTGTCATGCATCCTGGAAGTTTGTGTACACAATTGAATGAACTCAATACTAAGAAAAACTGTATTTTGATGACATAATGTACTGTAAAAATATTATGTTATTTACTCAAATGAACATTGAAAGGTTATTGCTATACGCACCTAGTTTGTGCAAAGCAGGGCATTAAGACTACAGCAACAGTGAGGATTGCGAACTTGTTGGATTTGAAATGCTGAGGCACGTGGATGTACCTAAGCAATACCCCTGCTAGCAGCACGTTTGCTGGGGGCCTTACTACAGTATGGAGCATGGTGCTCTGCGAGGTGAATGAGGTTGTATGAGGCCCATAGGCTGTGTTTAGACAGGCAGCCCAATTCTGATATTTTTTGGTCTTTATTGGTCTTTTGACCAATCACATCATATCTTTTCACATCAGATCTTTTTCAGAGCTGATCTGATTGGTCAAAAGACAAATTAGTGAGATAAAAAAGATCAGAATTTTGCTGCCTGTGTAGACTCAGCCATATTGACCTGGCCCTGGTGATAAGTGAAGTAACCCAATCAGATACAGCTCCATAATGCCTCTTAACTCTTGGTATACAGGCATTGAACAGCTGCGTTAAAGCACCATCATGTTTCCTTCTCACAGTATTTGGTATTCCTGTAGTTCTCGCTTGTCTAAATGCAGGTACCTTACTATTGAAGACGAGCGAGCAGCTATAATAGTGATGCTCAGTCTATTATTCTTGCTGGCAGTCAAGGTCATTTTTATAATTGCCAATCAGAAACTTTCAATGGACTCGGTAAATGGAGAGATGCCATAGATATGGCTAGAATAGAGAATTTGACAGATTTGAAGATTGTTCTGGTGGATTTGAAAACGGTTGTATTGTTGGTTTTTGTATTTGTTTCATGGACAGATTTTTGTTGACAGATTTGTCGTTGTACAGGTCTCAATGGCCTGGTCGGTTTCTTACATTCTAACCTTTTCTCTTTTAACTTGGATCTAACTAACTTCTCACAGAAGGGATACTAACTAATGCATGGTTTTGTGCTACATTTAGCAATGTTGATCATTTCAAGCCTGTAATTTGCATGGTTTTATTGTGATGAATGAGATTATGTATGCATACATTTTAGCAGTAAAAAAATGTGCACTTCTGTTTAAATGACTCCAAACTCAGTGAGAAGAGAGAGAAATATTGGATAAAACATTCATTTGAATTCAAATCTATTCATTTGAATTCTTATACCCATATTAATTCACTAGTCCTTCATGGGGATGGCATTGGTGATGCTTTTAAGATTACTTTCATGTAAAATACTGTATGCCAAATTGGCGTACTCTGTCCCAAATCACCATAACAATGGCCATTACATAGTTTTCTCATTTAAATGGTGTTTGCCATAATGATGCCTTGAGGACTACCATGCCAACCAATACCATTTCCTCCTTAAAGCTAAAAGCGAATCAAATCAGTTTAGTTTAGTTTTGAATGTCAACAGAATTACTAGTCAAATTACCGTGAGAGTGGAATCCCACATGTGAATGAAAGGGAAGTGCTGAAGCATCAAATGTGTGCAATATACCCATTCATTTAGTTAATCTCCCCTCTTTTCCAGCTTCTCCCATATCTGCAATCTAATTTGACAGGATTTAAGCAATTGGAAATCCTCAACTTCAGGAATGGTAGTGTTGTGGTGAACAGCAAGATGAAAGTAGAAAAAGATGTGCCACATAACCTGACACAGGCCGTTCACTGTGTGCTAGAAGACTTCTGCAACACTGCATCCAAACGACTAGACATTGAGATTGACAGTCGCTACCTGGACATAGAACCTGGTAAGCAATCTCTATATTGGCCTCAGAATGTGCTCACTGTCATAGACAGAAACAGCTCCTATCTAAATGATGGGGTCCCGGAGGATTAATTATACTTCTAGAATGCTCAATCTGGAAAGGCCAAAAGAATGGCACAGCAGCATAACTGCATTGTCCTCTGCAGATGATGTCAAAAATCATTACTCTCTAGTCTCACAAGCACTTCCCTGGCAAAAACCTCATTACCTGCACCTTATTTAAAACAGACACCTTTTTTCACATCAATCAACGTGCCCTCCAGTTTCTCCTTGGTCAGTGCTATCCGGGATCCTTGGGACGTTCCTACCCTAACCCCTAACCTTAACCGTTTCATTTCAACTTCAATGTGGGGTATGGACATCCCAAGGATCTCCGATAACATAGGACCATTTGTCCTTTGCATGCGAGGACAATGAAGGAACAAATCGGGGAGAGAGAGAGGTGAACAGCATTTCATTAATGCGAATGAATTATCCTCTTGCTCATTTCAGCTGACCAAGCAGATCCCTGCAAGTTCTTGGCCTGCAATGAGTTCTCCCAATGTGTGGTAAACAGTTGGACCCAGGAGGCTGAGTGTTTGTGTGACCCTGGTTACAGCACTACGGACGGTCTGCCCTGCCAGAGCATTTGTAACTTGGAGGAAGAATACTGCTTCAACGGGGGCCTTTGTGACATCATCCAGGGTCATGGAGCCACCTGCAGGTAGCCACGAGCTAACCGGCCAAACAGAAAGCTACGGTCCTCACTTTCCCCCAACTGAAACACTAGCAACATAGCTCTTCTTGATGTTGTCTTGCACGAAAAAAAGATATATGAAATTCTTCAAGAGCTCTTCGGATTCAACAATGCTCCAGCACGTGCCCTAGGGCTTTGTTGAATCTGAAAGCCATTTTTGACATATTGAGATATACTTTTTTTTATTTTTTACTGTAGTAGAAGGAACTATAGCCAATGGGGTTGACACTAATCCTGTTTTACTGTAGTAGAAGGAACTATAGCCAATGGGGTTGACACTAATCCTGTTTTACTGTAGTAGAAGGAACTATAGCCAATGGGGTTGACACTAATCCTGTTTTACTGTAGTAGAAGGAACTATAGCCAATGGGGTTGACACTAATCCTGTTTTACTGTAGTAGAAGGAACTATAGCCAATGGGGTTGACACTAATCCTGTTTTACTGTAGTAGAAGGAACTATAGCCAATGGGGTTGACACTAATCCTGTTTTACTGTAGTAGAAGGAACTATAGCCAATGGGGTTGACACTAATCCTGTTTTACTGTAGTAGAAGGAAGTATAGCCAATGGGGTTGACACTAATCCTGTTTTACTGTAGTAGAAGGAACTATAGCCAATGGGGTTGACACTAATCCTGTTTTACTGTAGTAGAAGGAACTATAGCCAATGGGGTTGACACTAATCCTGTTTTACTGTAGTAGAAGGAACTATAGCCAATGGGGTTGACACTAATCCTGTTTTACTGTAGTAGAAGGAACTATAGCCAATGGGGTTGACACTAATCCTGTTTTACTGTAGTAGAAGGAACTATAGCCAATGGGGTTGACACTAATCCTGTTTTACTGTAGTAGAAGGAACTATAGCCAATGGGGTTGACACTAATCCTGTTTTACTGTAGTAGAAGGAAGTATAGCCAATGGGGTTGACACTAATCCTGTTTTACTGTAGTAGAAGGAACTATAGCCAATGGGGTTGACACTAATCCTGTTTTACTGTAGTAGAAGGAACTATAGCCAATGGGGTTGACACTAATCCTGTTTTACTGTAGTAGAAGGAACTATAGCCAATGGGGTTGACACTAATCCTGTTTTACTGTAGTAGAAGGAACTACAGCCAATGGGGTTGACACTAATCCTGTTTTACTGTAGTAGAAGGAAGTATAGCCAATGGGGTTGACACTAATCCTGTTTTACTGTAGTAGAAGGAACTATAGCCAATGGGGTTGACACTAATCCTGTTTTACTGTAGTAGAAGGAACTATAGCCAATGGGGTTGACACTAATCCTGTTTTACTGTAGTAGAAGGAACTATAGCCAATGGGGTTGACACTAATCCTGTTTTACTGTAGTAGAAGGAAGTATAGCCAATGGGGTTGACACTAATCCTGTTTTACTGTAGTAGAAGGAACTATAGCCAATGGGGTTGACACTAATCCTGTTTTACTGTAGTAGAAGGAACTATAGCCAATGGGGTTGACACTAATCCTGTTTTACTGTAGTAGAAGGAACTATAGCCAATGGGGTTGACACTAATCCTGTTTTACTGTAGTAGAAGGAACTACAGCCAATGGGGTTGACACTAATCCTGTTTTACTGTAGTAGAAGGAAGTATAGCCAATGGGGTTGACACTAATCCTGTTTTACTGTAGTAGAAGGAAGTATAGCCAATGGGGTTGACACCAATCCTGTTTTACTGTAGTAGAAGGAAGTATAGCCAATGGGGTTGACACTAATCCTGTTTTCTCTCAAACATTTTAGATGTCCTGTAGGGAAATATTGGCACTATCACGGAGTGCGCTGCAATGAGCTGGTGTCACTGCCTGTAGATCCAGCCATTTTCATAGCCTGCCTGGTGGGAAGCCTCACCTTGGTTTGTGCCATCATAGGCATCTTGGTATTCATAAACAAGAAATGTTTCGGGAACCGAAAGACTGTGACTTTGGTGTAAGCAGGCCTTTTTTTATAACCTTTTTAATTGTTTTAGAGTTTTGCTACAATAGCTAGTTGTTGTTTTATAGCTTGGTTATTACGATCTTGTTATCTCCTTTGTGTTATAGGCATACAATTGCTCCCTATGCCTTTGAGAACACATTGAGAGTGAACCCTGTTTTTGAAAATGACGATGGCATCTTGACTCAAGTATCCAGCATAAGTACACCAGCACCCTCGAGTAGTGGTGCTGGTTCTTCTCAAACATCAGAGCAAGAAGCTTTTCGCGCTATTGAAAATATACATCTAAGTATTGAGGTAATCTGTATAGCTCAATTGGCTCCATATTCTAAACAAACTAATACCACTAATCCAAACCTTATGCAAACATCACCTAATGTTTACTAATTCCGCTTATGACAAATAATAATTTCGATTCACAAGAAAAAACCTTCTATCCTGGCCATAGTAAGAACAGGGCTGACAAAACAATACAAATTACAGCTTCTTTGTGATTAAAAGTAAAGCTTTAATGAAGTAAAGTACTTACATAGGTTCTGTGGTACATCTTAAAAACTTCCAGAACAGATCACATAACAAAGGCTTAAAACACTCAGAGAGGACAATGCATTGAGGAAGACCAGTCGGCTGAAACATGAGAGAGGACAATGCATTGAGGAAGACCAGTCGGCTGAAACATGAGAGAGGACAATGCATTGAGGAAGACCAGTCGGCTGAAACATGAGAGAGGACAATGCATTGAGGAAGACCAGTCGGCTGAAACATGAGAGAGGACAATGCATTGACGAAGACCAGTCGGCTGAAACATGAGAGAGGACAATGCATTGAGGAAGACCAGTCGGCTGAAACATGAGAGAGGACAATGCATTGAGGAAGACCAGTCGGCTGAAACATGAGAGAGGACAATGCATTGAGGAAGACCAGTCGGCTGAAACATGAGAGAGGACAATGCATTGAGGAAGACCAGTCGGCTTAAACATGAGAGAGGACAATGCATTGAGGAAGACCAGTCGGCTGAAACATGAGAGAGGACAATGCATTGAGGAAGACCAGTCGGCTGAAACATGAGAGAGGACAATGCATTGAGGAAGACCAGTCGGCTGAAACATGAGAGAGGACAATGCATTGAGGAAGACCAGTCGGCTGAAACATGAGAGAGGACAATGCATTGAGGAAGACCAGTCGGCTGAAACATGAGAGAGGACAATGCATTGAGGAAGACCAGTCGGCTGAAACATGAGAGAGGACAATGCATTGAGGAAGACCAGTCGGCTGAAACATGGTGCGTTCTGAGCATTTCTAATATTATCTGTTCTGTTTCGAAAATGCACCACAGGTAAATCACAGTACTTTTCTTCATTAAATCTTTATTTTTGAATCGCCAAAGAAGCTCTCCTTGCTTTTACTTCGAATGATCAGCTCTTCTGCGCTCATTTTTTTCTTTGGTTAGTTCCTTCAGCAAATTCTGAAGGAAAGTGTTTCTACTCCATAGTACAGTGAGGTATACTTTCATACCCTAAACCCATTCTATAGTATCCTCATTATTCAGTATCCATGAAATTGGATGAACCCTTAATGATAATGTAGAGATTAAATATCTGACTGTCTATCAATTCCTAAAATCTATGTGTATGTATTTAAATTCCCCTGCACATAATTGACCAGATAATATATATATATATATTGTATTAAAGTGATTTTCTGTAGAGATTCATTGTGGTGAGTCATGATCAACATACCTCAAAAGATCCTTGGTTAATTTGAGGTCATACATTTGAAGACTATTACAGTAGATGACTGTCAACAGGATACTCCATGTCAAACCATGCTGGTGAATGAGTAATAGAACCTTGTAGATGTCCAGTCAAACTCACGATCTTCCCTGGAGCACTAATATTACCCAACCTTCACCCTCAATGATTTCTTCCCTTGATATTATATTTAGTGCCAAACGCATGCCTGCATACCCCTTTAATATGCTTCTAGTGTGTTCCTTGTGACCCATGAACAGTGTAAAGCTGTGTTTATCTGATACTTTTCCCCAGATCCCCAGACAGCTCTACACAACCAGACCCGACAAGCTAGTCTCTGAAATGGTAGATTTCCATCACTGTATACCACACAACGAGGTAGGGGTGAAAATTCAGATCTTGGGCTCAGTTTGAATGTGTCATATTGTCTAAGGGTAGACGCAGGGTTGGGTAGGTTAAATTCTAAATGTAATCCATTGCAGTTGCTTGCTACCTTGTCCAAAATTGTAACCATTAACGTAAAAGTAATCCAAGAAGCAATCATATCATTTTTCAAAATGATCTAATCTGATTACAATATTTTTTTCTGGTAACACAACTGATTTCAGCGACTGTTCTTTTGTAATCACATTCCATGTAATCAGTTACTCCCCAACTCTGCGTAGACCTCAGTTGTCCAATATGTTTATATATTGTATTAAATACTTTCTAGGAAAAGCATTTCAAAGCATTAGAAGGTAAGACATCAGTTGATAAGGTTGATTCTGATTTACTACTTAACCAAACCATAGTTTCTAATGCTGTTGAGCATGATTATGATTTAGAAAATGTCAAAGTAAATCACTGGCAGTGACATTGTCCATCTAACATGAGCATAATTACTTATTAATAGGAATAAAAATGATAATTGCAATATCACTGCATGCTAAAATGAAATGATTCAAATGATTGTGTGCAAGATAACCTATAAACATTCATAACATGTATTGTTTGTAATATAGTTAAATAATATGTAATTAATCTGGACGCTATAATCAGCAGCTTGAAAGTCATTAAGGGATAATTTCACATTTAGCACTTCTGAATCTTTCTTAAAGTGGGTGTTAATAATGACATACCGGTAAGTATCTACTGTTTAACTATTTTAATTGCGTTTTTATATAATATATATATTATATATAATATATAATATATATATATTTATATAATTTACTACTGTTTAGGGTATATTTCATGTGTCAATATGATTACAAATGTTACGTGCAATTTCTGACATGAAATAACATTTGATATACCCTTTTTTCCACATGTCCACTTTTCAGACGTGGCGACCACCGAATGAGTACCGAACCTGTTGCCTGTTAAGGGCATCAGAAAACGAATGCTTTGAGGTAACTGTTCTTTGATGGCTAATTTCTTGGCACCAAGATTCTTGGTTGCTTTGAACTTGAGCGGTATACTCGAAATATATCTTGTCTCTTGGAAATTCACGTCATGGCAGTGGACTCATCAATTACTGGAATTACTGCATACATGGAGAAGTGTACCTAGGATTGGATGTTACTGGAATTACTGCATACATGGAGAAGTGTACCTGGAGTTGGATCTTACTGGAATTACTACATACATGGAGAAGTGTACCTAGGATTGGATGCATATTGCAGACGGCGTGTGGATATTACATGCTGGACTAGAAGGTTGTGTTAAGGTATACCCATCTATTTATACACAGAGTATTTTCCTAACATTGAGTTGCACCCACCCCTTTTTGCCATCAGAACAGCCTCAATTCGTCAGGGCATGGACTCTTCAAGGTGTCGAAGGCAATCCATAGGGATGCTGGCCCATGTTGACTCCAATGCTTCCCGCAGTTGTCTCAAGTTGGCTGAATGTCCTTTGGGTTGTGGACCATTCTTGATACACACAGGAAACTAATGAGCAAAAACCCAGCAGCGTTGAAGTTTTTGACACAAACTGGCTCGCCTGGAACCTACTACCATACCCTGTTCAAAGGCACTTAAATATTTTGTCTTGCCCATTCACCCTCTGAATGGCATACACACATTCACAATTTGTCTCAAGGCTTGAAAATCCTTATTTAACCTGTCTCCTCCCCTTCATCTACACTGATTGAAGTGGATTTAACAATTGCCATCAATTTGGAATCATAGTGTTCACCTGGATTCACCTGGTCAGTCTAGGTCATGGAGAGAGCAGATGTTCGGAATGTTTTGTATATTCAGTGTATATTGAAGGCTAGGAATGTTTTTCAGATACTGTATATCCTTGACAAAGGGTGTTTTTCTTTCCTCACAATGAGGTATTTATTTACAAATTGATATACATGGTGGTATTATGACCTTAGATGAGATATTGCTTTAATGTTATTCTAACCTTTGTTCAGTGTCCCAAAAAAGAAAATGAATGTAAATGTTAACGTTTTTAACTTCATTCATGTTGTTTAAAGCAGTATTCCCGTGTGTTATTTTAGCATAGTGTTGTGTAGATGCAAAATGTAGCAATACATCGGTGTGGAGAAAGTCAGTACTACAGTATACTGCTGTACTACACATTTCCACCAATCACGTGTGTTTTGAGTACAAGATCAAAAACACACTTGGTGGCTTCCCCCCCCCCACCCTTTTACATTTAATATTGAAAAATAAAGTATTTTCCTACAATATCTTAATTTGTGGGGGTCAATTGGTTATTTCATTAAATTGCTCACAATCAAAATGTATTTCAATGAATTTTCCATCAACATTGTCAAAGTATTGTTATTTTATGATGATGATTATTAGAATATCCATTCATAGTCTTTGGCTCTTTACTGCTCTTCACTTGGATCAAACAAACAGTCATCAGCCGTTTAGGAAGTACAAATAGAAGTAGTCTTGCTATTAATTACAGTATACACAATAAAAGGTAGACTACATTTATTTCCTATATTGCAGTGCAACAATCAGCATACAATAGAAGTAAAATCTGAAATGGAAAAATAGCTACAAAGATTACACTGAGGAACGTGTAATGTCAACATTATTTCACTATACAGAAAATAAACAAGGATATCACTCTCATTATTAAATTGTTAATAAATGATAACTGCTGGTCCACAATGAGATGACGGACTCATAAGAAAGTCAAATATCAGCAAATGGAGTCAAGTAATCTAGATATCAAACCTGAAGGACAAAATAACATGTACAAACGTTACAAACTTTCAACATGGTTATAGATGGGTTAGCAGCAAGCTGACATCATCACGAAAAAGATGTACGCGGGTTTCCATGGGGCAGTTGTCAGCAGTGTTTATTGTGATTCTGGACGGCCAGATTGTTAGCAAGAATGACAAACTACCTTGTGTGAAATTGTAAGTGGCTCGTTTCATCTCGTTCTTGGTACCATGTCTTGTTTTGACTGATTTAATGTCAATAATAATATGGCTAGAATTCGCTAGCTAGCTAAACAACAACTAACAATGTATTTGAGAGACAAGTGGTCATTGTGCATATTTATGTTTTCAATAAACATTGGAGATGAAATATAGTTTACATGTTGTCAACAATTTAAGCCAACACCGTCTGTTTCGCCCCATTGGCTGTGCATGCATCAGTTTTGTTGCTAAACCAACCCATCTATTTAAAATAGTTTGACAATTGCATTTTATATTAGTGGTGAACAGAAAGCGCTTGGGAGTTCCCTCAATGAAAATACATTTACAAATGCCTACAAATCCTATGATTGAAAAAATGTATAAACTTATTTTAAAAGGTCCAGTGCAGCGGTTTTTGTCTCACTATTAAATTCATTTCAGGGTAACAATTAGTACCTTACTGTAATTGTTTTCAATTAAAATGGTCAAAAATGAACAAAAAAATAGCTTCTTAGCAAAGAGCAATTATTAAGCAAGAATTTAGCTAGGACTATCTGGGAGTGGTCGGGGAAAACTGACAATTTGCTGTTATTGGCAGAGAGGTTTGGAACTCACTTTCTTACTGGACTATTAACTAATTCTCCATTGAAGGCCACATGTACATCCCATCAAAACAGGCTAAAATTTCAGACGGTCTTTTCAAACATCTCTTACACATTATCAGAATTTTCACAGTATCATTACAACCTCATATTGTATCTTCGAAATATGTATAAAACACAGGCAAATCTTGTTTTTGACTACACTGGGCCTCTTAAATGAGAAGTTCTTAGATGAGAATATATTGTGTCACCATAGCCTACAAATATAGTGCTTGAGGTTTCTTTCACCATGACATATTCATAGATAATAGGTAGACTCTACCACTGTGTGGCCTTCTCTGTCCCACTATTGTTTGTGGAGATATGTTCTGATGAAGGTTGGCTGCCGGGAAAGCTCAGCTATAATTAAATTACATTTGCATCTGACTGGATGTGTGCAGATACTTTTTCCTGTTTCTCCAACTGTGACAAAAACAAAAAAATTGAAGATATTCGGAAAGTGTATATTTTCACAGCACCCCAAAGTGGTTTGTGCTCCACTTAATCTATGAGAGTTGTGGGTTAACAATGACATGCATAATTCAGTATTAGCTAAAATTAAGATGTTATTGTAGATACAGTATAAAAAATACAAAGAAAGTGTAGTAACTAAATGTAACATTTCCCAGCAACACTGCAGCAACAAATAATCTGTTCTATTTGGACAATAACACTACTTATGACCTGCTTTATGCTGAAAAGGTAAACCCGAAATCCTAATTATACAACATAACATGTTGACACAATCAGTTATTCCCAGAGCCCATAAAGCCAAATATTGTAACATTTATTCAATCAAATATAACAGTTCCAACAGTGCTTCGTTTTCATTTAGCAATGAAACAAGGAAGTGCAGCTTTGAAACGTGTCTCAATAATATCAAATAGTTTTAAGGCCTCGAAGTAAAGATTTCATTTAAACGTAGCCATTGCATGAAAATGGGATGTATATTGGTCTTTATTTTCACACAACAAAATAAACAAAACCCACAAAAATGACAAAAATCTACTTTTAAAAAACACAACAAAGAACTAAGTAAAACTTTGAAATGCCCTCGGTGAGATGACTAAAAGCGTTGACTGATTTTGGGAAACGCTGGGCTATCTGTGCACGTTTTGGTTTTAGCCCCAACATTACACAGTTGATTATTCGAATCAGCTGTGTAGTACTTGGGCAAAAACCAAAACATGTACCCCTTGGTTTGGGAGACCCTGCATTAGCCTGAAGGGCTGCTATGATAGAGGGTGCTTCTGCTCTTTTCCCTTTATTTATTGCCTTCCTACTGAGCCTATGGACATGGGTGGTCCCTCTGGTTCACTGGAGGAGGTTCTGTAGCATGGCTGTGGCATACGTGGGCCTGGCCTGCTTGCTTTCGATGGCGTTTCGCAGGTATGTGATCCCGTCGCAGCGTTCCCAAATCTCCTCAAACTGCCGAGGCAGGATCTCAGCCCCTCTCTTCCGGGTCAGCCCGGTCTCTTCCAGGCTTAGCTCACACATCTCCATGTCGTCTTTCCCTGAGGATGGAGGGAGGGAGAGAGATAGAGAGACACTGACAGTCAAAACAGGATTTAATAGGGTAGGGAGAATGCATACAGAGAATATATATCATTGAATAGGGATATTTTCAGGACACACGCACAAAACCATCTACTTGACACACTCATAATTACTGACCAACTAAATGTAATAACTAAAACATGCACTAATACATACTGCGCTTAGAGTTTCAAACACATCAATGTACATATCCAGAAGATATCAAAGCTGATCCAGCTGGAGGGACCCACCTGCCACCAGCAGGATGGGCTGCTTGTCTGGGTGCAGTTCCAACTGCCTGGCGATCCAGGGCCCGTCAAAGTGGGAATACCACCAGCCCTTCTTCTTGTTCTGGGGGTCCTTGTACTGGTCAGCGGGCCGGATGAAGGGAATGCGGAAGTATCGCTGCTGGCGGTTCATGGCCATCTCCTGCTGCTGGGTGGCCACGGCCGGATTCTGTTGGGCTGTAATGTGGCGGGTTTGACGTCATTATACTGCCAGATATGATATTATGTGATTACATTTGGAATTACGGGTGTTTTTGTTTCGTAAGAGGAACAATCCTGTATTGGTCCCGTGTGACTCAGTTGGTAGAGCATGGCACTTGCAACGCCAGGGTTGTGGGTTTGATTCCCACGGGGGACGAGTATGGAAAAAGAGTATGAAAATGCATGCACTCACTACTGTAAGTCACTCTGGAGAAGAGCGTCTGCTGAATGACTAAAATGTACAATTTTATACAGAGAAGAGTCCATTAATGTTTGAAGCAATTTCCTCTCTGAAGTTAAGACCATGACTGAGTTGAAGGGGTGAATCTTTGGGTGGTGGAAGTAAGCAAAAACATGAAACTCTGAAAATATGAGACATCAAAGATGAGATAAAATACACAAACACATGCCATGGGGGGAAGCCAGGTAAGCTGCTTACAAGGCAGACTTTCAAGAACTTGCTTCCTGAAGCCAAACCAAAGGCAAAGTAAATGGGACCTTCGAGAAAGCTTTCACATCAATAGAGACATATGCAAATACAGGGAAAGCAACTAAATCTGTCTGTTCCTGGGATGAAAAAGAAATGAAGGGCAAACAAAGGAGACTGTAGCTTTCATGTGCGTAAAGAATATATTTACTTTAAAAGTGTTTTTTGGGGTACGAGGTGAATGCATCATGCTTAGCTGGTTTCCGAGGCTGAGATGAATGCATCATGCTTGGCTGTTTTCAAATCAAATCACATTTTATTGGTCACATACTCATGGTTAGTAGATGTTATTGCGATTGCAGCGAAATGCTTACGCTTCTAGATCTGACAGTGCAGCAGTATCTAACAGGTAATATCTAAAAATTCCACAACAAAACCTAATATCTAACAAATTCCACAACAAAACCTAATACACACAATCTAGTAAAGGAATGGGAGGAGAATATATAGGTATAAAATATATGGATGAGCAGTGACAGAGCAGTTAAGATGTAATAGACAGTAAAGAATAGATAGTGAAGGATACAGTATACACATATGAGATGAGTAATGCAGGATATGTAAACATTCTTAAAGTGACATTATTAAAAGTGACTAGTGGTCCATTTATTAAAGTGGCCAATGATATCAAGTCTGTAGGTAGGCAGCCGCCTCTCTGTGCTAGTGGTGGCTGTTTAACAATCTATCGCTCTGTCCCAGCTCTGATGCACCTATACTGACCTTGCCATCTGGATGGAAGCGGGGTGAACAAGCAGTGGCTCGGGTGGTTATTGTCGTTGATGATCTTTTTTGCCTTCCTGTGACATCGGGTGCTGTCGGTGTCTTGGAGGGCATGTAGTTTGCCCCGGTGATGCGTTGTGCAGACCGCACCACCCTCTGGAGAGCCCTGCGGTTGTGGGCGGTGCAGTTGCTGTACCAGGCGGTGATACAGCCCGACAGGATGCTCTCAATTGTGTACCTGTAAAAGTTTGTGAGGATTTTCGGTGACAAGCCACATTTTTTCTGCCTCCTGAGGTTGAAGAGGTGCTGCTGCGCCTTCTTCACCACGCTGTCTGTGTGGGTGGACCATTTCAGTTTGTCCGTGATGTGTACGCTGAGGAACTTAAACCTCTCCACCCTTTCCACTACTGTCCTGTCAATGTAGATAGATAGGGGGCTGCTCCCTCTGCTATTTCCTGAAGTCCACGATCATCTATTTTGTTTTGCTGACATTGAGTGTGAGGTTATTTTCCTGACACCACACTCCGAGGGCCCTCACATCCTCCCTGTAGGCCGTCTCGTCGTTGTTGGTAATCAAGCCTACCACTGTAGTGTCGTATGCAAACTTGATGATTCAGTTGGAGGCGTGCATGGCCTTGCAGTCGTGGGTGAACAGGGAGTACAGGAGGGGGCTGAGAATGCACCCTTGTGGGGCCCCAGTGTTGAGGATCAGTGGAGTGGAGATGTTGTTTCCTACCTTCACCACCTGGGGGCGGCCCATCAGGAAGTCCAGGACCCAGTTGCACAGGGCGGGGTCAAGACCTGGGGTCGATACCCAGGGTCTCAAGCTTAATGATGAGTTTGGAGGGTGTTGAATGCATCATGCCTGGCTGTTTTCCGGTCCGAGGTGAACACAACATGCTTGGCTGTTTTCCGGGTCCGAGGTGAACACAACATGCTTGGCTGGTTTCCGGGTCCGAGGTGAACACATCATGCCTGGCTGGTTTCCGGGTCCGAGGGGAATCCATCATGCCTGGCTGGTTTCCGGGTCCGAGGTGAACCCATCATGCATGGCTGGTTTCCGGGTCCGAGGTGAACCCATCATGCCTGGCTGATTTCCGGGTCCGAGGTGAACCCATCATGCCTGGCTGGTTTCCGGGTCCGAGGTGAACCCATCATGCCTGGCTGGTTTCCGGGTCTGAGGTGAATATATCATGCTTGGCTGGTTGGAGCGAGTGTTCATGGTAGTGCACCACTAAACCCGATGAGGCGTTGTGGCAGCTGAGTCTTATTGGACGGGAGCTACAGTAGGTTTTAGAGCGAGGCTTTTTAGAAAACTAAGTGAATGTCTGAAAAGAACATGTGGGTTATTTATAAAATGTACATTAATCCTCCTCCATCATCATGAGAAGAGATGACGCCATGGAGACACCCCTGTTTTTACCGTCTAGGGCTCACTGGTGCATTGCTGCTTTTTCTTGCTTCTATTCCATGTTAATACGACAGGAACGCAAATGACTATTTCCCATTTTAAAAGTCAAGTAGTGTTGTCATGATACCAGTATTTTGACTTTGATACGATTCAGTTTAAATATCACAATACTCGATACCATCATGATACTCGATACCAAACTGATACCACAGCAAAAAAAAGAAGGCATATTAACCAAAGTGACAGAATGGCACTTGATCCAGACAGATAACTCTGCTCCCCCTACAATTGCTGGGCATCTTTTCGAGTAAATATCATTTCATTTGAAAAAGGTTACATCAAAATGTTTTAGAGATTAATTAATGCATACATGGCTATATAAATCATACACTCAATTTTACTTTGTTTTTTAACCAATCTAACTACATAACAGTAATCATTTATTTGAATGGTAAATCTCTATTGATAAATTGGGTAAATCAAGGCCTATTCACAATACAGGTGAATGCATATTCAATAGTAGTTTGTGCATGCATTGAGTTACTGAGCTTGTTTTGGCTGATTTCATGGGGCTTCAGATGACAATCTGTTTCCCTTCCATTTGGGACTTGTGTTGTACTGATCAACATTTGCATAGAAATATCTTCTCTTAGAAAAGTGTGCCCTGTCTCTTTAACCAGTAAGAACGTCATTGAGAGGGACGGCCCGTCAGAGCCCTATTCACACACACAGTTGGTTCAATAGATAATCTTTGGAAGAAAGAGACTGATGAAGTGAATAAATAAAGTTTTGGTGGCAATCAGCTTTGAAATCAGCATATTTTGCGTTATGGTTTGCATATTATCACAAACAAAGTACTGATGTTCTAGTAAGGGAAGTTATCCTACAAAGTACTGATGTTCTAGTAAGGGAAGTTATCCTACAAAGTACTGATGTTCTAGTAAGGGAAGTTATCCTACAAAGTACTGATGTTCTAGTAAGGGAAGTTATCCTACAAAGTACTGATGTTCTAGTAAGGGAAGTTATCCTACAAAGTACTGATGTTCTAGTAAGGGAAGTTATCCTACAAAGTACTGATGTTCTAGTAAGGGAAGTTATCCTACAAGTACTGATGTTCTAGTAAGGGAAGTTATCCTACAAAGTACTGATGTTCTAGTAAGGGAAGTTATCCTACAAAGTACTGATGTTCTAGTAAGGGAAGTTATCCTACAAAGTACTGATGTTCTAGTAAGGGAAGTTATCCTACAAAGTACTGATGTTCTAGTAAGGGAAGTTATCCTACAAAGTACTGATGTTCTAGTAAGGGAAGTTATCCTACAAAGTACTGATGTTCTAGTAAGGGAAGTTATCCTACAAAGTACTGATGTTCTAGTAAGGGAAGTTATCCTACAAAGTACTGATGTTCTAGTAAGGGAAGTTATCCTACAAAGTACTGATGTTCTAGTAAGGGAAGTTATCCTACAAAGTACTGATGTTCTAGTAAGGGAAGTTATCCTACAAAGTACTGATGTTCTAGTAAGGGAAGTTATCCTACAAAGTACTGATGTTCTAGTAAGGGAAGTTATCCTACAAAGTACTGATGTTCTAGTAAGGGAAGTTATCCTACAAAGTACTGATGTTCTAGTAAGGGAAGTTATCCTACAAAGTACTGATGTTCTAGTAAGGGAAGTTATCCTACAAAGTACTGATGTTCTAGTAAGGGAAGTTATCCTACAAAGTACTGATGTTCTAGTAAGGGAAGTTATCCTACAAAGTACTGATGTTCTAGTAAGGGAAGTTATCCTACAAAGTACTGATGTTCTAGTAAGGGAAGTTATCCTACAAAGTACTGATGTTCTAGTAAGGGAAGTTATCCTACAAAGTACTGATGTTCTAGTAAGGGAAGTTATCCTACAAAGTACTGATGTTCTAGTAAGGGAAGTTATCCTACAAAGTACTGATGTTCTAGTAAGGGAAGTTATCCTACAAAGTACTGATGTTCTAGTAAGGGAAGTTATCCTACAAAGTACTGATGTTCTAGTAAGGGAAGTTATCCTACAAAGTACTGATGTTCTAGTAAGGGAAGTTATCCTACAAAGTACTGATGTTCTAGTAAGGGAAGTTATCCTACAAAGTACTGATGTTCTAGTAAGGGAAGTTATCCTACAAAGTACTGATGTTCTAGTAAGGGAAGTTATCCTACAAAGTACTGATGTTCTAGTAAGGGAAGTTATCCTACAAAGTACTGATGTTCTAGTAAGGGAAGTTATCCTACAAAGTACTGATGTTCTAGTAAGGGAAGTTATCCTACAAAGTACTGATGTTCTAGTAAGGGAAGTTATCCTACAAAGTACTGATGTTCTAGTAAGGGAAGTTATCCTACAAAGTACTGATGTTCTAGTAAGGGAAGTTATCCTACAAAGTACTGATGTTCTAGTAAGGGAAGTTATCCTACAAAGTACTGATGTTCTAGTAAGGGAAGTTATCCTACAAAGTACTGATGTTCTAGTAAGGGAAGTTATCCTACAAAGTACTGATGTTCTAGTAAGGGAAGTTATCCTACAAAGTACTGATGTTCTAGTAAGGGAAGTTATCCTACAAAGTACTGATGTTCTAGTAAGGGAAGTTATCCTACAAAGTACTGATGTTCTAGTAAGGGAAGTTATCCTACAAAGTACTGATGTTCTAGTAAGGGAAGTTATCCTACAAAGTACTGATGTTCTAGTAAGGGAAGTTATCCTACAAAGTACTGATGTTCTAGTAAGGGAAGTTATCCTACAAAGTACTGATGTTCTAGTAAGGGAAGTTATCCTACAAAGTACTGATGTTCTAGTAAGGGAAGTTATCCTACAAAGTACTGATGTTCTAGTAAGGGAAGTTATCCTACAAAGTACTGATGTTCTAGTAAGGGAAGTTATCCTACAAAGTACTGATGTTCTAGTAAGGGAAGTTATCCTACAAAGTACTGATGTTCTAGTAAGGGAAGTTATCCTACAAAGTACTGATGTTCTAGTAAGGGAAGTTATCCTACAAAGTACTGATGTTCTAGTAAGGGAAGTTATCCTACAAAGTACTGATGTTCTAGTAAGGGAAGTTATCCTACAAAGTACTGATGTTCTAGTAAGGGAAGTTATCCTACAAAGTACTGATGTTCTAGTAAGGGAAGTTATCCTACAAAGTACTGATGTTCTAGTAAGGGAAGTTATCCTACAAAGTACTGATGTTCTAGTAAGGGAAGTTATCCTACAAAGTACTGATGTTCTAGTAAGGGAAGTTATCCTACAAAGTACTGATGTTCTAGTAAGGGAAGTTATCCTACAAAGTACTGATGTTCTAGTAAGGGAAGTTATCCTACAAAGTACTGATGTTCTAGTAAGGGAAGTTATCCTACAAAGTACTGATGTTCTAGTAAGGGAAGTTATCCTACAAAGTACTGATGTTCTAGTAAGGGAAGTTATCCTACAAAGTACTGATGTTCTAGTAAGGGAAGTTATCCTACAAAGTACTGATGTTCTAGTAAGGGAAGTTATCCTACAAAGTACTGATGTTCTAGTAAGGGAAGTTATCCTACAAAGTACTGATGTTCTAGTAAGGGAAGTTATCCTACAAAGTACTGATGTTCTAGTAAGGGAAGTTATCCTACAAAGTACTGATGTTCTAGTAAGGGAAGTTATCCTACAAAGTACTGATGTTCTAGTAAGGGAAGTTATCCTACAAAGTACTGATGTTCTAGTAAGGGAAGTTATCCTACAAAGTACTGATGTTCTAGTAAGGGAAGTTATCCTACAAAGTACTGATGTTCTAGTAAGGGAAGTTATCCTACAAAGTACTGATGTTCTAGTAAGGGAAGTTATCCTACAAAGTACTGATGTTCTAGTAAGGGAAGTTATCCTACAAAGTACTGATGTTCTAGTAAGGGAAGTTATCCTACAAAGTACTGATGTTCTAGTAAGGGAAGTTATCCTACAAAGTACTGATGTTCTAGTAAGGGAAGTTATCCTACAAAGTACTGATGTTCTAGTAAGGGAAGTTATCCTACAAAGTACTGATGTTCTAGTAAGGGAAGTTATCCTACAAAGCTGGAAGCTAACGGTATCTTCTTGCATTGTAACGTGTTCTAGCTGGTAAGGACATTGTTTTGCCAATAGTTTCAACAGTTCTACATGCTGTGTTGCATTATTCAAGTGTGTTAACTTCTGTGCAGCATGATGGAGGAGCTAACATGATGCAGACACCCAGTGCAGGCTAAGTGGAGCATGAGTGAGGAGCTAACATGATGCAGACTCCCAGTGCAGGCTAAGTGGAGCATGAGGGAGGAGCTAACATGATGCAGACTCCCAGTGCAGGCTAAGTGGAGCATGAGTGAGGAGCTAACATGATGCAGACTCCCAGTGCAGGCTAAGTGGAGCATGAGTGAGGAGCTAACATGATGCGGCCCAGACTCCCAGTGCAGGCTAAGTGGAGCATGAGTGAGGAGCTAACATGATGCAGACACCCAGTGCAGGCTAAGTTGAGCATGAGTGAGGAGCTAACATGATGCAGACTCCCAGTGCAGGCTAAGTGGAGCATGAGTGAGGAGCTAACATGATGCGGCCCAGACTCCCAGTGCAGGCTAAGTGGAGCATGAGGGAGGAGCTAACATGATGCAGACTCCCAGTGCAGGCTAAGTGGAGCATGAGGGAGGAGCTAACATGATGCAGACTCTTAGTGCAGGCTAAGTGGAGCATGAGTGAGGAGCTAACATGATGCAGACTCCCAGTGCAGGCTAAGTGGAGCATGAGTGAGGAGCTAACATGATGGGGCCCAGACTCCCAGTGCAGGCTAAGTGGAGCATGAGTGAGGAGCTAACATGATGCAGACTCCCAGTGCAGGCTAAGTGGAGCATGAGGGAGGAGCTAACATGATGCAGACTCCCAGTGCAGGCTAAGTGGAGCATGAGTGAGGAGCTAACATGATGCAGACTCCCAGTGCAGGCTAAGTGGAGCATGAGTGAGGAGCTAACATGATGCAGACTCCCAGTGCAGGCTAAGTGGAGCATGAGTGAGGAGCTAACATGATGCAGACTCCCAGTGCAGGCTAAGTGGAGCATGAGTGAGGAGCTAACATGATGCAGACTCCCAGTGCAGGCTAAATGGAGCATGAGTGAGGAGCTAACATGATGCAGACTCCCAGTGCAGGCTAAGTGGAGCATGAGGGAGGAGCTAACATGATGCAGACTCCTAGTGCAGGCTAAGTGGAGCATGAGTGAGGAGCTAACATGATGCAGACTCCCAGTGCAGGCTAAGTGGAGCATGAGTGAGGAGCTAACATGATGCAGACTCCCAGTGCAGGCTAAGTGGAGCATGAGTGAGGAGCTAACATGATGCAGACTCCCAGTGCAGGCTAAGTGGAGCATGAGTGAGGAGCTAACATGGTGCAGACTCCCAGTGCAGGCTAAGTGGAGCATGAGTGAGGAGCTAACATGATGCAGACTCCCAGTGCAGGCTAAGTGGAGCATGAGTGAGGAGCTAACATGATGCAGACTCCCAGTGCAGGCTAAGTGGAGCATGAGTGAGGAGCTAACATGATGCAGACTCCCAGTGCAGGCTAAGTGGAGCATGAGTGAGGAGCTAACATGATGCAGACTCCCAGTGCAGGCTAAGTGGAGCATGAGTGAGGAGCTAACATGATGCAGAACCCAGTGCAGGCTAAGTGGAGCATGAGTGAGGAGCTAACATGATGCAGACTCCCAGTGCAGGCTAAGTGGAGCATGAGTGAGGAGCTAACATGATGCAGACTCCCAGTGCAGGCTAAGTGGAGCATGAGTGAGGAGCTAACATGATGCAGACTCCCAGTGCAGGCTAAGTGGAGCATGAGTGAGGAGCTAACATGATGCAGACTCCCAGTGCAGGCTAAGTGGAGCATGAGTGAGGAGCTAACATGATGCAGACTCCCAGTGCAGGCTAAGTGGAGCATGAGTGAGGAGCTAACATGATGCAGACTCCCAGTGCAGGCTAAGTGGAGCATGAGTGAGGAGCTAACATGATGCAGACTCCCAGTGCAGGCTAAGTGGAGCATGAGGGAGGAGCTAACATGATGCAGACTCCTAGTGCAGGCTAAGTGGAGCATGAGGGAGGAGCTAACATGATGCAGACTCCCAGTGCAGGCTAAGTGGAGCATGAGTGAGGAGCTAACATGATGCAGACTCCCAGTGCAGGCTAAGTGGAGCATGAGTGAGGAGCTAACATGATGCAGACTCCCAGTGCAGGCTACGTGGAGCATGAGTGAGGAGCTAACATGATGCAGACTCCCAGTGCAGGCTACGTGGAGCATGAGTGAGGAGCTAACATGATGCAGACTCCCAGTGCAGGCTAAGTGGAGCATGAGTGAGGAGCTAACATGATGCAGACTCCCAGTGCAGGCTAAGTGGAGCATGAGTGAGGAGCTAACATGATGCAGGCTAAGTGGAGCATGAGGGAGGAGCTAACATGATGCAGACTCCCAGTGCAGGCTAAGTGGAGCAGGCACGGTGCTTTTGACCTATAAGGGGGACATTGGCTGCTCTGATAGACAGACTTGATCTGTGAAACACATTTAACAAAAGTATTGTTTAACATGTTCTAGTATTGAAAAAGTAGCGAAGTTTCGGGAATATCGTGCAGAAAGAAATAAAAAACAGATGAAAGAAACTGATAAAAAAGGATGCTACTGTAGAAAACGCAGAGTCCTTAATGGACACAAATTGTGATAGCGGGGTTAAGCCAGAACGTGTTAATGTCTGAACACAATCCTGGGTTGAGGAGTGCAGTCTACAGTAGAAGCATCCCAGGACAGGGAATCTCACTCACCGTAGTCAGTGATAGATTTGGGGGCCCTCTGCTCAGCAGCTGTGTCACGTTTCTTGTTCTTGGATTTCCAGGCATGGTAGACCTTGAGACGGCGATGGAACTCCTCCCTGCATGCCGCCAGCTGCTCAATATCTACACAGGGATGACAACAGTAAATTAAACATGCTTAAGGTAGGAGTAGGCCCTTCTATTTTATGCCACCATTAATGTAATTTCCGTGAAACAAATATGGACTATTTTCTATACCACCTTTATAAAATATACACTGAAAAAAAATATAGACGCAACATGTAAAGTGTTGGTCCCATGTTTCATGAGCCGAAATAAAAGATCCCATACATTTTCCATATGCCCCCCAAAAAAATTCTCTAAAATGTTGTGCACAAATTTGTTTACATCCATGTTAGTGAGCATTTCTCCTTTACCAAGCTAATCCATCCACCTGACAGGTTTGGCATATCAAGAAGCTGATTAAACAATATGATCATTATTACACAGGTGCACCTGTGTCTATACAATGCCACAGAGGTCTCAAGTTGGAGAATGTAATTGGCATGCTGACCGCAGGAATATCCACCAGAGCTGTTTCCAAAGAATCAAATGTTAATTTCTCTACCATAAGCCACCTCAAACGTCATTTTAGAGAATTTGGGAATACCTCCAACAGGCCTCAACCTCAGACCATGTATAACCATGCCAGCCCAGGACCGCCACATCCGGCTTCTTCACCTGTGGGATCGTCTGAGACCAGCTACCCGGACAGCTGATGAAACTGTTGGTTGGCACAACCGAAGAATTTATGCACAAAACTGTCAGAAACTGTCTCACGGAAGCTCATCTGCATGCTCGTCACCTCACCAGGGTCTTGACCTGACTGTAGTTTGGCGTCAGTGGGCAAATGCTCACCTTCACTGGCATGCTGGAGAAGTATGCTCTTCACAGATTAATCTCGGTTTCAACTGTACCGGGCAGATGGCAGACAGTGTGTACGGTGTCGACAGTGTGTACGGTGTTGCATTTTATCGATGGCAATTTGAATGCACAGAGATACCGTAACAAGATCCTGATGCCCATTGTGATGCTCTTCATTTGCTGCCATGCCCTTCATCTGCCGCCATCACCTCATGTTTCAGCATGATAATGCACAGCCCCATGTCGCAAGGTCCCAGTTGGCCTGCATACTCAACAGACATGTCACACATTAAGCCTGTTTGGGATGCTCTAGATCGACCCATATGACAGCGTGTTCCAGTTCCTGCCATTATCCAGGAACTTCACATATACATTGAAGAGGAGTGGGAAAACATTCCACAGGACACAATCAACAGCCTGATAAACTCTATGTGAAGGAGATGTGTCTCGCTACATGAGGCAAATGGTGGTCACACCAGATACTGACTGGTGACTATAAGTCTTTGAAATTGTTGCATGTAGCGATTATATTTTTGTTCAGTATAATTTCTGTGAATCAAGTGGAGTATTTTCTATACCTCCTTTACCAATAAAATGTTGGTTATATCGATATAGTTTGAACATTCACAACTGGCCCAATGGACAGGTAAGTCTACACTCACACACAGTCGTTGCAATGTTTTTTTATAAAACAGATATATCGATATGGGAAAATGCAAATGATATCGACACAGATTTTCCATATCGGTGCCCATCACTAGGTACACATGTAATAATATTCAAGGTAATACTCAAGTTTTAATCTGCACCGGTCAGGAAACGACAAACATTCAAATTGGTGAGAGAAAGCTGCAACAGGACGGGTGTAAATAATTCAAAAGGGCCGTGGAGAACGTAACAAAATCGTTACAACCCTCCAGATTTAATTTCCTTCACAATTAATGCATTAGACAATTAGCCAGTTTCCCATCCACTCATATAGGGAACTTCAGGGCTGTGAACTAAATTAATCGGGCTATTAGCAGAACTGTTGGTCCGGAGCACTCCCTAACTGCCAGCTGGCCTATTCATCTGTTTACATGTGGATTCAGACAGACGGTAGGACTCTCCTCCATGTTTAACTACTGAAGCTGCTACAGCGAGCAAAACACTGTAATCCACCATAATGGTAATCATTTCATCGTCTGCCACCGGACTGCATCCTTATTAACGTAGCAGCTGTGCGTACACTCTCCCGTCAGCCTTGGTAGACAGTTTCGCCCGGCTGCAATCTCCTCGAAATTACCCTTTGGCTGTCCCTGAAAACTATAGGAGAAATCACACCAAGGCAGGAAACTCAAGAGCGGGGCGAAAAGAAAAAGAACATACTACACTTTTGAAGAGGTTACATTACTGAAAACACGGCCAGATGTTCAATTATTAACAAAGGGGCTGAATTAATGATGGCGTGATTGATGGAGGTGCACAGAGCAGGATCAAGAATCTCCACGAGAGCTCAACACCTTGCCTGTTTCTCCCAGGGCTTTTTCAGAGTAGCATAGTGAATGGATGGGGCCCCATGCTGTTAGTAGCCCTTCAGGGCTGGTAGTGGTGAGAGGGGTTGGGGAGAAAGTCTTACCGCACGAGGTGTTGATGACGTCCCGCAGCTCGGCGTATTTCCACTTGCTCAGGTCGTACTTCTTCACGCCACCGGCTTTGAGTGCCTGCACCTGTGAACCCCTGCAGTCTCGGCAAGCAAGGGAGAGAAGAGAGGAACTCCATTGAATTGTAATTGAACATCTGACAGGTCCAAGGAGTGGGACGTCTGGAATCCCAGCTCGGATTGGCGCACCATAGTGCTGTGGTCATGTTCAGACACTAAACTATTGGTAACAATCAGAGAAGTTATCAAGTGCTAAGTTGGGGAAAAAAGGGGGACATCTGTCTGAGGGTAGCCGGACTGCATGTATATGCCCATTTCCCCCTAAAACCTCCTCCCTAGTCCCCATCCACTAGGGCTGTCCCCTACTAAAAAAAAGAGAAAGTCTAGTGAAAATGTTAAAATGTGTATCTTTCCATATGTGTTTTACTAAAATAAACTATAAATGCACTGAGCTCATTGTTTCGCGAAATAAGACAAATAACTCAAGAGGGAGCCAGAAATCAAGATAACCTGACCATCCTCCTTCTCCTACTGGCTTTCGCAGGTTCTACTGTTTCTCTCCTGAAGTTGCTGGTAATACGCTACACGAGGAATCGGCAACCTTTCATGTGGAATTCCAATTTATCTTCCCATTTCTACCGATCCGCATGCCAGTTAGGGTTTTCATATGCACATTTTTGTGGAACAGTTTAATTTATAATAACGTCTTCGTATCTCAAAATCATTGTCATGTGGCTTATCAAAATTCTATCAAAATCTAAATGAAAATTATACAAACCTAAAAAGTAACTTCTATTGCCATTTCCAACTACGTAAAAATATCCTATAAAGTCAACAAATAAAAACATTGTAGCCTGCAGGGAAAAAATATCCTGATAAAAATAAATATTCTATAAATCACATTGGCTACATTGCAACAAACTTGAAACATTGTATCCATTAACTTGGGTCCCTCCAGAAGCCGGAGCTAGCAAACTTGCAACATTATACAATATTCTGGGCCAGTGAGCTCGGGACAAAGACAGCTAGAGGCTATTTGCGCAAGGGATAAAAAGTAATTAGGTAGGCCTATTTTATGACATTTCCACTGGATCAGAGAGCTGGAAAGATTTATATGCCTACATTTGCAAGCGGGCCAGGTACCCTGTAGGCCTAATTCTATGCGTAGTCAGGTGCGTGTCCTTACTCAAAATTGACAGGAGTGCTCAAAACAAAAGACGGTGACTAAATTGACAAAATATGTAAGTGGAATTAAATAAACCAAAATGTTTCTCAAAAGTGTAGCATAGGTTGTGCACTCTACAAACAATGTGTCCACATCGACAGTGAGAACAGTAAAAGACTGGAATAATAATAAATTGAATGCCTTAACAGAAATAACCGTAAACAAACAAACATTGTAGAACAGAAATTATAGGAATTAATGGTAAATGTACTACTGGTGATATATGTAATGGAGAATTGATAGACACTAACACACAATAAAGTTATTAAAAAATTAATGTGCACAAATTTGCGTGAGCTCTCGCATTCTGGAGAGATGAAAATTGTACATCTCAGCAACACTCCGCTTCTTTGACTGTGCCATTCCCGTGGCCTCCACAACGGATTAGTGTCGGGCCTCCACAACGGATTAGTGTCGGGCCTCCACAACGGATTAGTGTCGGGCCTCCACAACGGATTAGTGTCGGGCCTCCACAACGGATTAGTGTCGGGCCTCCACAACGGATTAGTGTCGGGCCTCCACAACGGATTAGTGTCGGGCCTCCACAACGGATTAGTGTCGGGCCTCCACAACGGATTAGTGTCGGGCCTCCACAACGGATTAGTGTCGGGCCTCCACAACGGATTAGTGTCGGGCCTCCACAACGGATTAGTGTCGGACCTCCACAACGGATTAGTGTCGGACCTCCACAACGGATTAGTGTCGGGCCTCCACAACGGATTAGTCTCGGTCTCCACAACGGATTAGTCTCGGGCCTCCACAACGGATTAGTTCACAGAGATGGGCGCGAATAAGACAGGTGTCTCGTGTGCCCCAAAAAACGATATATTTGTTTTATACATAGTACCAGTCAAAAGTTTGGAGACACCTACTCATTCAAGGGTTTTTCTACATTTTTTGTACTATTGTCTACATTGTGGAGTAATAGTGAAGGCATCAAAACTATGAATAAACACAATTGGGATCAAAAAGTAACCAAACAGGTGTTAAATCAAAATATATTTGAGATTCTTCAAATAGGCACTCTTTGTCTTGACAGCTTTGCACACTCTTGCCATTCTCTCAACCAGCTTCACCAGGAATGCTTTTCCAAAAGTCTAGAAGGAGTTCCCACATATGCTAAGCACCTGTTGGCTGCTTTTCCTTCACTCCGCGGTCCGGCCCATCCCAAACCACCTCAATTTGGTTGAGGTCGGGGGATTGTGGAGGCCAGGTCATCTGATGCAGCACTCCATCACTCTAATGTATTGGTAAAATAACCCTTACACAGCCTGGAGGTGTGTTGGGTCATTATCCTTTTGAAAAACCAATGATAGTCCCAATAAGCCCAAACCAGATGGGATGGCATATCACTGCAGAATGCTGTGGTAGCCATGCTGGAAAAGTATGCCTTTAATTATAAATAAATCACTGACGGTGTCACCATCAAAGCACCCCCACACCATAACACCTCCTCCTCCATGCTTTACGTGGGAAATACACATGCAGAGATCATCCGTTCACCCACACCGCGTCTCACTAAGACATGGCGGTTGGAACCAAAAATCTCCAATTTGGACTCCAGACCAAAGGACAAATTTCCACCAGTCTAATGTCCATTGCTTGTGTTTCTTGGCCCAAGCAAGTCTCTTCTTATTATTGGTGTCCTTTAGAGGAGGTATCTTTGCAGAAATTCGTCCATGAAGGCCTGATTCACACAGTCTCCTCTGAACAGCTGATGTTGAGATGTGTCTGTTACTTGAACTCTGTGAAGCATTTATTTGGGCTGCAATTTGAGGCTGGTAACTAATGAACTCATCCTCTGCAGCAGAGTTAACTCTGCGTCTTCCATTCCTGTGGCGGTCCTCATGAGAGCCAGTTTCATCATAGCGCTTGATGCTTTTTGCGACTGTACTTGAATAAACTTTCAAAGTTCTTTACATTTTCTGGATTGACGGACCTTCATGTCTTAAAGTAATGATGGACCGTCATTTCTCTTTGCCTATTTGAGCTGCCCGTGTCATAATATGGACTTGGTCTTTTACCAAATAGGGTTATGATCTGTATGCCACCCCTACCTTGTCACAACACAACTGATTGGCTCAAACGCATTAAGGAAAGACATTCCAAAAATATATTTGTAAGGCGGCACACCTGTTAATTGAAATTAATTCCAGGTGACTACCTCATGAAGCTGGTTGAGAGAATTCCAAGAATGTGCAAAGCTGTCATCAAGGCAAAGGGTGGCTATTTGAAGAATCTCAAATATAAAATATATTTTGATTTGTTTAACACTTTTCCATATGTGTTACTTCATAGTTTTGATGTCTTCACTATTAATTGACAATGTAGAAAATTGTAAAATAAAGAAAAACTTTGAATTAGTCGACCAACAGTCTATCGACCAAACAATTGACCAGTCGACAAATTGGGGTCAGCCCTACCACCCACCCTGAATCAGTTTATTCCTGGGCTTACTTAAACCGTCTGCAGCCTTTCCCTACCCTCCTGCAGCGCCCTGCTGAGACCTCTAAATCAATAACCCGGCAGGCAGGACTTGGCCCCTATTTACGGGTGGCCCTCCAGGTCTGTAAGGGTCTGTAAGGGTGTCTATGGGCCAAGGCTTTGGGCTGCTGTAGAGGGAACCTTGGGTGTTCTGGTGCTAATCCAATAGCTGACAATAAGCTAACCTCGTGGGAGGAGGGCCAGCCTGGGCAGATAATAGAGCGACAGAAAGATGACAGGGAGAGAGAGTGGAGTGTGTGGTGGTGGCAGCTCGTGGGGCTGAGTGCTGGATAATTGACATGTCACCCCCTCAAAGTGCTCCTGGTGTACCAGGGATTGATGGTGAGATAGAGACTCTGAGGGGTGTTGGCCAACATTGGAGGGATTAAGAGCTACTGTAACAAGGGCTTACAAAAGAATGCCTACTGAAGATGAGACGAGCAACTCTGATGGATGTCATGCCTTTAAGGAAGTTAGTTGTGTTCAAAGTGCTATAACTGTTGTCAAACCACAGCGGAAACAAAATCTGATTTTATCCTAAAATAGACACACACAATCTGATTTCAAGATTCAATACATTTAACAAGATAACACCCGTAGCAAAAATGTCTTCATTTCCTATTGTTCACTAGGATTTTAAACTATTTTATAACGAACAAAACAATGATTTTCTGAAATTATTTGTTTGATTAATTTGGATGATTCTGGTGATCGTGTGTGTATCTGGCAACAAACCATTTATCGCCATTACCACCAAGCCAGAAGTTGACACTTTCAGGGCCATTTCCTATAAACACAATAATACCAGTGTACAAAAATGACTGAACATGGTCTCTGAATCATACATATTCATACACAGGTAACTGCCAAAATAAAGGAAACACTTGAGTAAATGAGGGATACAAAGTACATAGGTTGTTATCAATAAAACGTCTCAATATGGTGCAGAGCATTCAATTTGGCTGCTGGGGGGCAAGGAGATCCCTAGCTCCGCTGAAACCATTGATAACAACGTGCCATTTTCATAGGAGTTTAATCTGATAAATATTTGGTTTTATTTTCATCACCTCTTTTAAAGAGCATAGTCAGATATATATTTTGTATTATTCCATGCAAAATGGTGACGTTTTATTGATAACGACCTATTGCAAGCAGGTGCTTCAACAGACGTGTGGTTCCTGAGTTAATTAAGCAATTAACATCCCATCATGCTTAGGGTCATGTATAAAAATGCCCAGTTGCCCATTGTTTTGGCTACCATGGCTAGAAGAAGAGATCTCAGTGACTTTGAAAGAGGGGTCTTAAAGGAGCCTAGGGGGTTTAAAGTGTGTGTGTCTCAGTCACCAGATTTGACACTTATGGATGATTCTGGACTGGCGCCTGAGACAGCGTTTTCCACCACCATCAACAAAGCACACAATACATCTTGGTGTCGCATCCCTCCAAAAGAGTTCTAGACACTTGTATACCAAGGCACATTGAAGCTGTTCGCCCTATTAAAATACACTATGTTGGTGTTTCACTTATTTTGGCAGTTACCTGTATCCATAGTATAATAGTATTCCCCATTAGTCACGGAGACCAGGGAGGCTTCCACTAAGAGCTGTCTGTGCAGCCATCTGATACGTGATGTCAGCGTGTGTTGTGACAGTCTCACACTGTTGTGACACTTGTGGAGTGTTGACACCTGTGAGCGGTGGAATATGCTTAACTGTATCCCTCAGTGACCAGGTGTGAAGAAGTCACTTGATGGGTGAACAGGTACCTGTAGGCCAGGTGTTCAGGAAACACAAATACAATACTCCTCTGTTCCAACTGTAACTAACCGTGACTAAACCTATCATCTCTATGACGGTAGGTGCTACTGATATCATTACAAGAGTGTTAAGACTGAGTACTAACTAACTAGTTATTAAGTCCTGTCACCAACGGTGGTTAGGAGTTAGTTCTACAGTACATCTCAACTGTGTAGTTGATTAGTTTACAGAGGGGAATGAGCATTGTGTGTTTGTTCAAGTAATTGTACAAAGCTAGCTATCAAAGATACAATAGGAATGGAAAATAAAATGGTTTTCCAAGTCAATAAGAACAAATACAATGTATGACAAAAGCCATAGAATATACATTGTGAATGCCTGAAGATGTTGATGTCCATCAGCACTGCAAACAGAGGATACTGTATGATTAGACTGGGGAAACAGAATAACCATCAGACCTATTATACATTCCTGTTTAGATTTGGCACGCAGTGGTCATGGTCATATGTTTCCACAGGCTAATTATCAGACGTGCTTATCCCCTGGCCCTGTTGATTCATGCCCTGGGCGGGGAACACAATGGCGGATTGAATCATGACTGGAACGCAGTGTACGTGCTTATCCCCTGGCCCTGTTGATTCATGCCCTGGGCGGGGAACACAATGGCGGATTGAATCATGACTGGAACGCAGTGTACGTGCTTATCCCCTGGCCCTGTTGATTCATGCCCTGGGCAGGGAACACAATGGCGGATTGAATCATGACTGGAACGCAGTGTTATTTGGTTCTATCCAATGTGAAGAATTAGATAATTAGCGTATTGTTTATGATGGCTTTGCATGGGCTGGTATAATCCTGGATCTAGGTTGATGAAAGATTAGATGATGTTGAGATGAAGGATTAATGGGTTGTGTTAGGTTACTGGAAGAAGGAGGATAAGCTATTGGCTAATGTCTTACATGGCTCTCACTGTGTTTGGATAGAGACCTGAGAAAGACCCATTGCTGGGAGAGGGGAGAACAAGAGGAGGAGAAAAGAGGTTACACATGCATGCAGTGGACAGGTGTAGTCTCCTTATGGACCTAAGAAATACAACAGCTATTTTTATTTGACGTGTTGAATCCTTTCAGCTCCTATTAAAACATTTCTGGGTTAAACAACAACCTTGAGTATTGACACGTGACAATATAATCATACTAACATATAGATGGACAGATAAGTGTGTATATCTGTATGTGTACCTGCGCAGACTGGGGTCCATCTGGGCCTCGTCGTTGATGAGTTCGGCTTCACTCTGGGCGATCCTCATGGCCAGCTCTCTGTCTCTCCTCTCCTGCTCCAACAAGGCCGATCGCTGGACGTCCTCCTCCCGCTCCAGCGCTATCTGGATGTCCATCTCCGCCTGAACACAAACACACGTTCATCATCGTCACTGCATCATAATTCTCAACATCCCCATCGCATCATCATGAGTCGTTCATCTACAGGGCATACAATTCCTATATGAAAACCGCTATTGATGCGAAGCATCACTAGAGCAAAGAATAGACTATCATTATCACAAACCCTCGACTTTCAAAAAGTTGAAATTTAAAAAAGTTAGGAAGAGTATTTATTAAATGCCATAGATTCACATTTTCATAGTGATTTACCCGAACACACCACTTTTAATCTTCAAACACAGCCAATAAACAACTCGGATGTTGTTCTTCTCACACATTTCAGGGGAGAAATCCAGAGACCTCTGTAGCCAAACATTAGAGCAGGGCCAGGGGCTGAGGGGCTGTGCCGGGCCACATCTACCCCATCAGTCTCTGTCCTGGGGAGCGATGGAGCCTCGATTAGCCCTGAGTGACAGGAGGAGAACTTAGGCAATAACATGACCTGCTGTGTGGTAAGGCCTGATTAGATATTATTATCCTGGTTGTAGCAGCTGCTATGAGTCTCTCCCTGTGATTTCGCATCTAGACGACGCAGAAATGCACCCAGAAGGGCACCCAGCAGACAGAGGGGCACCCAGCAGACAGAAGGGCACCCAGCAGACAGAAAGGTACCCAGCAGACAGAAGGGCACCCAGCAAACAGAGGGGCACCCAGCAGACAGAGGGGCACCCAGCAGACAGAGGGGCACCCAGCAGACAGAGGGGCAACCAGCAGACAGAGGGGCAACCAGCAGACAGAGGGGCACCCAGCAGACAGAAGGGCACCCAGCAGACAGAAGGGTACCCAGCAGACAGAAGGGTACCCAGCAGACAGAAGGGCACCCAGCAGACAGAGGGGCACCCAGCAGACAGAGGGGCACCCAGCAGACAGAGGGGCACCCAGCAGACAGAGGGGCACCCAGCAGACAGAGGGGCACCTAGCAGACAGAAGAGCACCTAGCAGACAGAAGAGCACCCAGCAGACAGAAGAGCACCCAGCAGACAGAAGAGCACCTAGCAGACAGAAGAGCACCTAGCAGACAGAAGAGCACCTAGCAGACAGAAGAGCACCTAGCAGACAGAAGAGCACCTAGCAGACAGAAGAGCAACCAGCAGACAGAGGGGCACCCAGCAGACAGAGGGGCACCCAACAGACAGAGGGGCACCCAGCAGACAGAGAGGCACCCAGCAGACAGAGAGGCACCCAGCAGACAGAAGAGCACCTAGCAGACAGAAGAGCACCTAGCAGACAGAAGAGCACCTAGCAGACAGAAGAGCACCTAGCAGACAGAGGGGCAACCAGCAGACAGAGGGGCACCCAGCAGACATAGGGGCACCCAGCAGACAGAGGGGCACCCAGCAGACAGAGGGGCACCCAGCAGACAACTGCAAAAACAACTTAAATCAGAGACTAAAGGTCAGTGGGAACTCTTAAGACATTATGAAAAAGTCGGAGGGCTGTTTATCGGAGGGCTGTTTATCGGAGGGCTATTAATCGGAGGGCTGTTTATCGGAGGGCTGTTTATCGGAGGGCTATTAATCGGAGGGCTGTTTATCGGAGGGCTGTTTATCGGAGTGTTGTTTATCAGAGGGCTGTTTATCAGAGGGCTGTTTATCAGAGGGCTGTTTATCAGAGGGCTGTTTATCAGAGGGCTGTTTATCAGAGGGCTGTTTATCGGAGGGCTGTTTATCGGAGGGCTGTTTATCGGAGGGCTGTTTATCGGAGGGCTGTTTAGGTAGGCAGCAAAGAAAGCTGGGGAGGGAGAAACAGATTTTTGCTGTTCTAGAGAAGTTGCAGAGGAAACCTTTGAGGTAGGTTGAGCTGGGAGCTTTTATCAGGCCTGGGCCTTTACCCCTGGTAGATTAGAGACCGTGTAGTGGTGGTGACCTCCAGGAGAGAATCACCAAGGCGATAATAGGAGGGTAGAGGTAGACGCAAAGGGGGGTAAAAAGGGAAAGAATAGGAGGGCAGGGGAAAAAAGGGGGGGCTGGTGGGTTGAGGGGCTCCAGCGGTCTAAGGCACTGCATCTCAATGCTAGAGGCGTCACAAGACACCCTGGTTCGAATCCAGGCTGTATCCCAACTGGCCGTGATTGGGAGTCCCATAGGGCGGCGCACAATTGGCCAAGCATCGTCCGGGTTTGGCTGTCATTGTAAACAAGAATTTATTGACCAAATACTTATTTTCCACCATAATTTGCAAATAAATTCATAAAAAATCCTACAATGTGATTTTCAGGATTTTCTTTCAAATTTTCTCTGTCATAGTTGAAGTGTACCTATGATGAAAATTACAGGCCTCTCTCATCTTTTTAAGTGGGAGAACTTGCACAATTGGTGGCTGACCAAATACTTTTTTTGCCCCACTGTAGTTGGTATGCCTGCTGGCAAGGTTGGTAGACTTTAGAAAAGCAGTTAATAACACTCACATTCCTTTCAATCTTTTACCCAGATTTTACAGAGATGCATAGAAGCACATTTAGTTGATTTAAAAAAAGGAAAATACAGCATAATGATTATGGCTCTGGAAAAATTGTTTCAGGTTTTTGAAAAACCCATTCTCTAACTTCCGGATGGGGGGCCTAGCCCCCCTTCGGCCCACTGCCCAGCCATCCTCCGGTACTTTGTGTCCACCAAAAATAAAAATAAATCCCCAGATGTCAAAAGTGGTCTCCTGATGTGGTTTAAGCATTGTTGTTAACTTAGAAAATCAAATTGAGTGGTTTTCCTATAAAAAAAAAGTGTGATTGAGAGGGAAACACAATGTTTTAACACGGGATTGGTGTCCCCCCCCCACGGGACGGTTGAGCTAACGTAGGCTAATGTGATTAGCATGAGGTTGTAATCAACAAAAACAATTCCCAGGACATAAGCTTTCTGCCCATATCAGATGTCTAAATTCTTGTTAATCTAACTGCACTGTCCAATTTACAGTAGCTATTACAATGAAAGAATACCATGCTATTGTTTGATACAACATTTTGTACAGAAATGCAATGGTTCATTGAATCCGTCTAAAACTTTGTACATACTCTGCTGCCATCTAGTGGCCAAAATCTAATTTGTGCCTGGGCTGGAATAATACATGATGGCATTTCTCTTGTGTTTCAAAGATAGTTCAAAAAAATAAATGCATGTTTTTTTCTTTGTATCATCTTTTACCAGATCTAATGTGTTAAATTCTCCTACATCAATTTCACATTCCCACAACCTTCAAAGTGTTTCCTTTCAAATGGTGTCAAGAATATGCATATCCTTGCTTCAGGTCCTGAGCTACAGGCAGTTAGATTTGGGTATGTCATTTTTGGCAAAAATTTGAAAAAAGGGGGGTACGATCCTTAAAAGGTTATTAATAAAATACATAATTTAGAGAACAAACATCGGTGGCAATACATTCTTACAGTAAAACTGTAAAGACTTTAATCGCAATGGTCGGAACTAGAAGCACAAGCATTTCGCTACACTCGCATTAACATCTGCTAACCATGTGTATGTGACAAATACATTTGATTTGATTGGACCAGGACAATTTTTCTAAGTGAGAGAACATTAAACCTTTTTAACATTTAACCGTAATATCTAACAAGTAATATAACCTAAAAATAGGCCTAGACAAGATCCCCCAAAAATATTAAAAAAATATAAATATTAAAGTAATGTCTTTCTACACAATACCACAACTATTGTTTCCAATCTATGAGATAAACTTGATAAAGTATTCAATAATTTCAATGTGTATTTCAGATGGAGTCAAGCCATTAGAATGTACCAGAGGCCAACAAAATACACCCCATTCTGCAAAAATGTCGAACCACCGGCACAGGGGTGGCCGGCTACTGTATGTACTTGTGGTAAAATGTGATAAATGAGGAAGGAAGAGGATTGATGGAGATGGAGAGTTGAGAACAGAAGAAGAATGAGAGGAAAAGGGAAGAAAGGAGGGGGAAAAGGGGGCCCGAGGCTGGGAATAGAGGGCAGAGGAGGAGAGAAAGAGGGAACAGCATATGGCAATACAATACAGAAGAAAAGGGGGATGAAGGTAGGAAGGAAGAGAAAAGTAGAGAATGGGAATACAGGGTAGGAGAGGACAGGAGGGGGAATACAGGGTAGGAGAGGACAGGTGGGGGAATACAGGGTAGGAGAGGACAGGAGGGGGAATACAGGGTAGGAGAGGACAGGAGAGGGAATACAGGGTAGGAGAGGGCAGGAGAGGACAGGCGGGGGAATACAGGGTAGGAGAGGACAGGAGGGGGGAATACAGGGTAGGAGAGGACAGGAGGGGGAATACAGGGCAGGAGAGGACAGGCGGGGAATACAGGGTAGGAGAGGGTAGGAGAGGACAGGAGGGGGAATACAGGGCAGGAGAGGACAGGCGGGGGAATACAGGGTAGGAGAGGGTAGGAGAGGACAGGCGGGGGAATACAGGGTAGGAGAGGACAGGAGGGGGAATACAGGGCAGGAGAGGACAGGCGGGGGAATACAGGGTGGGAGAGGACAGGAGGGGGAATACAGGGTAGGAGAGGACAGGAGGGGGAATACAGGGTAGGAAGGACAGGAGGGGGGAATACAGGGTAGGAGTGGACAGGAGGGGGGAATACAGGGTAGGAGTGGACAGGAGGGGGGAATACAGGGTAGGAGAGGACAGGAGGGGGAATAGAGGGTAGGAGAGGACAGGAGGGGGAATAGAGGGTAGGAGAGGACAGGAGGGGGAATATAGGGTAGGAGAGGACAGGAGGGGGAATACAGGGTAGGAGAGGACAGGAGGGGGAATAGAGGGTAGGAGAGGACAGGAGGGGGAATACAGGGTAGGAGAGGACAGGAGGGGGAATACAGGGCAGGAGAGGACAGGAGGGGGAATACAGGGCAGGAGAGGACAGGCGGGGGAATACAGGGTAGGAGAGGACAGGAGGGGGAATACAGGGCAGAAGAGGACAGGAGGGGGAATACAGGGTAGGAGAGGACAGGAGGGGGGAATACAGGGTAGGAGAGGACAGGAGGGGGGAATACAGGGTAGGAGAGGGCAGGAGGGGGAATACAGGGTAGGAGAGGACAGGCGGGGGAATACAGGGTAGGAGAGGACAGGAGGGGGAATACAGGGTAGGAGAGGGCAGGAGAGGACAGGTGGGGGAATACAGGGTAGGGGAGGACAGGAGGGGGAATACAGGGCAGAAGGAAAGCAGAGGACTCAGTCTAGAGGGAGCAGGGTAGGTCTGGGAAGGAGAAAGTCAGCAGGAGTGATCCATCATCAGCCAGCGATGACCCACTGGGGATTCTGACGAATGCCAAGGCCCTGGCGGTCTCCCTGTGAGACGGGGGAGCAAATAACTTTCACTCAGCGGGAACAGTAGTGTAGCTCAGTTGGTAGATCATGGTGCTTGCAAAGCCAGGGTTGTGGGTTCGATTCTCATGACTAAGTCGCTTTGGATAAAAGCGTCTGCTAAATGGCATGCATTAGGTTGGAAGAAAATAATATACTTACATATATACAGATGAGATTTGTAGAGATATCAGTACAACAAACACGACTGGGAAGAAATCAATCCATTGCTGCTCCATAGTAAGAGACTGCTCCATAGTAAGAGACTACAGGCTGCTCCATGGTAAGAGACTACTCCATAGCAAGAGACTACTCCATAGCAAGAGACTACAGACTGTTCCATAGCAAGAGACTACAGGCTGCTCCATAGCAAGAGACTACAGGCTGCTCCATAGTAAGAGACTACAGGCTGCTCCATAGCAAGAGACTATAGGCTGATCCATGATAAGAGACTACTCCATATCAAGAGACTACACCATAGCAAGAGACTACAGCTGCTCCATAGTAAGAGACTACAGGCTGTTCCATAGTAAGAGACTACAGGCTGTTCCATAGTAAGAGACTACTCCATAGCAAGAGACTACAGGCTGCTCCATAGTAAGAGACTACTCCAAAGTAAGAGACTACAAGCTGCTCCATAGTAAGAGACTACTCCATAGACTACTCCATAGTAAGAGCCTACTCCATAGTAAGAGACTACTCCATAGACTACTCCATAGCAAGAGACTACATGCTGCTCCATAGTAAGAGACTACCCCATAGCAAGAGACTACTCCATAGACTACTCCATAGCAAGAGACTACATGCTGCTCCATAGTAAGAGACTACAGGCTGCTCCATAGTAAGAGACTACAGGCTGCTCCATAGTAAGAGACTACAGGCTGCTCCATAGTAAGAGACTACAGGCTGCTCCATAGTAAGAGACTACAGGCTGCTCCATAGTAAGAGACTACAGGCTGCTCCATAGTAAGAGACTACAGGCTGCTCCATAGTAAGAGACTACAGGCTGCTCCATAGTAAGAGACTACAGGCTGCTCCATAGTAAGAGACTACAGGCTACTCCATAGTAAGAGACTACACGCTGCTCCATAGTAAGAGACTACAGGCTGCTCATAGTAAGAGACTACTCCAAAGTAAGAGACTACTCCAAAGTAAGAGACTACTCCAAAGTAAGAGACTACAGGCTGCTCCATAGTAAGAGACTACTCCAAAGTAAGAGACTACTCCAAAGTAAGAGACTACAGGCTGCTCCATAGCAAGAGACGACATGCTGCTCCATAGTAAGAGACTACAGGCTGCTCCATAGTAAGAGACTACAGGCTGCTCCATAGTAAGAGACTACAGGCTACTCCATAGTAAGAGACTACACGCTGCTCCATAGTAAGAGACTACAGGCTGCTCATAGTAAGAGACTACTCCAAAGTAAGAGACTACTCCAAAGTAAGAGACTACTCCAAAGTAAGAGACTACAGGCTGCTCCATAGTAAGAGACTACTCCAAAGTAAGAGACTACTCCAAAGTAAGAGACTACAGGCTGCTCCATAGCAAGAGACGACATGCTGCTCCATAGTAAGAGACTACAGGCTGCTCCATAGTAAGAGACGACAGGCTGTTCCATAGTAAGAGACGACAGGCTGCTCCATAGTAAGAGACGACAGGCTGCTCCATAGTAAGAGACGACAGGCTGCTCCATAGTATGAGACGACAGGCTGCTCCATAGTAAGAGACGACAGGCTGCTCCATAGTAAGAGACGACAGGCTGCTCCATAGTAAGAGACGACAGGCTGCTCCATAGCAAGAGACTACTATCAGGCAAAAGGGTCAATATGTAATGAAGTGGGCAGTGTTGGAGTGTCTTGTAGGAGGAGAAGGGTAACAAAGCTCTCCTTTTCCACAAAAAGGTCACTTCATTGGGGTCACAAACCTGCATAATCTTCTTTTCTTCCTCCCTCCTCTTCCTCTCCTCCTCTTCCTGCTTCCTCTTATGCTCCATCTCTGATTTCCTAATGAGAGGGGGCAGGGACGACAGAGGTGTTTAATGCTCTTATATGGCAAAGCGTGCAGGCTTTTATTCCGGCCCAGCACTAACACACTAGATCCAAAAGCCCTCCACTACAGAAATAGCCCACCCCAGTGCTAGCCCATTTATGTTCCGATCCCCCCCTTACTTCTTTCTGTCGTTCTCCTCCTGCTGCCGTTGCTGGTCGTCCTCCTCCCTCCTCTTCCTCTCTCTTTCCATCTCCTCTTCGATGCGCCGCAGCCTCTCCATCTCGTCTTCCTCCTGCTTCTTCTTCTGCATGGAGGAGAGCAGCTGCTCCAAGCTCTTCACCAGCCCCTGGTACTCCTGGTCAATCTCCTTCCTGGTCATCACTGTGGCCTAAAGGAGGGGGCATAGGTCAAAGGTCATAGGAGTGGTGTCCTAGGCCTATTCCCCCAAAAAACAATAGGCTAAAACCAGAATTATTTAGACCTGTCTGTCATACAGTATGTCATGGTCAGTATTATAAACATATACAGTGCATTTGGAAAGTATTCAGACCAGTTTACTTATTCCACATTTTGTTACGTTACAGCCTTATTCTCAAATGGATGAGATAAAAAATGTTCCTCATCAATCTACACACCATACCCCACAATGACAAAGTGAAAACAGGTTTCCTCGAAATGTTTGCAAATGTATTAAAAATAAAACAGAAGTACTTTATTTACATCAGTATTCAGACCCTTTGCTGTGAGACTCGAAACTGAGCTCAGGTGCATCCTGTTTCCATTGATCATCCTTGAGATGTTTCTACAACTTGATTGGAGTCCACCCATGGTAAATTCAATTGATTGGACATGATTTGAAAAAGGCACACACCTGTCTATATAAGGTCCCACAGTTGACAGTGCATATCAGAGCAAAAACCAGGCCACGAGGTCGAAGGAATTGTCCGTAGAGGTCCGGGGCAGAATTGTGTCAAGGCACAGATCTGGGGAAGGGTACCAAAACATTTCTGCAGCATTAAAGGTCCCCAACAACACAGTGGCCTCCATCATTCTTGAATGGAAGAAGTTTGGAACCACCATGATGGTCACTCTGAAAGAGCTTCAGCATTCCTCTGTGGAGATGGGAGAAACTTCCAGAAAGACAAACATCTCTGCAGCACTCCACCAATCAGGCCTTTATGGTAGAGTGGCCAGACGGAAGCCACTCCTCAGTAAAAGGCACAAAACAGTTCACTTGGAGTTTGCAAAAAGGCACCTAAAGGACTTTCAGAGCATGTGAAACAAGATTCTCTGGTCTGATGAAACCAAGATTGAACTCTTTGGCTAGAACCTCAGACTGGGGCGAAGGTTCATCTTCCAACAGAACAACGACCCTAAGCAAATAGCCAAGACAACGCTGGAGTGGCTTTGGGACAAGTCTCTGAATGTCCTTGAGCGGCCCAGCCAGAGCCCGGACTTGTACCTGATCTAACATTTCTGGAGAGTCCTGAAAATAGCTATGCAGTGATGCTCCCCATCCAACCAAACAAATCTTGAGAGAATGTGCAGAGAATAAATTGGAGAAACTCCCCAAACACACGCGCCAAGCTTATAGCGTCATACCCAAGAAGACTGTAAGGCTGTAATCACTGCCAAATGTGCTTTAAAACTTCTTAGGGCTGAAATCCCGTTAACGGGATCGATACCACAATAGCCAGTGAAAGTGCAGGGCGCCAAATTCAAAACAACAGAAATCTCATAATTAACATTCCTCAAACATACAAGTATTTTATACCATTTTAAAGGTAATCTTGTTGTTAATCCCACCACAGTGTCCGATTTCAAATAGGCTTTACAGTGAAAACACCACAAACGATTATGTTAGGTCAGAGCCAAGCCACAGAAAAACACAGCCATTTTTCCAGCCAAAGAGAGGAGTCACAAAAATCAGAAATAGAGATAATATTAATCACTAACCTTTGATGATCTTCATCAGATGACACTCATAGGACTTCATGTTACACAATACATGAATGTTTTGTTTGATAAAGTTCATATTTATATAAAAAAAATTCAGTATACATTGGCGCATTATGTTCAGTAGTTCCAAAAACATCCGGTGATTTTGCAGAGAGCCACATCAATTTACAGAAATACTCAGTATAAGTGTTGATGAAAATACAAGTGTTATGCATGAAACTTTAGATACACTTCTCCTTAATGCAACCGCTGTGTCAGATTTCAAAAAAGCTTTACGGAAAAAGCAAATCATGCAATAATCTGAGTACCGCACTCAGAGAACAAATACAAATATACTCCATGTTGGAGTCAACAGAAGTCAGAAATAACTTAATCAGAATGCACTCCCAGGAATCCCAGTTCCACAATAAATGTTTGATTTGTTTGATAATGTCCATCATTTATGTCCAAATAGCTACTTTTGTTAGCGCGTATGGTAAACAAATCAAAACTCAAAGCGCGTTCACTAGTTGCAGACGAAATGTCAAAAGGTTCCGTTACAGTCCATAGAAACTTGTCAAACGATGTATGGAATCAATCTTTAGGATGTTTTGAACATAAATCTTCAAAAATATTCTAACCGGAGAATTCCTTTGTCTTCAGAAAAGCAAAGGAATGGGAGATACCTCTCATGTGAAATGCGCGTGACCAGCGCGTGACTGCTGCCAGACCTGACTCATTCCCCTCTCATTAAGCCCCCCTTCATAGTAGAAGCATCAAACACATTTCTAAAGACGGTTGAAATCTAGTGGAAGCCTTAGGAAGGGCAACATGATCAATATCCCACTGTAACTTCAATAGGGGCTGAGTTGAAAATCGACCAACCTCAGCTTTCCCACATCCTGGATGGATTTTTTCTCAGGTACTTTGCCTGCCATATGAGTTCTGTTATACTCACAGACATGTTTCAAACAGTTTTAGAAACTTCAGAGTGTTTTCTATCCAAATAATAAGCATATATTTGCAACTGGGACTGAGGAGCAGGCAGTTTACTCTGGGCACCTTATTCATCCAAGCTACTCAATAATGCCCCCCAGCCATAAGAAGTTTTTAACAAAGTACTGAGTAAAGGGTCTGAATACTTATGTAAATGTGATATGTTTTTTACATTTTTTTACATGTCTAAAAAACTGTTTTTGCCTTGTCATTATCGGGTATTGCGTGTAGATTGATGAGGGGAAAAAACGATATAATCCATTTTAGAATAAGGCTGTTCAGTAACAAAATGTTGAAAATGTCAAGGGGTCTGAATACAATGTAGACAACATATGCCTTCATAGACTAAACCTTGTTAATCATTGGTTATGATTCCCAATATGTGCTACTACCGTCCCCATTAACACTGCTGAGCGCACCGACTAACACAGGCATTTGAGATAGTCTTTTCAGTGTATGGGGAATATGCCAAAAGTAACATCCAATTCCCAATATCCCAGAATCTCATTTAATTAAACTTTTTCTCATTTAATCCTTGTTTCCTATACAAGTGGTGTAATTAAAACTGTCCGATTCCAGGAAGTGAGAGGGGCAGCCCTCCGCAGTGGGCCTGGCAGAAATCCCCTTGTCTGTTTAGGGTTGTGACACCCTCCAGATCTATTCAATAAGCTAACCAGAGAGACATCGACTCAGAGCCCCACCGCCACCTGCTACCACTGCTGCCCTGGTCACCTCGGTGTCACACCCTGTCTATCAGTGGGGGGTATAGGGTGGATTGATTTCCCTGACGTGGTTCAGACAGACACCACAGGGGGAAATCACAAGCTGACTGACAGCTATTGTTTATGACTATTGTATAATTCAGCTAGCGATGCTACGCTAGGCCCTTAGCGATGCTACACTAGGTGCGTCATAAAGGGCTAGGAATAGCATCATTAGCTGGTGAACACAGAGCAGATGCCAATGGGCTAACGGGCAGACGCACAGAGGTGACTGAACTAGGGAGCGAGGGAGACAAAAAGAGGAGACTAGAAACATTTGCTGATGTGGAAAATGTTCTGCTCGGATGCCAGTCATCTAGTCTCCCGAGTGGAGACTGATGTTTCTAGCAGAGGGAGAGAGGGGAGTGTTTGATTAAATGGACAGGAAAAACACAGTATTTCTCAACCTCTTTCCCTGAAGAAATACAGCCAAAATGATGTAAAGTTTGGCAACTCATTTGAGAAATGAAACAGCGGGGACTGTAAAGCAACACAAAACACACACACACACGATAACATAAGCACCACACACACACACACACGTACACATGGATTTTGTGCTGTAGATATGTGGTAGTGGAGTAGGGGCCTGAGGGCACACACTTAGAGTGATGTGAAATCGGTTATGAATGTATTGTAATGTTTTTAAAATTGTATAACTGCCTTAGTTTTGTCAGACCCCAGGAAGAGTAGCTGCTAATGGGGATCCATAATAAATACAAATCCCTTACCATATACCGACTGATGTTTATAGCAGAAGAATAGAGGGGAGAACCATTACCATATTTAGCCATTTTAAAGGATTATGGATCAAAACAGGAAATGGCTCCCTGACAAGATGACAGGGAGATGAAATGAGATTAGAGAGAGATGTGATGAGATCAGCGGGATTAGATTAGAAAGTTAAGACATATTAGGGTGTGTTCGTAAATTCACTCTCGTAAATTCAGAGCGCTGTCAGATTGTCCGTTCGGAATTTCAGAGCGTTTCGCTCTCGGAGTGTTCAGAGCCACACTGGACGATCTGGCCAAAGAGTAGGGTTGAACCAAGCGTTCTGACCTAACAACGGCAATCAAGCTCCCAAGCGAACTGGCTAAAGTTAGATAGCTTGATAGCTACTTCCAGACATAAATGAGAGAACACCTCACTCTGGATATTTTTCTTACCCTAGCAGAGCTGGTTAGGCTGTTCTCATGTTATCCAGAGCATTGGTGACTGTAACTGTGCTGCTGGCAACAATTGAATGATGTTTTTTTTGCCAAGGTTTACAAACACCGGTCATATTCAACGGGGTGTTGAGCGTTCGTAAATTCATTAGTTATTCCGAGAGCGAATTTATGAATGCACCCGGAGTCACCCTGGCCTCCTTGGTGTAGGATGAAGATGGCCCTAGACCAGTGTTCCTAAACTGGAGGCCCCCGGCTGAATTTCGCCCAAGTTTTCTGAGCAATTTCAATTTTTATTGTTCGACATAAAAGTTTGTAAAAACACAAGCAAACTAGCTCCAAGTTATTTTAATTTTGGAAATCTGTTGCAAAGTATTCCCATGCATAATAGAGTGATATGTGTATACAAATTAAGCAAGGTTTGAAATGATGTTTTAGGCAAATATCTCTTTGGGCTTCTTGTGGTCAATTTGCAGTATACAAATTCTTAGTAATTATGTTCCGGCCCCCTGACCATCCACTCAAGAAACAAATTGTTCTGCCATAGACCTGGGTCCGTTTGATATTTTCCCCACTAATGGCTAAAGTCCTAGTACAGTCCAAAAACATGATTTTCCTGTGCTTTATATGTATTTACACACACTGAGGTTGAAATAATACTGTGAAATTGTGAAAATTATGCTAATGCCCTTTCAGTATAAGAGTTGTTTGAAAAGACCGTCTGACATTTCAGCCTGTTTTGGCCTTACCAGGCAGTAAATTAGTTACAAACCAAGAAGAAAAGCCTCTCTGCCAATAACAGCTAGTTTTCAGTTATCCCCACTCAAACAACTCCCAGACACTCCTAGAATTTTGCTAAGAAGCTATTTTTGACCATTTGAATTGAAAACTAAATCACAGTAATGTGTTTAATTGTTAGTCAGAAATTATTTGATCTTGAGATAAAAACAGGTGCATTGGAACCTTTAAGGTAAGGAATGGGGCATGGGAAGCTGATCAAAGACCTCCTCACCTTGATATTGGCCATGAAGGTGTCGATGGAGGCCCCCAGCTCCTGGACCTGCTGGGCCATCTCCTGCTTGCCCTCCTTCAGAGCACCCACCACCTCGTTGAAGCGTTCCATACGCATCTTCAGGTTACGCACCTTCACCATGCCGTCGACGCTGTGGCCGTATGAGCCCACGCGCACACACGTTAGTGTGAGCACGCTCGCACGTGCACATACACACGTACATACAGTCAGAATATCATGATAACAAAACAATTCAAAAAGCCATCACCCGGATGGATGCATTCACCAAAGCAATATATATTTTCCAAATGCAATACGGTGACAGAACCGGCCACGAGTCACGGCTGAGCTCTCCAGATTGATTTGAACTTCTAACTGCAGAATGTGGAGAAGCCATCAAAAGGCACAGAGTGTGAAGCACTTTTAAACAAAGATAATGTTTGTGCGCGCAGGCGTGTGTGTGTGTGTGTGTGTGTGTGTGTGTGTGTGTACACCCACCGTGGCTTATGTTTCTTCTTACAGAGCCACATGCGGACGGTCTTCTGAATCTTAACAAGGGCAGAGGCACGATACTTCATCTTCTCCTTCACTGGGGGGGGGAATAAATTGTCAAATCTAGTCAATGTATTATTGTCAACATATCCTACATTACTCATCTCATATGTATATACTGTTCTATACCATCTACTGCATCTTGCCTATGCCGCATGGCCATCACTCATCCATATATTTATATGTACATATTATTCATCCCTTTACATTTGGGTGTATATGGTAGTTGTGAATTTGTTAGATTACTTGATAGATACTACTGTATTGTCGGAACTAGAAGCACAAGCATTTTGCTACACTCACATTAACATCTGCTAACCATGTGTATGTGACAAATAAAATTTGATTTGACTTGATATTGGGCCAATTCACACAGAGATAAAGCCACACACAACTCTTAATAGGGATATTAAATTTGAATTTTGGGGGGGGAAATAAAATGGAAGAGCAGCCAGCCATCACAATGCATATATCCTCAGATATGGGATATCCTGACGGTGAAAAAAGCAGGTAACTGGTGGGCCGAGGCAGTCTACAGTTATTACTTACAACGTGATATCATTGATTTGATACTTTACCCTAATAAGCACTGCCGGTGCTGCACTTTGTTAAATGGGAGGGAAAATCAATATAACTTGGCACGGAGGGTAATGGTCCAAGGAACTGCTTTTAGTGTGAAAGATTGCCTCGAGCAATAGAAATGTGAAACATAAGAACTATGGTAGTAGAATACAGCTGCCGGCGTGTGGTAATCAGTGTTTGACTAAATGGAGGGGAAAAAAACTATTTCTCAACCTCTTGCCCTGTGAAGAAGTAGAGGCAAAATTATGTAAAGTTATGAAAAGTTAAACAACTCCTGACTCAGCAGAAATCATTTGAACCCTTTTCATTATATTGGCTGTTTTGTTTGAGAAGTTAGTTTGGTCTTTTCCACCATTTTAAAGCCCATGTAGGGACTGACGCTACAAATTAGCTCAACCTAAAGCATGATGCTACAAATTAGCTCAACCTAAAGCATGATGCTACAAATTAGCGCAACCTAACACATAACGCTGCAAATTAGCTCAACCTAAAACATGACGCTACAAATTAGCTCAACCTAAAGCATGATGCTACAAATTAGCGCAACCTAACACATAACGCTGCAAATTAGCTCAACCTAAAACATGACGCTACAAATTAGCTCAACCTAAAGCATGATGCTACAAATTAGCGCAACCTAACACATAACGCTGCAAATTAGCTCAACCTAAAGCACGAGGGTGCAACGTGTCAATCTTTTCATTGTATCGGTCCCTAACAACTAAATCCATTATTATTGTTAACTAGGAGGAGTGCTATTGTTCGACAGTACATTGTCCAGCTCAGTGTGAGTATGAGTCAGGGGTGTTGACGTACATTTGATGACAGAAAGGGAGCACCACTGGACCTTCTTCCAACGACTGACGACCAGCCACTGGTTGACCTTCTTCACCAGCTCTGCCAGGTGGTCCGGGTCCGACTTCATGATCTGGTCGAACTCCGCAAACTGACCACGAAGCAGGACATCAAGAGAATTACTCTAGGTCATTTGGCCCGTATGACATTCATGCACATTAAAAAGAGAGCTGAAAGCAGTGCTTACCTTCCCAGGGCGGAAGAACACTCTGGTCAAACCAAACTTGTAGTCATTCTCATTCAGCCCCAGCGCTTTGAACAAAGCCTGCAGAGGAACAAGAACAAAAAACCCCAGTCAAAGTCTTCTAAAAGTATAAACATCTGAATAATACAAGGTTTATATGAAATGGAATGCTGATCTTGGGGGAGCCACCCACCTTGCAGAAGAGCCTTGGGTCCAGTCGTGTGAGCTTGTCAGGCATGTACTGCTTGTACATGTTGTAGAGCTCATGGAAGGGAGCTCGGGAGGGGAAGCCTCCCTGCATCAAGTCCAGCACTGACACCATGCCTGGTGAGGAAAGGGGAGAGAATGGTGTTTGTGTATGTGTGTGTATCCGCAGTAATCTTTATAATGGATAATGAACTACTGCATTATAAAACTTTTTTCCCCCCGTGAATATGTTAATAATAGTTCTGCGAGTATGTTCTTCCTCTCCTAGCCAATACCTGAACACTGCAGCTGAGACAGAATCTGGGCTCCTTCAAACTGGTGGCTCACCATCTTCAAGTTGGGTTTCACACAGCGAATGAAGCTGGAACCCTTTGAAAGACAGGTAAAACATATCTATCAGATGCCATCTGAGGCCAGTTGATGACTACCAGTGTGAGAGAGAGGACATCAGATATGGCGACACAGATACTCACAGTGCTGCGAAGCTTCTCCAGAAGTACATTCAACTGGGTCTGTGAAGGCAGGCAGAAAAAGAGGCATGTTTAATACTTAGTCTGAGTCCCACCACACTGCACAACAAGGTCCTTAGGAGCACTTACAAACAAATTGGTAATATATTTGACGTTGCACATTTAAAACTGAAAAGAACATTAGTTATAATGCTGACATACCCAATAGAAAGTAAGACAGGTGAGGGATAACAGCACACAGAAAGACAAAAAAGATCTGCAGAAGCCACTTCAACTAAATTGAATGTTTTCGTAAATTATATAAAACATTTACTGAAACTGTGCTATGTAGATACTTTTATGCAACACAAGAGAATGACTGTATGTAAGACACAACTTGGCAATGTTTCACTGGTGATAGTAGAGATTAATATTTTAAAACATATTCAAATAAAGAAATCAAACTTACCTATGTTCCCTTCCTCACAGCAATGCATTGCAATAGATTGCCTCACATTGCCTAACTTTTCTAATGTTATTTGATGTTTTATTAATAAAAGCATATCTGGTTGTAATCTCTACAATGCTACACTCAGGTACTTTTTTCATGTCTTATGTGATGAATTATTAATAAAAGCGTCAACTCAAGCATCCCCACACACAAACAGACCATACAGGAAGACAGGTGGTGGAGGAGTATGATAGGAAAACAGGAATGGGTGCTGTGTGTGCGCATCTACTGATGCAGTATTGGGTTATCGAAACAATCAACAATGACATAGATGGCCGCCTCGCTTCGCGTTCCTAGGAAACTATGCAGTATTTTGTTTTGTTTACGTGTTATTTCTAACATAGGTACCCCAGGTAATCTTAGGTTTTATTACATACAGTCGGGAGGAACTACTGGATATAAGAGCAACGTCAACCATCATTACGACCAGGAATACGACTTTCCCGAAGCGGATCCTGTGTTTTGCCCACCACCCGGGACAATGGATCGGATCCCAGCCGGCGAACCAAAACAACAGCGTTGTAAAAGGGGCAGACGAAGCGGTCTTCTGATCAGGCTCCGGAGACGGGCACATCGCGCACCGATCCTGAGCATACTACTCGCCAATGTCAAGTCTCTTGACAACAAGGTTGATGAAATCCGAGCAAGGGTAGCATTCCAGAGAGACATAAGAGACTAACGTTCTTTGCTTCACGGAAACATGGCTCACTCGAGACACGCTATCGGAGTCGGTACAGCCACCTGGTTTCTTCACGTATCGCGCCGACAGAAACAAGCATCTTTCTGGTAAGAAGAGGGGCGGGGGGGTATGCCTTGTGATTAACGAGACGTGGTGTGATCATAACAACATACAAGAACTCAAGTCCTTCTGTTCACCTGACTTAGAATTCCTCACAATCAAATGTCGAACGCATTATCTACCAAGAGAATTCTATTCGATAAAAATCACAGCCGCATATATTCCCCCCCAAGCAGACACATCGATGGTCATGAACAAACTTTATTTGACTCTATGTAAACATGAAACCACATATCCTGAGGCTGCATTCAATGTAGCTGGAGATTTTAACAAGGCTAATCTGAAAACAAGACTCCCTAAATTCTATCAGCATATCGATTGTGCTACCAGGGCTGGTAAAACCCTGGATCATTTTTATTCTAACTTCCGCGACACATATAAGCCCCCCCCCCCCCCCGCCCTCCTTTCAGAAAAGCTGACCACGACTCCATTTTGTTGCCCCCTGCCTATAACAGAAACTAAAACAGGAAGCTCCCGCACTCAGGTCTGTTCAACGCTGGTCCGACCAATCTGATTCCACGCTTCAAAATTGCTTCGATCACGTGGATTGGGAAATGTTCCGCATTGCGTCAAACACCAACATTGACAAATATGCTGATTCGGTGAGTGAGTTTATGAGCAAGTGCATCGGGGATGTCGTGGAGGGTAGTGAGGTCTGCACAACGCATCACCAAGGGCAAACTACCTGCCCTCCAGGACACCTACACCACCCGATGTCACAGGAAGGCCATAAAGATCATCAAGGATGACTGCCTGTTCACCCCGCTATCATCCAGAAGGCGAGGTCAGTACAGGTGCATCAAAGCAGGGACCGAGAGACTGAAAAACAGCTTTTATCTCAAGGCCGTCAGAATGTTAAACAGCCACCACTAACATTGAGTGGCTGCTGCCAACATACTGACTCAACTCCAGCCACTTTAATAATGGAAAAATTGACGTAATCAATTTATCACTAGCCACTTTAAACAATACCACTTAATATAATGTTCACATACCCTACATTACTCATGTCATATGTATATACTGTACTCTATACCATCTACTGCATCTTGTCATCTTTATGTAATACATGTATCACTAGCCACTTTAAACAATACCACTTAATATAATGTTTACATACCCTACATTACTCATCTCATATGTATATACTGTACTCGATACCATCTACTGCATCTTGCCTACGCAGTTCTGTACCATCACTCATTCATAAAGTGGGGCAAAAAAGTATTTAGTCAGCCACCAATTGTGCAAGTTCTCCCACTTAAAAAGATGAGAGGCCTGTAATTTTCATCATAGGTACACTTCAACTATGACAGACAAAATGAGAAGGAAAAAAATCCAGAAAATCACATTGTAGGATTTTTTATGAATTTATTTGCAAATTATGGTGGAAAATAAATATTTGGTCACCTAGAAACAAGCAAGATTTCTGTCTCTCACAGACCTGTAACTTCTTCTTTAAGAGGCTCCTCTGTCCTCCACTGTATTAATGGCACCTGTTTGAACTTGTTATCAGTATAAAAGACACCTGTCCACAACCTCAAACAGTCACACTCCAAACTCCACTATGGCCAAGACCAAAGAGCTGTCAAAGGACACCAGAAACAAAATTGTAGACCTGCACCAGGCTGGGAAGACTAAATCTGCAATAGGTAAGCAGCTTGGTTTGAAGAAATCAACTGTGGGAGCAATTATTTGGAAATGGAAGACATACAAGACCACTGATAATCTCCCTCGATCTGGGGCTCCACACAAGATCTCACCCCGTGGGGTCAAAATGATCACAAGAACGATGAGCAAAAATCCCAGAACCACACGGGGGAACCTAGTGAATGACCTGCAGAGAGCTGGGACCAAAGTAACAAAGCCTACCATCAGTAACACACTACGCCACCAGGGATTCAAATCCTGCAGTGCCAGACGTGTCCCCCTGCTTAAGCCAGTACATGTCCAGGCCCGTCTGAAGTTTGCTAGAGAGTATTTGGATGATCCAGAAGAAGATTGGGAGAATGTCATATGGTCAGATGAAACCAAAATATAACTTTTTGGTAAAAACTCAACTCGTCGTGTTTGGAAGACAAAGAATGCTGAGTTGCATCCAAAGAACACCATACCTACTGTGACGCATGGGGGTGGAAACATCATGCTTTGGGGCTGTTTTTCTGCAAAGGGACCAGGACAACTGATCCGTGTAAAGGAAAGAATGAATTGGGCCATGTATCATGAGATTTTGAGTGAAAACCTCTTTCCATCAGCAAGGGCATTGAAGATGAAACGTGGCTGGGTCTTTCAGCATGACAATGCTCCCAAACACACCGCCCAATGAAGGACTGGCTTCGTAAGAAGCATTTCAAGGTCCTGGAGTGGCCTAGCCAGTCTCCAGATCTCAACCCCATAGAAAATCTTTGGAGGGAGTTGAAAGTCTGTGTTGCCCAGCAACAGCCCCAAAACATCACTGCTCTAGAGGAGATCTGCATGGAGGAATGGGCCAAAATACCAGCAACAGTGTGTGAAAACCTTGTGAAGACTTACAGAAAACGTTTGACCTCTGTCATTGCCAACAAAGGGTATATAACAAAGTATTGAGATAAACTTTTGTTATTGACCAAATACTTATTTTCCACCATAATTTGCAAATACATTCATAAGAAATCCTACAATGTGATTTTCTGGATTTGTTTTCTTCTCATTTTGTCTGTCATAGTTGAAGTGTACCTATGATTAAAATTACAGGCCTCTCTCATCTTTTTAAGTAGGAGAACTTGCACAATTGGTGGCTGACTAAATACTTTTTTTTGCCCCACTGTATATCTTTATGTACATATTCTTCATTCCTTTACACTTGTATAAGGTAGTTGTGTATAAGGTAGTTGTTGTGAAATTGTTAGGTTAGATTACTCGTTGGTTATTACTGCATTGTCGGAACTAGAAGCACAAGCATTTCTCTACACTCGCATTAACATCTGCTAACCATGTGTATGTGACAAATAAAATTTGATTTGAGACAAGTTACCTTCTGTCCCTGGCTGATGCTATGCTTCTTCGTGACTTACTTCTAGCCCTGTGCTGCTTTCTAACTTTATCATACCCTTTCTCTAGCTGTATTTATCCAACTTTTTCCACAAAGGAAGGATTTCTCAGGAAAAGAGGTGGGAGACTGGAAGAGGCCTACAGGAAAGGAGGGATGGAAGAAGAGTGGCAAGGAGAACGGCAGGGAGAGGAAAGGGGTTAGAAGTTCAAAGGTCAAAGTAGGAAATTGTACACAGTTTTCTCTAATATTGTGTCAGAAAACATCTGAAATAAGCAATAGGGAAAATAATTAGACTACAAACTAAACACCAGGGTCTTATTCTGGATCAAAAAGGGACTGAATTTGAGACAACTTTAGAGGCCCCCATCTTGGCAAATTTCCTGCAAATCTTCAATTTCTCCTTGGAGCTGAGAGAAATGCTTGCAGTTTAAAAGCACATTTCCTGCAGTTCTACAACTTTTGCCATGCTGCTGAGAGAAAATGTTGCCGTTTTAAAGCACATTTCCTGCGATTTAATTATTCTGGCTAATGCTGTGTTCTTTTGCTCAAACATAAAACCTATACTGATAAATTCATTGTTTTTATAAATTTTTTCAATTCTCCCTCACTGTCTTTTATTTTGGTGATTTTTAGTTCTCAAAGATTATATTCTTAAAAAATACACTGAAAGTTTTTACACATGAAAGTTTTTCCATCATGAAAATGTATTTTCACTGTTTGGACTTGGACGACCCGAAAAAACACTTACACAAATTAACTTGAACTAGAAGAATTCATTTTAAAATCATAGTGACATCTCAGAACCAAATGCTGCTACAGTCTCTTTCCTCACCTTGAATTTGTTGCCCACACTGATAAAGCTGAGTTTGCCAGCCTTTTGTTTGGAGTCCTTGCTGTTGTTGGAGTTCTCAAAAAGCTCCCTCACAAACTTATCCTTGGACTCACACACCAGGCTCTCCAAGGACATATGGAGAGCATCATTATTCTTCTCTACAAACTGGGTCTGCAGACACACACACACACACACACACACACAAAACATTTCATTAACAGACTAGCTGAGAAGACTATTACCAGCAGCAGCTGTATATTGTAATGAAAACATTTATAAAACTTATTTATTAACTTATTTTCTTTTAATGGTTACACCATGTTTGAGATATAACGGAGTACAGGTTGACGTAGTGTTATGAACCAATCATCCAAGAGCAAATCGGCATGTAACCATCGACGTGCGTGACGGTTACCGTCTCGTAGCACACTGCTCCGGCAAAGTGTCTGACGATGAATCCTTCATCATCTCTGACGTTCCTGTGGACAGCCAGCTTGGACTTCCTAGGAACCTGAAGAGACAGCAGCAACATAATATATTATACCCTCTTTACATAATGTGTTGGTGTGTGTATATATGTGTTGCTGTGTCGGTGTGTGTGTGTCTCTATGTCGGTGTGTGTGTGCGCGTCAGTGTGTGTGTGTGTGTGTGTGCAGGCGTCAGTGTGTGTGTGTGTGAATTTGTGTTGGTGTGTGTGTGAATGTGTGTAAGTGTGTATGTGGGTTAGTGTTGGCGTGTATGTTGGTGTGTGTGTATGTCTGTGTTGGTGTGTCTGTATGTGTGTTGGTGGGTTTGTGTGTGTACGTGCGTTGTGTGTGCGTGTACGTGTGTGTGTGTGCATGTGTACGTGTTGGTGTGAATGTGTGTGTATGTGGGTGTGTTGGTGTGTGTACATGTCTATAAGACCCTCATCAATTTGCATGACCAGCGCTAACAGTATGATTTTACATTGTGCGTGGATACTATTTATAAAAGGATCCTCACCTAGCTCTGGTGGTATGGCATTATGATTAATATTATACAACCATAAACAACTGAGAGAATATTCTTTTCAATATGAAAGGGATGATTAATATCACCTAAAAACATCTGCAGCCGACCCAGTCTAATCCTTTGGTCTGAATTGATACCAATGCAGCATTTCAAACAGGATTTTTACACCTGTTAAAAATGTATAGAAAAAGGAACAAAAGTTCCCTAAGGGAATGGGGCTGCTGGTTCACAATAGTTCTCGTGTTTCACATAGAAAAAGTAGCAGAACGTCTATTATAATACCATTCTGACCCCTAGGAATGAAGATCTAGTTAGACAAGGCAGTATCAGTTGACTAAAAGCTGAACCAAGGTCAGTTTAGCATTTTTCAATATAAACGGTTCAAGTTAGGATCCAGGATGGGTAAACTGATCCCAGATACGTGCCTGCAGGCAACTTCTACCCAAAGCTCTCACCGTCAGTCTGAAGTGGTCTTTGTGCTTGCTGTGGATGGCCTCTGCAAAGTGCTGGTCGCTGGGCAGTGGTAGGCGGTTCTCTTCATCCAGAATGTCCAGGATGCCCACCAGCTTGGCTTCCACCAGGTCTATGGGAATAAATAAGATGCATTATTACGGATGCAGTCAGCAGCATGTTCAGTTCAAGTCCAATTATTGAGATAAGAAAGTTCTTTATTGATCCTAAAGAGGGAAATTAAATGTCCTGCGCTCCTAATGTTGTAATGCCATCAGCGTTTTTAAAAGTTTGTCAATGTCACTGTGTGAAGCCATATTCAAAATGTCCACACGGTGTGGACAATAAAGTTATATTCTATCCTATTCCAGAGAGGAGCGGTCGGTGAATCAAGGTTCCCTTTCCCCGGGAACATGGACAACTTTTGTGTCTGTCTTTCACTGTGCGGTGTGGTCTGAGCCGTCTGGTTTCCCTGTGTGGTGTGGCCTAAGATGTCTGGTTTCACTGTGCGGTGTGGTCTGAGATGTCTGGTATCACTGTGCGGTGTGGTCTGAGATGTCTGGTTTCACTGTGCGGTGTGGCCTAAGATGTCTGGTTTGACTGTGCGGTGTGGCCTAAGATGTCTGGTTTGACTGTGCGGTGTGGTCTGAGATGTCTGGTTTCACTGTGCGGTGTGGTCTGAGATGTCTGGTTTCACTGTGCAGTGTGGTCTGAGATGTCTGGTTTCACTGTGAGGTGTGGTCTGAGCCGTCTGGTTTCACTGTGTGGTGTGGCCTGAGATGTCTGGTTTCACTGTAGGGTGTGGTCTGAGATGTCTGGTTTCACTGTGCGGTGTGGCCTGAGATGTCTGGTTTCACTGTGCGGTGTGGCCTGAGCCGTCTGGTTTCACTGTGCGGTGTGGCCTGAGATGTTTGGTTTCACTGTGCGGTGTGGTCTGAGATGTCTGGTTTCACTGTGCGGTGTGGCCTGAGGCGTCTGGTTTCACTGTGCGGTGTGGCCTGAGATGTCTGGTTTCACTGTGCGGTGTGGCCTAAGATGTCTGGTTTGACTGTGCGGTGTGGCCTAAGATGTCTGGTTTGACTGTGCGGTGTGGTCTGAGATGTCTGGTTTCACTGTGCGGTGTGGTCTGAGATGTCTGGTTTCACTGTGCAGTGTGGTCTGAGATGTCTGGTTTCACTGTGAGGTGTGGTCTGAGCCGTCTGGTTTCACTGTGTGGTGTGGCCTGAGATGTCTGGTTTCACTGTAGGGTGTGGTCTGAGATGTCTGGTTTCACTGTGCGGTGTGGCCTGAGATGTCTGGTTTCACTGTGCGGTGTGGCCTGAGCCGTCTGGTTTCACTGTGCGGTGTGGCCTGAGATGTTTGGTTTCACTGTGCGGTGTGGTCTGAGATGTCTGGTTTCACTGTGCGGTGTGGCCTGAGGCGTCTGGTTTCACTGTGCGGTGTGGCCTGAGATGTCTGGTTTCACTGTGCGGCGTGGCCTGAGGCGTCTGGTTTCACTGTGCGGCGTGGCCTGAGGCGTCCGGTTTCACTGTGCGGTGTGGCCTGAGGCGTCCGATTTCTCTGTGCGGTGTGGCCTGAGGCGTCCGATTTCTCTGTGCGGTGTGGCCTGAGGCGTCCGGTTTCACTGTGCGGTGTGGCCTGAGATGTCTGGTTTCACTGTGCGGTGTGGTCTGAGATGTCTGGTTTCACTGTGCGGTGTGGCCTGAGGCGTCTGGTTTCACTGTGCGGTGTGGCCTGATATGTCTGGTTTCACTGTGCGGTGTGGCCTGAGATGTTTGGTTTCACTGTGCGGTGTGGTCTGAGATGTCTGGTTTCACTGTGCGGTGTGGCCTGAGATGTCTGGTTTCACTGTGCAGTGTGGCCTGAGATGTCTGGTTTCACTGTGCGGTGTGGCCTGAGCCGTCTGGTTTCACTGTGCAGTGTGGTTTGAGATGTCTGGTTTCACTGTGCGGTGTGGTCTGAGATGTCTGGTATCACTGTGCGGTGTGGTCTGAGATGTCTGGTTTCACTGTGCGGTGTGGCCTAAGATGTCTGGTTTCACTGTGCGGTGTGGCCTAAGATGTCTGGTTTCACTGTGCGGTGTGGCCTGAGCCATCTGGTTTCACTGTGCGGTGTGGTCTGAGATGTCTGGTTTCACTGTGCGGTGTGGTCTGAGATGTCTGGTTTCACTGTGCGATGTGGCCTGAGGTGTCGGGTGTTGAAATAGGAGGCACAATGCCTTGTTTATCCAGATGTTCATCATAATACGTCCCAGTGAATTATTAATTCAGTTCATGATGTTTGGAATAGGATCTGACAGAGGCACACCAATACATTTGCATTATTAGGCACCTGTGCATAAATTGGGGGGAGATTGATGATATATTTAAATGGACATCCAAGCAGGTAATTTGCAAGTCATATAAACGTTATTCATGGCTGCCAGTTAACCTGGCAGCTGAATAATCATAACTCTGTTTGATATACAAATCTAAAATGGTTCACCTTGCAACCAATGGGATGTTTTATCCCATTCACTGGAGGTGGGGTTGTGAAAACACAGGCAGCTTAGCTGAGTCTCTCAGTCTCTCTCCCCAAGTCAGGGGGTTCAAAGAACACTGACAGTCACTCATTACACGGACCGGTTCCATTCAGAGTCCTCAGCTATGGATTCTTCCTGGTTTAATGAGGAGCCACATGTTGTGGTGCCCTCAAGTCACTAGCACTGGATAAGTTATATTGTTAAGCCCACAGCAGTAGGGAATGAGCCCAAACTGTTTTAGCCAATCTCAGTTTCTGGAAAGTGCGAGTGCTCTGTGGAGGGCTACTTCTCTGTCAGTCTGCACCTCTGCCAGTCTCTCTGTCAGTCTGTATCTCATGTCTTGTATGAGCCTTCAACATTACATGCTGACCAGACCGGACACGCCACGGGTGTTGCAAAATAAATGTAGACATACATGTTATTCAATCACTGCCCCCACACTGCTCGCGAGCGTCTGCGTGGCCAGGCGTTAAAATAGAACTTGCTTCTATTTGTGACACTCAACGCGCTGCAAGTCCGGCCTCTCCCATCTCCGCATTGGTTTTTAGGAGCATATTACCCAAGTAAGATGAACTGACGTCCACACTCCAGTTGGTTGTAGTAATGCAGCTTAAAATTGGTTGTAGTGATGCACCGTAAAGTTTGTTGCCAACCGCCATATAAAGTCCAAAGAAGAAAAAGAAGACTGAAGCAGGAGAGATGACGAGAAACAAATTTGGTTTACCGTTTTATCTGTGGATTAATTGGTCGGAGTAGAGTACCCTGGGCATTTCAGGTAAAATAACAACCAAATGTTTACATCCCAGGACAAATGATCTAGCAACAGCAAGGTAGCTAGCTAAATTGCCATAACTGTTTAATGCTTTCGACCTGTCCCCAAATTAATATATTTGGTTCCGAGTTTGTTCTGATATTTCAACATACGTGTCCTTATCGTGTCTGGTGTGGGGGTACAAAATCAACATGCGCGGGCTGTTTGGCCAGCATGTTAAACATACAGGGATTCAAGTCAATCATGTTTCTATATTTCCTCCTGCTGCTGGAGATTTCCACTCCAATCTCTACAACGTGCACACTCACAATTCTCCTTGCCTCTCCTTCTGTTTGGTTCTTAGAGGCCACCCCTAGCCAGACCCAGATCCCATCTCATTCCTTCTGTTGCCAGTCCAGAAACAGATCCCATCTCTTTCCTTCTGTTGCCAGTCCAGAAACTGATCCCATATATCTTTCCTTCTATAGCCAGTCCAGAAACAGATCCCATATATCCTTCCTTCTATAGCCAGTCCAGAAACAGATCCCATATATCCTTCCTTCTAAACCCAGTCCAGAAACAGATCCTATATATATTTCCTTCTATAACCAGTCCAGAAACAGATCCCATATATATTTCCTTCTATAGCAGTCCAGAAACAGATCCCATCTCTTTCCTTCTATAACCAGTCCAGAAACAGATCCCATATATCTTTCCTTCTATAACCAGCCCAGAAACTGATCCCATATATCTTTCCTTCTATAGCCAGTCCAGAAACAGATCCCATATATCCTTCCTTCTATAACCAGTCCAGAAACAGATCCCATATATCCTTCCTTCTAAACCCAGTCCAGAAACAGATCCTATATATATTTCCTTCTATAACCAGTCCAGAAACAGATCCCATATATATTTCCTTCTATAGCAGTCCAGAAACAGATCCCATCTCTTTCCTTCTATAACCAGTCCAGAAACAGATCCCATATATCTTTCCTTCTATAACCAGTCCAGAAACAGATCCCATATATCTTTCCTTCTATAGCCAGTCCAGAAACAGATCCCATCTCTTTCGTTCTATAGCCAGTCCAGAAACAGATCCCATATATCCTTCCTTCTATAGCCAGTCCAGAAACAGATCCCATATATCTTTCCTTCTATAGCCAGTCCAGAAACAGATCCCATCTCTTTCATTATATAGCCAGTCCAGAAACAGATCCCATCTCTTTCCTTCTAAAGCCAGTCCTTACATTATGTTTGACCCTGAAGCTTACAGTACAGGTACAGTATGCATCACCTAGAGACTTGTTGTCAGTGTGCTGTCTCATATATTAAAACAGCCAAATAGTTTAGAAGCTGCTCTTGGGGAGTTAGACTTCCCACCCTGATGAGTTGAGATAGATTGTGTGAGAACCAGGTTCTGGGAAAAATCCTGGAATCTATGTAGATATACTGTAAGTGCAATATTAGAAATATTTTGGGGTTATGTAAGAGCTCCAACATAGAATGAAATATAGCAGACATCTCAATGGGCTTCACAGTTTACTGCAGAAGAAATACACAACAAGATCTGTGTATTAATACATAGGCCCATTTCCCTGCCAGCTGTGTCATGAGAAGTCGTGAGCGCAGTTCTGACCCAGAAAGGGGCGTGTTTACGGAGTCAATACAACAACATCCAACTTCAAATGCAGTTCTAGTTAACAAACACGTAATCAGATGTTTATCGTCTACAACATTGCAGATGTCTTCGGAGGATGGAATACCTAGCAAACTACCTCAATGTGTTGTGAAATGTAGTCTGAAATTAAATCTGTCATGAAATGTTATGAAAATCTGTTCTGAAATGTGATCCAAAATTAAATCTTGTGAAATATATAACGGTCGTAATTCTGCTGGACCGCAGGAAGAGTAGCTGCTACCTTGGCAACAGATAATAGGGATCAATAACAAATACAAATACCAAGCCAGCAAGGCAAGGTAAAATATCCCAAATAGAGCTATATAAAACCAGAAGAATAATATACCAGCTGATCATAGCTATAGTCATCCGTCTTGCGTTTCATGGTCATCACTCACTTAAGTTTGTCAAGGTCCCATCCCGACATCTGCATATTGCTATTCTACTACATGTTTTTTTGACGCAAGAATGAGTGCGCATCACTCAAACGTGACGTCTGCTTGTAAACAAAAACATGTCTCTATGGAGTAAGGTGAAAATGGTTTGGCAGTGGCACCCACCTATACAGTCCTGGTTGTCGACATAATGAACTTCACTGACTCCCAGTCCCTCCTTCTGATACAGCTCTTGCTCCTGCAGAAAGAGTGGCAAGCCAACACTGAAGTAGGAAGATGTTTCTCCTAACCACTGATGCTGGCTCAGATCTTTTTTCATCCTCGTAATAGGGAGAGTGTATTGTTGGTTAAGGGCTTGTAAGTAAACATTTCACTGTAAGATCTACACCGGTTGTATTCGGTGCATGTGACAAATAACATTGGATTTAGTGTAGATCTAGCAACACTCATGACTTACTGAATCAAGTACTGAAAATGGCTTTTTATTTCTTTATATATCTGGATTATTTCAGGCCAACGGACACAAATCTCTTGTTTATCTAGTTCAAACGTTGTGAAAATTCCTTAAAATGATCAATTGTTAATTGGAGACCTTTGCAAATCAATGAATAAAACAGGAGTCCCCAGTAGAAAAGAGAAACACTCATCTCCACAGACAGAAACATTACCATTATAATGAATGTAACGTGTAGAGTGACTCTTCTATGGAGAGGTCGCACAGGCTGTGTGTGTCTGTGGAGAGATTGCACAGGCTGTGTGTGTCTGTGGAGAGATCGCACAGGCTGTGTGTGTCTGTGGAGAGATCGCACAGGCTGTGTGTGTCTGTGGAGAGATCGCATCCTCCTGGATCTTCAGTGGGAGTCCAGAGCTTAAAGAACCCTAGCAACCCACCACCGCGCCCCCCACAAGTCTCCATCAATCACTCACCTCTTTAAGTATGCGCTCGTTGAAGAACTGCTGCAGCTTCTCATTGCAGTAGTTGATGCAGAACTGCTCAAAGCTGTTGTGCTCAAAATACTCTGGGGGGGGGGGGGACATGAAAGTGTAAATGATCTGCCACGTCCAGCGTTGGAATGAAGAATGCTCTTCTTCAGGCAGTTACTGGTACTGTATATATCCAATTAAGTCAGGTAGTAAAGTTTTTAGAAAGATAATAGTTTATGTGAGGCCATGCAGGAAACAAAAGCCTACCAGATAAATGAATGGTCAGATGGCTAGATAGACAGACAGAGGGGGAAAAAAACAGAGAAACTCACTGCTCTAGAACGACATACTTACCAAAACCAGCGATATCCAGCACCCCAATGAAGTTGGAGGAGGTGTTGAAGGGGAAGCACTGGTTGACCCTCCTGACCACGTGATCGAAGAGGCAGCTGTACACGGCCTTGGCCAGGGCGTCCCGGGCATTGTTTGCCTGTTCCACCTTCAGAGGCACCCTGGGGGGAAAAGACAGCGGGACACTGAGAAGCCAAAACTGTGACAAGGCTACTTCTTAATAGACATACACAGTTTTAATCAATGCAGCCATTTCTCACACCAGGTTAATGTGCAAAGAAAGTTGGAGTTGTTTCTGAATTAGTATTTACAGGATGGTATAAGTGTGCTATTTTCTAAGACAAGGAGGTCTGGAGGTCAAAAGAGACGCTATTAGAAGTGACTGTACTCCCTGAACCCTGGCTCACTCTCATTACCATAGCACTCTACAACACCACTTGGCTTCAATTATTCAAAGTGGTTGAATAGTTCTTCTGAACTGAACAAGTTCAGCTATGGTGTAGTGCTCCCCATCCTGCACCCAGTCTCGTGGCTGGTATCTAACAAGGTGGACTGGAAAACTATTAAAAATGTATCCTGCTGTTTTTTCTCTCCTGAACAGGCTTAGAGCTTTAGCAGCAGGTTCAGAGCAAAGCTTTGACCTGTTGAAGTCAGGCCCAGATACCATTTCTGCTTACTTTCCACCCCAGTCCTCAACATATTCTCATCTATAATCTATTCACGATCAGCCTCCTTAAAATGGTTCTCCATAGAGACCTTAGCCACTCCATTTCAGATCCAAAGACACCAGCCACTCCACTCACACCCCCCCTCCCCCCTCATTCTCAACCTCCCCAGGAAAAGGCGAAGTGTCTGGGGCCCAAATGACAAGGCCCAGCCCCCTTTCCGGGGTGGCAGGTAGCCTAGTGGTTAAAGCGTTGGGCCAGTAAACGAAAGGATCGAATACCAGAGCTGACAAGGTAAAAATCTGTTGTTCTGCCCCTGAACAAGGCAGTAAACCCACTGTTTCCCAGTAGGCCGTCATTGTAAAGAATTTGGTCTTAACTGACTTGCCTAGTTAAATAAAGTTGAAATAAAACATTTAAAATCCACCTGCTTTCAAGGCACCAGGCTACCTCCCCTCCCCCTCAGATACAGCTGCATTATTCATGGTGAGAAAAGACTGGGGCCAGGCTGCATCTGGGCCTGTTGAAATATTAATCCAGCCCTGTTACTCTTGGATGGTATCAATACAGCACCACTGGGCTGTTTCCTCCTAGGACCTCTGCTTTGAAATATCTGTCTAGGAACACTGTAGACTCTATTCTCGGCTGGCGTTAAGGAGGCACACATGTCAAATGCGCGTTAGTTTGCAATTTCATTGTGTAAAAACTGTCATTTTCCCAGCCCTTACGCCAGCTTCGTCAATTTACCTGTCTATCTGGAAACAGTAACGATGAGTGGACGTTCCCCGTCTCTATATATTGCCTCTTTTTCCAGCTCCTATAATAAAAGTTTGAATGTGTGTAAAATCCTACATAGTCTACGCCTAATATTATATGCGTACAAGGAGTAATTATGGTGCCTGTAACTGTATTTAGACAGCCTATTTAAAACAAATTGTTTCGTTTTATTAGAATTATTCACTGTCTTTTTAGATCTTATCAAAAGTGAATTTAATTTTGCTTATTGAAAATGTTTGGCCTGTCCATAGCTCAGACATAACACATTTTACAGTAGGCCTATATATCAGTGTGCATGCCATTTTAACAATATATTTCCATATTGAAGCCATGCAATTACTGTTCAAAAGTAATTCTAACATATTCAGCATATTTAGCAAATATGGGATAGGCCTACATGTTTTATTTTGTTTCTGTAGGCTATTTAACAAAATAGGAAGTAACCAGACTGTACAGTGCAGTCGGAAAGTTCAGACCTCTTGACTTTTTCCACATTTCGTTATGTTACAGCCTTACTCTAAAATTGAATAAATACTTTCCCCCCCCCTCATCAATCTACACACAATACCCCATAATGGCAAAGCAAAAGCAGTTTATTTATGCTGCAAATTTATGTTAAAACCCCCCTGGAAATATCACATTTACGTATTCAGTATTCAGACCTTTTACTCAGTACTTTGTTGGATCACCTTTTTTGCAGCGATTACAGCATCGAGTCTTATTGGGCATGACGCTAAAAGCCTGGCACACCTGTATTTGGGGAGTTTCTCCCATTCTTCTATGCAGATCCTCTCAAGCTCTGTCAGGTTGGATGGGGAGCATCACTGCAAAGCTATTTTCAGTTCTCTCCAGACATGTTAGATCCGGTTCAAGTCCAGCCTTTGGCTGGGCCACTCAAGGACATTGAGAGACTTGTTTCCCGAAGCCACTCCTGCGTTCTCTTGGTTGTGTGCTTAGGGTTGTTGCCCTGTCGGAAGGTGAACCTTCTCCCCAATCTGAAGTCCTGAGCCCTCTGGAGCAGGCTTTCATCAAGGATCTCTCTGTACTCTGATCCGTTCATCTTTCCCTCGATCCTTACTAGTTTCCCAGTACCTGCCGCTGAAAAACATCCCCACAGCATGATGCTGCCACCACCATGCTTCACAGTAGGGATGGTGCCAGGTTTCCTCAAGATGTGACACTTGGCTTTCAGGCCAAAGAGTTTAATCTTGGTTTCATCAGACCAGAGAATCTTGTTTCTCATGGTCTGAAAGTCTTTATGTGCATTTTAGCAAACTCCAAGTGGGCTGTCATGTGCCTTTTACTGAGGAGTGGTTTCCGTCTGGCCACTCTACCATAAAGGCCTGATTGGTGGAGTGCTGCAGAAATGGTTAAACCACCTGACGAAGTCCTAAAGCAATGAGACTCCCTAAATCTTTCTCAGATTATTTCCAATCCCACAAGGTATGACTCCACACACCAAGAAAATGCTACTTTCCTCAATGTTATCCTCACAAATAATCCTGATAGGTATCAGTCTGGTGTTTTCTGTAATGAAATTAGTGATCACTGTTTTACAGCCTGTGTTCATAATGGCTGTTCAGTGAAACGACCTGTCCTGATTTGTCATACAGTAGACGCTTGCTAAAAAACTTTAATGAGCAAGCATTCCTTCATGAACTGGCCTCTGTAAAATGGTATAGAATCAGCTTGATTCCCTCTGTTGAATACGCTTGGACCTTCTTTTTTGATATTTTCAGTGACATTGTTAACAAAATTAGAATTAAAAAACAGGTTCAGCCCCTGGGTCGACCGTGATCTTGCAGAGTTACTCCACCTCAAGAATTGCATTTGGCGAAAGGCTCGGCACACGCATACTTAGACTGACTGGCTCTCGCTCAGGCAAATGATAAATAAGTGCACTCAGGCTATATCCAGAAGGCCAAAGTTAGTTACTTTAAGGAGCAGTTCTCTCTCTGTGGGTCTAACCCCAAGAAGTTCTGGAAAACGGTTAAAGACCTGGAGAATAAACCCTCCTCCTCACAGCTGCCCATGTCCCTTAATGTTGATATGGCTGTTTCTGACAAGAAATACATGGCTGAGCTTTTTAAATCACGACTTCATTAAGTCAGGATTCCTATTTGACTCAGCCATGCCTCCTTGCCCATCCAACATTTCCTCATCTCCCTCCCCTTCTAATGCTTCTAGCCCCGATGCTCCTCCCTCTTTTCCCCCTGCCCCGCTACAAAGTTTCTCCCTGCAGGCAGGAGCTCCTTAAACTTGACCCCCAAAAAACATCTGGGTCAGATGGTTTAGACCCTTTCTTATTTAAGGTTGCTGCCCCTATCATCACCAAGCCTATCGCTGACCTTTTTAACCTGTCTCTCCTTTATGGGGAGGTTCCCATTGCTTGGAAGGCAGTCATGGTGTGTCCTTTAAATAAAGGGGGAGATCAAGCTGATCCTAACTGTTCTAGGCCTATTTCTATTTTACACTGTTTATAAAAAGTGTTGGAAAAACTTGTCACTAATCAACTGACTGGCTTTCTTCATGTCTATAGTATTCTATCTGGTTTCTGCTCAGGTTATGATGTGTCACTGCAACCTTAATGTCCTCAATGTCATCATTGCCTTTGATTATAAGCAATGCTGCTATTTTTGTTGACTTGGTCAAAGCTTTTGATAGGGTAGACCATTCCATTCTTGTGGGCCGGTTAAGGAGTATTAGTATCTCTGAGGGGTCTTTGGCCTGGTTTGCTAACTACCTATCTCAAAGAGTGCAGTGTATAAAGTCAGAACATCTGCTGTCTCTCAGCCACTGCCTGTCACCAAGGGAGTACCCAAAGGCTCAAACCTAGGCCCCATGCTCTTCTCAATTTACATCAACAACATAGCTCAGGGAGTAGGAAGCCCTCCCATCCATTTATATGCAGATGATACAGTCAGGATTTTGTGTTAAACGCTCTACAACAAAGCTTTCTTAGTGTCCAACAAGCTTTATCTACCCTTAACCGTGTTCTGAACACCTCCAAAACAAAGGTCATGTAGTTTGGTAAGAAGAATGCCCCTCTTCCCACAGGTGTGATTATTACCTCTGAGGGTTTAAAGCTTGAGGTTGTCACCTCAAACAAGTACTTGGGAGTATGGCTAGATGGTACAATGTCCTTCTCTCAGCACGTATCAAAGCTGCAGGCTAAAGTTACATCTACACTTGGTTTCCTCTTTCGTAATCGCTCCTCTTTCACCCCAGCTGCAAAACTAACCCTGATTCAGATGACCATCCTACCAATGCTAGATTACGGAGACATCATTTATAGATCGGCAGGTAAGGTTGCTCTCGAGTGGCTAGATGTTCTTTACCATTCGGACATCAGATTTGCCACCAATGCTCCTAATATGACACATCACTGCACTCTATACTCCTCTGTAAACTGGTCATCCCGTAAACCCTTCGCAAGACCCACTGGGTGATGCTTACTTATAAAACCCTCTTAGGCTTCACTCTCCCCTATCTGAGATATCTACTGCAGCCCTCATCCTCCACATACAACACCCATTCTGCCAGTCACATTCGGTTAAAGGTCCCCAAAGCACACACATCCCTGGGTCGCTCGTCTTTTCAGTTTGCTGCAGCTATCGACTGGAACGAGCTGCAACAATCACTCAAACTGAACAGTTTTATCTCAATCTCTTCATTCAAAGACTCAGTCATGGACACTCTTACTGACAGTTGTGACTGCTTTGCATGATGTATTGTTGTCTCTACCTTCTTGCCCCTTGTGCTGTTGTCTGTGCCCAATAATGCTTGTACCATGTTTTGTGCTGCCACCATGTGTTGCTACCATGTTGTTGTCATGTTGTGTTGCTCCCATGCTGTGTTTTCATGTGTTGCTGCCATGCTATGTCGTTGTCTTAGGTCTCTATGTAGTGTTGTGCTGTTTCTCACTGTGATGTGTGTTTTGTCCTATTTTTATTAAATTGTTTTATTTTTAAATCACAGCCCCCGTCCCCGCAGGAGGCCTTTGCCATTTGGTAGGCCGTCATTGTAAATAAGAATTTGTTCTTAACTGACTTGCCTAGTTAAATAAAGGTTCAATAAAATAAATACAAAATAAAATGGTCCTTCTGGAAAGTTCTCCCATTTCCACAGATTAACTCTGGAGCTCTCTGTCAGAGTGACCATCGGGTTCTTGGTCCCCTCCCATACCAAGGATCATCTCCCCTGATTGCTCAGATTGGCCGGCGGCCAGCTCTAAGAAGGGTCTTGGTGGTTACAAACTTCTTCCATTTAAGAATGATGGAAGCCACTGTGTTCTTGGACCTTCGACACAATCCTGCCTCAGAGCTCTATGGACAATTCCTTCAACCTCATGGCTTGGTTTTTGCTCTGACATGCACTGTCAACTGTGGGACCTTATATAGACAGGTGTGTGCATTTTCCAAATCATGTCCAATCAATTGAATTGACCACAGGTGGACTCCAATCAAGTTGTAGAAACATCTCAAGGCTGAGCAAAGGAAACAGGATGCACCTGAGCTCAATTTTGAGTCTCATAGCAAAGGGTCTAAATACTTAGATATGTAAATACGGTATTTTTTGGTTTATGTTTAATGAATTTGTAAACATTTCTCTAAACCTGTTTTCACTTTGTCATTATGGGTTATTGTGTGTAGATTGATGAGGATAATGCTTTACTTAATACGTTTTAGAATAAGGCTTTAAAGTAACACAATGTGGAAAAAGTAATGGGGTCTGAATACTTTCCGAATGTATTGTATTTAGCCATGGAGCACGTTCTAATTGGCCAGTGAGGGGTCAAGCCCCGACACACCTTCAACTTGTTTTTTCATCAAAAGACAGCCCTTTCGCGTCAGTTACTGCGCCCATAATTCTGGTTGTGAAATTAGCAAAAATATTTTAAACCCCCCCCCCTTACCTACTATAGCGCTACCGCCAGGGCTTAGATTTTCAATTTGTTCGTTGAGCCCTGAGTGTATACAAATACAAACAAATAGTAGTTTGTGAATGGCCAGAAATTAATATTGAGTAAGGATATTGAAATTATTGAGTGCTCATTCCACATGAACTTGAATGGAGAGTTGAATTGTGTCTATGGGTTACGTCACATAAACAGCTTTATGGCATACTCAAGACTAGATCCACAATGCACCAGTCTTAGTTAAGTTTTAAGCCTTCCCCTCTTATGCAATCCATCTATATAAATAAGGGCTGCTAAGCACGGCCCAAATGGGTTTAAGAGCCAACAGGACTATTACTGTAAACAGTATAGATGTAGCCTATACGATTAGCCCATCTTTAGCCTGTCTACTGACTGGGTCCATCGTAATGGGGAGACGTCAACATACGTAGCATCAAGACAGAGCATTACGCCACACAGTCACTGTATGGGAATACGGTATTTTCATGGCTGGCCAACAAAAAGTGTAATCTTTCATCTTTTCTCAGCTCCACATACCAGAGCCCTGCACTGAATTCTGAAACAGTTGAAACTCCCTCTGGCCCATTCCCCCGACACTTTGAAACCCTTGAGGGGAGTGAAAAGTGTATCCGTGGGGAGAAGGGTATGAAATTGGAATTCAGCGCTAATCTTCTTCACCACACCACAACGTTGACCCTGGCCTAAACTAGTAGATAAGGGCAGGATGTTAAGTGCAGCAGTAGTGGATTTACAATCAATTAGGATTTTACTATTTTATGGTCTTTGATTGTAAATTGGTGTACAATTCAGTCTATGACTGCGAGAAACCAATCAAATATACTCATCTAATTTAGAGGTATTCTTACTTGATAACTGTTCCTTTGGCGCCCCCTGCTGTTGTGAGCATGACCCTGGTGGTGAGGCTGACTCTCAGGTCTTCCTGGTCCAAACCCAGCAGGTCAGCACAGTAGGCTAGTGTCGGACTGGACTGGTTCATCAGGATGCAGCCACCTGGAAACACACACACAAGTAGACACGCATACGCACCACACACACACAGAAATGATTGGTGCGCACACAAAGAAGCGGGCAACTTCCATCATGCCACTTCAATTGGATTTCGGATGGATTCTACTTCTTTCTTTCTGCTGCCTAGTGCTTGAATACAGCATCTCACGGTGAACACACGCCACACATTCTGCAGACGTAATGGCTTCATTGCAGGCAGTGAAGTCGGCCTAGATAATGTCCTGCAAAGACAGGAAGAGGGTGTGATGGAGGGAAATGGGCAGATGTATCCATTTCAGAGGAGCGAGAGCACCGTGCGATGTTCCAGGTAATATCTGCTCTCCAGGCAGTACTCTATTACATCATCCATCTTCAGCTTGAATCATGACTTTTCCTATCTGTCAGATGCATTTCAGCACTTCTGGGTCAGTTACATTATAGGAGAGTGGTTTCAGTTGAGCATGTTCTTTTCAATGGGTCTACTTCCAAAGTGGGACAGTGAGACCCGACAGAGAAGAATGTGTCAGCAAGGGGTGGGTAGTAGAGGAGAGGAGACAAGAGGAGAGTAGTGTAGACGAGAGGAAAGAAGAGGACACTAGAGGCGACTAGAGTAGAGGGGACTAGAGTAGAGCCGAGGAGACTAGAGTCGAGGAGACTACAGGAGAATAGAGGAGACTACAGGAGAGGAGACTACAGCGCAGTAATGTACAATTGACCTTATTTTAGCGCCCCCAAAATACTTCCAGGTCAACTGTAATATGAATAACATTGTAAAGCACAATTTCTCCCCTTTCCAGCAAAATCAATGAGGAGACCTTCATGCTGCCCATCTCTGGATGATTGAAGAAGGCAATGAGCTCGGTCAGGTTTAAAAAAATGTCGGGTTGGGTAGCAAAACCGACTGCGTGATAATGAAAAGGGGAGATTAGCCGTGTGGGGAAACGGCTTTTTTCACCCGATCTGTCCAACTTATCACCTCTAAAATGTATCATTTATAACACTATAAAGAGTTTATATAATGTGTCATTACATATCTATTTGAAGGTTTGTGTCGAATTTGAATCAGGTTTTTGGGCGGCGCTAAATTTATCTTCAGAAGTAAACAGCGGCTGTCGCGACTTTTAAGAGTCATGATGGCTTGCAGTGATGATGCAAAAAATGAATGCATTCAGTTGTACAATTGACTAGGTAACCCCGCCTTACCCTGTTCCTGTCCCTGTCTTGTTTTGTTTTTAATCTGCGAGAGAAGCACTACACCTGGTGGAGAGAGGCTGTATGACACAGAATTAGTTGCATTATGCGTGCTGTACGTTACGTCATGACACGTCACAATTTAACGTACAGCGTAGGAGGGGTCCGTTTTTTTCAACAATTCTCCAATACTATCGAACCATTACCATGTCAATCAATGCTGTGTTGGCATCAAATTTTGATGCCAACACAGTCTCTACAGTTCCATTAGTTTTCATTGCAGCCTCATTTGAATGCAGTGGTTGCGCAAATTTGTACGGAATAGGGTGGGTCAACAGTAGAGGAGAGGAGAGTAGACGAGAGGAGAGTAGTGTAGATGAGATGAGATGAAAGGAGAGTAGGAGACAAGAGGAGAGTAGTGTCGACGAGATAAGAGGAGAGTAGACGAGAAGGGACGAGAGTAGTGTAGACGAAAGGAGAGGAGATTAGAATAGAAGAGAGTAGAATAGACTAGATTAGACGAGACCAGAGGAGAGAAGAGACCAGAGGAGAGATGAGGAGACTAGAGTAGTGTACACGAGAAGAGAGGAGACTAGAGTAGAAGAGACTAGAGGAGACAAGACTAGAGGAGACGAGACTAGAGACTAGAGGGGAGAGACTAGAGGGGAGGAGAGACTAGAGAGGAGAGGAAAGGAGGGAAGAGGAGAGGAGACGAGAGTAGTGTAGAGGAGAAGAGACGAGAAGAGAGTAGTGTAGAGGAGAGGTCGCGCAAGGTGGCGTGGGAGAACTCTGTGCCTATATGTGTATCTGCGGGGACATTCTAATAGACGAGACGAGAGGAGACGAGACTAGAGGAAGGAGACGAGACGAAACTAGAGGAGACGAGACTAGAGGAGACGAGAGAGCTACACTAATGGGGCTTTCACACCAAACTGGTTTGGAGCGGTTTACCAAATTCCCCCCTTATTTCAGTTTGTTTGGGCTGGTATGAACACACTATCCACGCTCGGGAGCGCAGTAAACAACGCACCATGGTTTGCTCAAAAGGGTGGTCTCAGTTTGATTCAACTCGTACCGGGGTTCGTTGCAGGTGAGAATGAGTTTCGTAAAAAACACAAGGGAAAAAAACCAGTCATGCACTATTATTGGTTGTTTGACTGCAAGCATTTGATGAAATGCACGCAGCATCATATCTTGATATGGCTGAAACATTCTGAGTATAGCAGCACATTTATGAGCAGGGATATAGGCTGCTGAATATAACCTATTCACATCGCATGTTGTTGGAAGATCAAAGCGAAAGTAATACGATGTTCGGGACACACAAGTGATTCTTCTTGACAGTCATTGATGGATTTAACTTTTTCATAGATGTATTTTTGGCCAATAAACAAATTACTAGCATGGACACGTGGTTTTGTTTAGGTGTTTTAGTTTATTTGACATTTGGCAATGTGAAACCAACCGATGTATTATTTAATGTAATAAATAACCAAACTGAATCAAACTATACCTCTGAGCTATGTGTGAAAACTCCTTAAGAGAGAGGTTGTGTAGGTAACTTGATTTACCCGATGTGCTCCCAGTCTCCTCAAAGTCGACGTTGCCCAGGTGCAGCACCCCGGCCACCACCCTGAACAGGTCCAGCTTCTCCGTGTCGTCCAGGCCAATCTTCTTCATGGCCCCGCACATCCTGTTGAAGTCTCCCTGGTCATCCAGCAGAAGGTCCTTCAGGGCACCCAGCTTCACATGCTGGAAGAAGGTGAGACTGGAGAGTCAGGATACTGCACCTGGGCCCGTATTCACAAAGAGTCTCAGAGTAGGTGTGCTAGGGACCTGATCCTAGATCAGCACTATTTGTGAATACAGGCCCTGTACTAGTTTAGGTCAGGAGTCTTTCCAGCATCATGTGGCCTGACTATGGGAAAAGTCCTGGTCCCTTGTAGGCTGTCATTAGTCGTGTGAGAGCCATCACACACACAGCAAACTATCCTACTGTATGAACAAGTCTGCAGTGATACAGTAGGCTTCACTTCCTGGGACGAAGTGGATTTATGCCCACTCTTCACGAACGCGCACATTGTGTAATCTGTCATTACATTAAAATAGCTCATTCTATTTCCCTTATGCATTTTGCCTTTTCTTTCTAGAAGCATTATTTTGCACATGACTATATTATTATTTAGCTCCTTTGTTAGCATTAAGCTAGTTTACAGTCCTTTGTAAGCATTAAGCTACAGTTTACAGTCCTTTGTAAGCAGTAAGCTACAGTTTAGTCCTTTGTTAGCAGTAAGCTACAGTTACAGTCCTTTGTTAGCATTAAGCTAGTTTACAGTTCTTTGTTAGCAGTAAGCTAGTTTACAGTTCTTTGTTAGCAGTAAGCTACAGTTCTTTGTTAGCAGTATACAGTCCTTTGTTAGCAGTATACAGTCCTTTGTTAGCAGTATACAGTCCTTTGTTAGCAGTATACAGTCCTTTGTTAGCAGTATACAGTCCTTTGTTAGCAGTATACAGTCCTTTGTTAGCAGTATACAGTCCTTTGTTAGCAGTATACAGTCGTTTGTTAGCAGTAAGCTACAGTTTATAGTTCTTTGTTAGCAGTAAGCTACATTTACAGTTCTTTGTTAGCAGTATACAGTCCTTTGTTAGCAATAAGCTACAGTTTATAGTTCTTTGTTAGCAGTAAGCTACAGTTTAAAGAATGGGTGGGTCTAATCTTGAATGCTGATTGGTTAAAACCGCATTCCAGCCGGTGTCTATTCCACAAGTTACCACCGGCTAAAGCTATGACGTTAAAAATGCCTATTTACTCTGTTCCATCTGATCGTGCAATAAGCACAGCCAGGCACTGTATAAACATCTCCACTATAAAAAGCATCTACACATTCTCACATTTCTTTTAGACTAACATTTAGTTTTCAACACCAGAGATTTGTATAAACCTTGCTGTCTGTCTCTCCGGCATTTGCAACATTGTTTCAATATTCAAATTCGATCTCCAGCTGTCTCATAGTAATGAACGTGTCGGGAGTCTGGACGAGACACACACAGACAGACAGGCAGGCAGCGTTTCTCAGCCGGTCGAAATCATTAATCATCTGGCATAATTTTTATGGATCTATACAAAGAAATGTCAATTGAAAAAAGGTGAAACGAAGTGCAGCTAGTTTGCAGTCTTTCCAGCTTCAGTTTGAAGGGATTGTGTTAGCTGTGTTGTTGGCTAGCTCCTCTGAGCAACAATGTCCTGACGAGTAAAGCTCAATATCTATGCCAGGTGAAATCGAGCCTTATTAGCTCATTGTTATGGATGTATCCAAAAAACATCACTAGAAAACAGCTTAAACAAATGCAGCTACTTTTATTCTGGCTGCACTTTTTGTAAGTTAGCTGTAGTTGGCTAGCTAGCTAGCAAGTGATAAGAACGTCTCAGGCATAACAACACTTATGCCAATATATCCTCCAAACACCGGTTTCTCGGGCATTATCACTTAAATATACACTGAATGTACAAAACATTAGGAACACCATGCTAATATTGAGTTACATCCCCTTTCGCTCTCAGAACAGCTTCAATTCACCAGGGATGGACTCTACAAGGTGACAAAAGCGTTCCACAGGGATGCTGACCCATGTCAATTCCAATGCTTTGTTTCAAGTTAGCTGGATGTCCTTTGGGTGGTGGAACATTCTTAATACGAGAAATGGTTCAGCGTGAAAAACCCAGCAGCGTTGCAGTTATTGACACACTTAAACCGGTGCGTTTTGTCACCTACTACCATAACCCGTTCAAAAGGCACTTAAATGTTTTGTCTTGCCCATTCAACCTCTGAATGGCACACATACACAATCCATGTCTAGATTGTCTGAAGGCTTAAAAATCCTTTAACCTGTCGCCTCCCTTTCATCTACACTGATTTGAAGTGGATTTAACAGGTGACATCAAAAAGGATCATAGCCTTCACTTGGATCATAGCCTTCACTTGGTTCATAGCCTTCACTTGGTTCATAGCCTTCACTTGGTTCATAGCCTTCACTTGGTTCATAGCCTTCACTTGGTTCATAGCCTTCACTTGGTTCATAGCCTTCACTTGGTTCATAGCCTTCACTTGGTTCATAGCCTTCACTTGGTTCATAGCCTTCACTTGGTTCATAGCCTTCACTTGGTTCATAGCCTTCAGTTAGTTCATAGCCTTCACTTGGATCATAGCCTTCACTTGGATCATAGCCTTCACTTGGATCAAAGCCTTCACTTGGATCATAGCCTTCACTGTTCAGTCTGTCATGGAAACTTACAGGGGTTCCTAATGTTTTGTCCCTCAGTGTAGTTTATGCCCAGTTCGGAAGGAAAATGCTTGTATGGAAAAAGTAGTTTAATATAATCTGTTGCACACATCAATGCAGTAATTTACCGGTCTATAGCCTACTCAAGAGTGAAACGCTGTTTCTGTGCAGAGAATCATCGTTAACACCCACGAGCTAGAAACTCTGTTTAGTTCATTCTGTTAATGTTTTCCTTTGTTCATACTTCCCACATTGTGTCGGAGTGCCGTGTGTCCCGTCTGTGTCATTTGGGTTGGGCGTCAGGAGCGTGTGTGTATATGGAAGTGGTCACGTTTGTTTTAGACAGAATATTTGTAAAGAGGTAATTACGAGGAAGCCAGGTACATTTGTATTAGCCAGGTGTTAGTGTTCTATTGCCCTACATATTGGTATGTTCCAGGAAGTGTACCTTGGGCTTGTTTTGGAGAGTAATTAAGTTCTGTTTTAGAATTCAAGTGGTTAGGCTCCTTGAGCCAGGTACACCCACAACTTGTAAGAGCTATGGAAGCTACAGGGTAAGCCTGTTTTAAGCTTAGTGCATGTTATTATAAAACATTTTTTAACCTTTATTTAACTAGGTAAGTCAGTTAAGAACTAATTCTTATTTACAATGACGGACTAGGAACAGTGGGTTAACTGCCTTGTTCAGGGGCAGAACGACAGATTTTTACCTTGTCAGTTCGGGGATTCGATCTTGCAACCTTTCGGTTACTATTCCAACACTCTAACCACTAGGCCACCTGGAGTTTGTTATTTTGTTTTGAGAAGTAAGTCTATTGTCTACCTGTTTTGTAAATATTAATCGCCGCTAGCACTATTGAACACTGTGAATAAATATGGACACCTTTGCACCAGAACTTTCGGCCGCCTTCTGAATATCTGCCCTTAAGACCGCATCTCTGCGTTACCTGTTTCACACGGACATATGAAATGCTCGCTCTCACTATCCCAGTATCAGAAATTTGAAATCCACCACTGACAGATATAAGCAGAGGTATAGAAAAGTACAGTGGATTTGTGATCTGGTTTGAAGGAGGGCTGGAGGAAGCAGAAACAGAGGCACACCAAAGCGAATGTCACAGTGTTACGTTGTTCAATACTACTACAGCAGGGATCTTTCTACTATTGAAATCCCAAATAGTCACCAAAAATATATATCTGGGATGGAAAAACACTTTCAGTGTAGACTAAGACTAAAACCAGATAAACTATGTAGAAAAGACAATGGAACTATATATATATATATATATATATATATATATTTTTTTTTTTAAATAATATAATCTTTCAGAACTAGCAATCACCAAAATAAAAGCGAGACAGTCGGGGAGAATTGAACATGTAAAAAAATAAATGTATATATAGTACTGATTTTGTTATAATGTTTGAGCAAAGAACACTTAGAATGGCACGACATTAGCTATAAAACTGAAACCATTTCTCTCAGCTCCATGGAGAAATGTGTAGAATCGCAGGAAATTGGCTTAAATATTAAAACATTTCCACTGACCAGTCATAAGTATGTATCTGTAACAATATCCATTTAGACTGAGAATACACCACACTGTGACATTCTGAGCCAGATAGAAACTAGACAACAAAGAAAAAATGGCAAAACTCCATCCATGCACATTGATAAAGAAACATGCTCTGCATAAGGTCCTGCTTGCACTACAATCCCATGCATGTGAAGCTGAGTCTCTCCTCAGGGTTTACATCGTGAATAATACACGGAGCGTCTCCTACAGAAAGCGTCATCACCTTATTATCCTGCATTACATTGACCCGAGGCAGGGCAAAGAGACGCACAACAACCTTGATTAGTAACACGCCAAGTGTCATGAGATCATTGCTCTCTCAACACAATGAGTAGAAGCTGTGAAAAGGTACACTTGGTTAATTGTCAAAAAGGTAAAAACATAGACCAAATCAAACAGGTCTACATAGGAATATAACATATAACATTCACACATAGCCTACAAAGAGATTGGCCAGACTTTCACCTGTGCCAATGTTTCTATTTCTTTTCCTTTTTTGTGCACAATACATGTTTAATAAGCAAACCATGATACATGTTCCTACTTTACACAGTGAAATTAATGTATGGGTAACACACCCGAGGGACAAAAATGGTGCGTTATTCTTATGAGAGTTAACAACACAATGAATCACATTTCCTGCACGGGCAAAATTAGAATTATTTTCACATCTGACATAATTTAATCAAAAAACACAGACCTCAACTAATTCTGAAACAACAAATTCTAATTTGATTTGGATTTTTTTTGCCCAATTTCCATACGTGCAATAATTTACTTAAGAGCTTTCTCTCATATCAATGTTCAGTGAGCGTACAGTACAATAAGGTTTACAACGCAAGATGTTTATTTCTGAAGACAAACCTTGATACAGTTTTGCATGAAAACCTGGCCCAAAAAGTCTATATATTTATACGACTAAATAAATGACTACTCTGTCCTTAAAGTTCATATTCACATTCAATTCAAAGCCATTTGTGGCCAAGATGATTTGGAATAAATCAAGCACTACCAGCTGTGAAGGCCCTGAGAGAGGTAAAACAGAATAGGCTGAAAGGTACAGTACCTCAGGACTCTTGCGATTCTGCATGATCTGTTTGTCTGTGTCCTTGCTGGCAAAGTATCTTGTGCATCCTCGATTCAAATACTACGAAGACAAAGGAGAACACACACAAACAATTAGCATTCAACAAATAACGTAAGTGTAGACAAACCATATAAGCCAAACTATGTGGGATATGTTTATAAAATTGAGAGATATAGACGTCGGCAGAACATATGACTTGAATGAGACTGACGACGACTTGGAACAAGAGAGTAAAAGTGGCTTATGTGCCAAGTGAATGAGGTAGCATTAGGGATAATAGTGCTTTTTCATAGCAGGTCTGGTCGTGTATACCTATCCTCAGCCAGTATCTCTGCTCTCTCAACTCCAGTATTGATGCTAATAAATTATTTGTTTAATTTAGTAATTAATTAATTTTGTAGAGTAACAATAAATTCAAAAAGAGTGGCATTGCTTTTTGTCATGTTCAATGAACTATCTATTATGTAAAAGTGGCTTCACGGTTGGCTTGGTTTTAATAGCTTTGGAATTAATTGCCTCTGTTGATGTGACTGTCTCCGTGGAGACTTGATATAATCGTACTGTGAAAAATACCCAAAACAACAACTATAGTTGTTGAAGCATTGTTATAGCGCTGTTTAGAGCGCAGGTGAAATTAACCAAAGAATTGAGGTAATCCCCTAACACCTTTAGTGTGTTAGTTCTAGAACACCAATCACAGTTCTATTACATCACAAATCCCATATTCACAAACATGCGCTTAGTTACACTGGGGGCTCAGCTGGAACAGAGAAATGCCTAACAAATACTAAGTAGGTGCAGTCTCTCTCCACTTTCAAACAAGTAACAGACTTTAGTTAGTTGGATATAGCACACATGACATCTCGTGGTCATGTAGAGAATAGCGTAACACTACTAACCAGACATAGGCCTGTATTTGGGTCAGTTGAGAACATGGTGGAAAGCCTCTGTTGTCTAGGACTACTTTTACACTATTTGGCAGTAAGATTATGTCAAGAGGAAAAATGAAGACACAGTGATGCCAAAACTTTGGTGGTTTACCCAATAAATTACTGGGAGCTTGTAATATAGTGGGCAACTAGTTATTTTTATAGCATACAGTTAATTTGCCATTAGTCAGCACCTCTACACTAAATAGTTGTCTCTGGGTGTGTGCCAACTCATACTTTTTAGTGGAAAATGTACAACAAAAAAGGAAAAAAAACACTGGAAAATGTCCACCAATGACACGACTGACGATTCAATGGAGTTTTTCCATTGACACAATTTGCTTCACGGTGGAAGAATTTGGCAGCTTGGATCTGTGTTGCTTCATTAGGCAGGGAGAGGAACAGGCAACCATTAGGCAGGGAGAGGAACAGATGACCTCCCTCTCTCAAAGAACTCAGTGAGGCATGTGGAACAGGTCTATTTGCAGCACTCTTTCAAAAGGACTCATCCATCCATTCTCTCAACTTGGTATGCAAAGACTTGTCACTCTCTGGTTACACTCTTCAGTGATACACCGGTCGTGTTCTCTCTCTCTGTGTGTGTGTGGTGTGTGGTGTGTGTGTGTGGTGTGTGTGTGTCTGACCCTGAAGCTGTCAGGGGAGTCAAGGTGCAGCTTCTGTCTGATGTCTTCAGAGGCTCCGGCACACAGCCTGTAGAAGATGTGGTAGTTCCTCTCCTCTTTACTCTGCATGCAGATCCTTGACTTTTCCAGCAGGTAGTGGGACACGAAGCCACCTACCACATTGTTCTGTTACAGACACACACACACAGACACACGCCGGATGCATGCACACATAAAATGTGGGCAGATGAAGCAACAATTAAATTGGCCAACACACTGCAATGCATTACGTACATTGAATTTGACCAAAATACTGAAATTCCTTATGACGAAAAAATGTTTTTCCACAGAAAATGATGGCTAACCTTTTCATTGAAGTGGATTTCCACAAATTTTCCAAAACGACTGCTGTTGTTATTCCGGACTGTCTTGGCGTTTCCAAACGCCTCTAGCAGGGGGTTTGCTGAAATTCACAAGCACAAAATAAGTATTTGGGATCTCTTCAACTTCAGAAGAGAAAGTATGATTAGGAAGTTATATGTTAAATCCTACCTTCAACAATTCTCTCATCAATATCTTGCCCGGTGCCGTATGACGTTGTTAAATATCTATGGGATGAATGTCAGATGAAGACTAACTTCATATACTGTAGCATTGTTGTTAATGTTTGGACATGAGGTATACTACAGAAAACATGGCTTACTCATTGACAACCAATGTCATTATACACAACATGCTAAGTTTGGTTAAAGGTAGAATCAACTAGATTACATGGCAAAGAACTGTAACGCTTCACTCACACAGTTACACAATGTATTATGTGTATGTGCTCTTCATGCAGTTTCAAAGTGGTAGCTACAGGACTAGGGCTGTTACGGTGACCATATTACCCCCAAACCGGATGTCACGATTCATGACTGCAGTCAAATTTCACCTGACCGTTGAGTCCCGGTAATCTACTCCTATGTGCTCTGTATGGCTCTGATACGTTGGTATTACCCAACTCGCTAACAACCACCAGGTCGGTATTCAGTGCTCCATTGTCTCTAAATCACTCTGACATCAATGCAAATATAATTGAAAATCACATCAAACAATTATCAAAACAGTATTAACCTTTTGAAATTCACTGCTATATTGTTTGACCTGTGATCGATCAACTTGAAGAAAAAAGTGCAACAGGTTGAAACTGAGTGGTGATGGGTTCAGAGAATATGAAATCTACTTATTCATGTCACTGATGGAGTGCTGAGGTTTAGAGGGTCTACACCAGAAGTTAACGGTTATAGGAGAAAGGTATATAGTGTGTGGAACTAAGCTTGGAATGTGTTGAATGCAGGGAAGCCATGGATTAAGATGGAGGGGGGTTGAGGTCAGGTCACCTTATGGGAAAAATAAAAAGTATACTATTGTCCTGCCTAGCAGTAAAGAACAATGTTTGTACAGACGGGTAGGAGGGGACTCAGCCTATGAGGAACGGTTAAATATCAGTGCTTGTCTGAATGCAGCTGTACTGACCCTCTGGGAAGAATTAAACTTGGTTAAGCTTTCATAATGTCCGTTGAGTGTTTTACTCTGAGAATTAGAACAGTGGAAGAAATGGTTGTTGTGGATCTTATTTCAATTCCAAACAACAAAATGGACAGCTTTCTCAAAGGTGATTATTAATTCAAAACATTTAAGTTTCTGCATGTAGAACACCCAGACCCATATTAGAGCTTATGCACATGCCTATAGCCCAAGCCCGAAAGAAAAGCCTGAATTAAGATAATGATTGTGCCTTTATACAATACATAGCCTAATAGACTACCGCATATTACGCAATGTAGAAAAACATATTTAAGATATCTTCAGTACATTTGGTCTAGCCTATACAGGGCATTCGAAAAGTATTGCCAGCAGCATACCACCCTGCACACCACTGCTGGCTTACTTCTGAAGCTAAGCAGGGTTGGTTCCGTTCAGTTCCTGGATGGGATACCAGATGCTACTGGAAGTGGTGTTGGAGGGCCATTAGGAGGCACACTTTCCTCTGGTCTAAAAAAATATCCCAGTGCCCCAGGGCAGTGACACTGCCCTGTGTAGGGTGCGGTCTTTCGGATGGGACGTTAAATGGGTGTCCTGACTCTCTGAGGTCATTAAAGATCCCATGGCACTTACCGTAAGAGTTAACCCCAGTGTCCTGGCTAAATTTCCAATCTGGCCCTCAAACCATCACGGTCACCTAATAATCCCCAGTTTACAATTGGCTCGTTCATCCCCCTCCTCTCCCCTGTAACTATTCCCCAGGTTGTTGCTGCAAATGAGAACATGTTCTCAGTCAACTTACCTGGTAAAATAACAGATAAACAAACTTTTAAAATTCAGACATTGACTTTTACCACATTTTGTTGCCTTATTCCAATAAATTGATAGTCTCCCCCCCATTAACCTACACACAAATGACAAAGGTTTTTAGAAATGTTTGCAATGTATTAAAAATAGAAAAGTATTTGGACCCTTTACTCAGTACTTTGTTGAAACACCTTTGGCAGCGATTACAACGTGGAGTCTTCTTGGCACACCTGTGTTTGGGTTTTATCTCTCAGTCTTCTCTGCAGATCCTCTCAAGCTCTGTCAGGTTGGATGGAGAGCATCGCTGCACGGCCATTTTCAGGTCTCTTCAGAGATGTTTGATCGGGTTCAAGTCTGGGCACCAGCTGGGCAACTCAAGGACACTCAGAGACTTTCCCCGAAGTCACTCCGGTCTTGTATTGGCTGTGTGCTTAGGGTCATTGTCCTGTTGGAAGGTGAACCTTCTCCCTAGTCGGAGGTCCTGAGAGCTCTGGAGCAGGTTTTCATCAAGGACATCTCTGTACTTTGCTCTGTTCATCTTTCCCTCGATCCTGACTAGCCTCCCAGTCCCATACTCTGAAAAACATCCACACAGCATGATGCTGCCACCACCATGCTTCACCGTAGTGATGGTGCCAGGTGCCCTCCAGACGTGACACTTGGCATTAAGGCCAAATAGTTCAATCTTGGTTTCATCAGACCACAGAATCTTGTTTCTCATGGTCTGAGAATCCTTTAGGTGCCTTTTGGAAAACTCCAACCGGACTGTCATGTGCCTTTTAGTGAGGCCTGAATGGTAGACAGCTGCAGCGATGGTCCATAGAGGAACTCTGGAGCTCTGACAGTGACCATCGTGTTCTTGGTCACCTCCCTGTCCAAGGCCCTTCTCCCCGATTGCTCAGTTTGGCCGGGTGGCCAGCTCTAGGATGATGGAGGCCACTGGGTTCTTGGGGATCTTCAATGCTGCAGAAAAGCTTTGGTACCCTTCCCCAGATATGTGCCTCGACACAATCCTGTCTCGGAGCTCCACGCACAATTCCTTCAACCTCATGGCTTTGTTTTTGCTCTGACATGTACTGTCAACTGTGGGACTTTATATAGACAGGTATGCCCCTTTTCAAATAATCTCCAATCAATTGAATTTACCACAGGTGGACTCCAATCAAGATGTCGAAACATCTCAAGGATGATCAATGGAAACAGGATGCACTTGAGCTTAATTTTGAGTCTAATTTTGAGTTTAATTTTGAGTCTAAGGGTCTTCTGTTTTTATTTGCAAACATTTCAACAAAAAAAAAAATCTTTGTCATTATGGGGTATTGTGTGTAGATTGATGACGGAAAAAAATATAATTTATTTTAGAATAAGGCTGTAACGTAACAAAATGTGGAAAAAGACAAGGGATCTGAATACTTTCCGAATGTATTGTAGCACAAAACAAACTCAAGTAATCGCCTTTGAGTATGGACTGTAATATTATGCATACTGGAAGGACAGGGAGGCTAAGCTCCAAACTTTCTACCCATTAGTCTGGGAGAACACAGGCCTATGCGATGCTGTTGGTACATTGATTGTTCAGGGCGGCTTACAGAGTAGGCTAGTTAGCCTACAATTACAGTGAATTTGTATTTGATTTTGGATAGTCTAGTAATAAGGAATTTCCATAATTATTAGGCTGACATTACATTTAGCTACAGAATGTCTCGCCACTGTGTGTTTCCATCTCCTCCTCTCTCTCCTTCATTCCTTTCTCCAGCGTGCAGCGAGGGACTGTCAACAATTTAATGACATTTGTTTTGTTGTGAAAACATGTTACTATCGATGTTCCCAAATAGATTTCACTTGGTTTCCCAAATTAAGCACTGGGTAGCTTCAGGAACAGGGTTGGAGAGCCCATGGCATGCAGAGTTTGGGCAGAATATCACCTGTCGCACAGTGAGAGGCTGGCTACTCCTCAAACAGTGGTTGATGCATAGAGTGAAATAAGGGTTCTTATAACCCCAGACATTTCTATATGCAATCACTTGTGAAAGTAGAATTTTGATGGTTGCCACTAAAAAGAGGATGGTCTCAGCTTTCTACTGCTACTATATGCATTTCTTAGCTACTAATATTAAGCACATTGCTCCACTGTAAAACCAGAGTAGCATACACGGCATGATTGAAAAAGGAACCGGGAAGGCGCAGCCTCCATTCACTATTCAAGTGCATATGGACGACATGCATTTTTCCCCCTGCCACTGTTTCTGCCCATTTGATAATGGGACATTCTAAATCAAATTTCATGCCTTTACTAATATAAGATTAAATTGAGAATAGTTTGATGGGTGAGAATATGATCATTTCAGAGAACAGCATATTAAGCCTGAGGCCAGGAACAAAGCACAAGCTTTTTTGCAACTTTTTCAAATCATAAATATAGTTGATTCATGCAGCCCCAAGGTTTGTATAATTCACAACTAACGTTACCAAATAACCCAATCTAGCATATAGGACCTATTTCAAATAGCCACTTCACTCGCTGGGGAATAGGAAAAATATATATTCTACTTCATTCAGCTAAGATCAATTATTTGTAACTTTTTGTATTGTTTGTTGGTTTGGCAATGCCACTGTCAGCCAGAAAACCATGCTGAGAAGGATTATTACCACAGCAAGCAAGGTACTTGGAGTCAAACATACAGGCCTGGATGAGATCTTTAAGGTCAGGGCCCTCCGTAAGGCTCACAAAATAATTTTAGACCCAAGCCACCCGCTGTACCTGGACTTTGAATTACTCCCCGATGGGCGCAGGTATAGGGCACCTCAGCAGGAAAAACAGAACGAGACAATAATTTGTGCCAGGTGTGATATCCCTCCTAAATAGCTCGGGCGAATGTTCCCATTGACCCTGTAAGTCCAGCAGGCTAGTCTTTTCTTCTTTAAAAAAAGAAAGTTTTATTTCTTACTATTATTATTTTTATTGGTGCGTAACTATTATGAAAGTTGTATTGTCAATCTTGTTTTGTATTTAAACGCCACTTTAAATGTGTACATGACACTGCAACAAAATTTCCCCATGGGGCCAATAAAGTCAGAAAGTAAGTTATATTCTTCTTACTACAAAATCATAGTATAAAATAAATGACACAGGATTTATAAGCATATCTTGTCTGCTAAATGAACTAGATATTGGATATATTGTGAAAGTCTGTGTTAAATTGATTTATTAGTCTATTTTTAAAAGTAGATGTTCCAAAGGCACGCATCTGCTGCTTGTATGAGTGGAGGCCTGGAGATGCTTAACATGTTTATGTTAATTAGCGGTCAATTACCGTGAGCCCAGCAGTCATTTGCATGACAGTTACCGGCTGACAAAGTTTCATGACCGTCACAGCCCTATACAGGACCAAAACATTGGCGAAGTTTAGCCTCGAGCTTAAGCGTTCTAAGTTGTTGTGGAAATTGCCCCAGTGTTTACTTTGTGCATGCAATGTAATCTTGTTGAGTCTACCTTTAAGATTAGTATGGTTTTCTGTAATAACTAACACAATCATAGTGGTCCTTTAGCCCAAACCTGAGGACAAACTTGGTGTTTTCTGTCTTCCCGGCCCCAGATTCTCCAGACACTACGATAGACTGGCTCATCTTCAGGACTCTCATGTCCCGGTAGGCCTTGTCCGCTGAAAAATCATCAATCATGTAATGGATATGATGCTTTGACAACACCTAGCCTTAGTTGAAATGTAACTCAAATATAGCCATTGCTTTAAACAGACTATATTTATGTCCAGAAACCAGGCAGTATAGCAGCCATTGTTGTAATAATAGATATGTGCGCTCACCGATTGCGTAGACGTGAGGTGGTAGAGTGCCCAGGGACCGGCCACGATAAGACTTGATGGTCTCTGGAACGTACAGTTTGGGGATGTCATAGTAAGGGTTCACAGCAATCAAGATGTTGGCGACGTATGTCTGTGTTGTTACAAAAAAAATCATCACATTAGATAGAGCAGTGGTTCTTCACCTTTTTCAGTTACTGTACCACCAAGTACATGTTGCTTTTCCTGCTGTACACCCTCATGAATTTGACCAATCTATTGTCTCATGAGTCTTCTCAAGTACCCCTTGTGGATAGGCCAGGTATCCCAGGGGTCCTAGTTCCTCTAGTTGAGAACCACCAACATTTTCACAACTTGATTAGAAACTAGGCCTATGATCACCAGATGTCTCTTACAGGAAGAGAGAGGTTCATCTTCAAGGACTAGGATTAATGTACCATTGATTTGGAATGTCTTACATAGATCTTGTCTTTACTATACCGCACTCGGACGTTGTTTAAGAGCGTGCCTTCATTCAGGTACATAAGAGAACCTGAAAGAAAAACAAAAGTCGCTCGTGAGGAAGCATCCTTTAAAAAGTTACATACACAAACCTTAAGTCCATATCAACTTGAGGATAAAGGAAAGTTGTTTACATTTTAGTAATTTAGCTGACGATCTTATCCAAAGCAACTTACAGGAGCAATTACAGGAGCAATGTGCCCTTGATCAAAGATTTTTCGCCTAGTCGGCTCAGGGATTTGAACCAGCAACCTTTGAGTTACTGACCCAATGGCCTTATCCACTAGGCTAACAGGCTGAGTACAAAATACACTTTGAAATATATATTATTCAATTATTGCACCCACACTGCTCACGTGCGCCAACGAGCGTCTGCGTTGCCAAGGGCTAAAATAGAAGTCACTTCTATTTGTGACACAGATTGCGTTGCAAGTCCTGCCTCTCCCATCTTCACATTGTTTATAGAAGCAGGTAACCACGTGCCATCTCCTCTTTGGTTATACCCATGTGGGTGACTGAAAAATGAACGGGGTCAGTGGCGATAATGCACCTAATTTATGAAACTTGCCAATCGCAATATAAAGTCAAGAGAAGAAAAAGCCTAGGAGGAAAGATGACTAGAAACGATTCGGTTGACCGTTTTGTGTGGATTAATTGGCAGCGTAGAGGACCTTGTGCATTTCAGGTAAAATAACAACTCAAAGTTTATATCCCAGGACAAATGAGCTAGCAACAGCAAACTAGCTAAATAGGACAAATTAGCTAGCAAGTGAAAGCTAGCTAGCCAAATTACCATAAATGTTTAATGCTTTTCGACCTATCCCCAAATTCATGTAATTGGTTCAGATGTTTGTTTTGATAATTTTCACCTGCGTGTCGTGATCACGTTTGGTTTGGGGGGACAAAATAAATGTATGCACGATGGAGCACAATGGCGCACGCGTGCAGCCGGTTTGGGTTCCGTGTAAGTTGTGAGTATGAACTTACAGTTGTCCTCCATATGTTTGTTGACGTCTTCCTCAGCAGGGAACACTTGGTTCATAGGAGCCAGAAAGGTCTGCAACATCAAAAGCACTTCTGTTATACTAACATTAACATCTAAACATTCTCATGAGAAGTCTTGCACCAATTGTCGTGTACTTGAATAGCCAGTCCATTTAATCATGTGTCATAAGGGCCTACAGAAAACATTCTACTTTAACCTGGTCATTAGCAATGCATTAGCATAGTAACAAAAATCAACGTTTGAGTGTTTGTTGTCAAGTTCATCAATTAAGTCTCTGATATTCTCCCAGTAGGCTACTATACAGTCTGAGGTAATGGCAAAACTTTGAAAGGAACAAGCTGCTTGTGAGAGAAACAATGGGAGGGACATGGCAGGCTGATAAATAATTTGGTGGGAGGGAAACAGGATATGAGCTGTGTGTGTGTTTCTGGCTAGTGCTATGAGTTTAGATACGGCTCTGTACTGTTACTGTGGGAACAGAACATTATTTACAACACCCTACACACACCGTGCAGGGCTAAACACACCCTCCTGCCCAGTACATTTTATGAGTGCTACGAGTGTGTGTGTGTCCCCCACTGGCACAAACAGCATGTACGTGAAAATAAGCTTGAGCTTTTTGAGCCACAGCACCTAGCTTTTTGAGCCACAGCACCTAGCTTTTTGAGCTTTTTGAGCCACAGCATCTAGCTGCCAGCCCAAACAAAAATGGGTACAAAACTTCCCGCTAACAAGACATAGCCAGGATACTGCTCTGACAGAGAATTATGCTGGGCAGAGCTGTGGCTTTAATGAGCTCAGTGAAATACACTCAATGAGCCCCTGTATCCCTTAGTGACTGGTCCAAATCAAATCAAATTTTATTTGTCACATACACATGGTTAGCAGATGTTAATGCGAGTGTAGCGAAATGCTTGTGCTTCTAGTTCCGACAATGCAGTAATAACCAACAAGTAATCTAGCTAACAATTCCAAAACTACTACCTTATAGACACAAGTGTAAGGGGATAAAGAATATGTACATAAAGATATATTAATGAGTGATGGTACAGAGCGGCATAGGCAAGATACAGTAGATGGTATCGAGTACAGTATATACATATGAGATGAGTATGTAAACAAAGTGGCATAGTTAAAGTGGCTAGTGATACATGTATTACATAAAGATGCAGTAGATGATATAGAGTACAGTATATACGTATACATATGAGATGAATAATGTAGGGTATGTAAACATTATATTAGGTAGCATTGTTTAAAGTGGCTAGTGATATATTTTACATCATTTCCCATCAATTCCCATTATTAAAGTGGCTGGAGTTGAGTCAGTGTGTTGGCAGCAGCCACTCAATGTTAGTGGTGGCTGTTTAACAGTCCGATGGCCTTGAGATAGAAGCTGTTTTTCAGTCTCTCGGTCCCAGCTTTGATGCACCTGTACTGACCTCGCCTTCTGGATGATAGCGGGGTGAACAGGCAGTCGTCCTTGATGATCTTTATGGCCTTCCTGTGACATCGGGTGGTGTAGGTGTCCTGGAGGGCAGGTAGTTTGCCCCCGGTGATGCGTTGTGCAGACCTCACTACCCTCTGGAGAGCCTTACGGTTGTGGGCGGAGCAGTTGCCGTACCAGGCGGTGATACAGCCCGACAGGATGCTCTCGATTGTGCATCTGTAGAAGTTTGTGAGTGCTTTTGGTGACAAGCCGAATTTCTTCAGCCTCCTGAGGTTGAAGAGGCGCTGCTGCGCCTTCTTCACGATGCTGTCTGTGTGGGTGGACCATTTCAGTTTGTCTGTGATGTGTACGCCGAGGAACTTAAAACTTACTACCCTCTCCACTACTGTTCCATCGATGTGGATAGGGGGGTGTTCCCTCTGCTGTTTCCTGAAGTCCACAATCATCTCCTTAGTTTTGTTGACGTTGAGTGTGAGGTTATTTTCCTGACACCACACTCCGAGGGCCCTCACCTCCTCCCTGTAGGCCGTCTCGTCGTTGTTGGTAATCAAGCCTACCACTGTTGTGTCGTCCACAAACTTGATGATTGGTCCAGGACCTGTTTTGCTGTTAACCAGCTCATAACGGTTTCTGGCTTATATATATATATATAATACTGAGAGTCGATGTCCGAGCCCCCAACGGATATCTAATTAGCAGAAAAAAAACGAAGAAAAAAAACGTTCCTTACATATTTGTCAGTTAAACTGGAGATATCTATGGTGGAAGGTGACAGAGATAGAGCAGTGTTTGTCAGACAATGAGACATCCTGAAAAGCAGTATTCTCACAAAATTGTCTGTAGCGTTCAAACTGTTTGGCCTACAAGGTATTATAACCCCTTTATGGAAGGGTGAGACTCTAACAAACACGATTTGCTCTACGACCCCCTCAAGCATCTTGGGACTCATCTGAAGTCGGTAAAGCCGATCTGCCAACTTCTGTCTGTAGGGTCCAAACAGTTTGGGCTACAGACTAATTCCTCTGTGGAAAGGTGAGACTCTCGTGAACATATCAGTTATTTTTTCTCTAGGACGCCCACAGCCCTCAAAAGACTCTGAAGGTCTAAAGGTCCCCTTTTTTTTTTAGCTTTATTTTACTAGGCAAGTCAGTTAAGAACAAATTCTTATTTACAATGATGGCCTAGGAACAGTGGGTTCGTCGTTCTGCCTGTTCAGGGGCAGAACGACAGATTTGTGTCAGCTCGGGGGTTTGAACTTGCAACCTTCCGGTTACTAGTCCAACGCTCTAACCACTAGGCTACCCTGCCGCCCCTAGTACCAGCTGAACATTTTTTATGGAAGTATACATATTTTGGAGACTGTTTAGTGTCAAAAATGTATTTAACATGTACAAAATTAATACATTCCTGATATCTCTCAGATACAAGCCATAATACAGTTCAGAACAAACTTCCTTTAGATTTTATTTTACCTGTTGTTCCATGTAGTGAACCTGTTATTCAATGCGTTTGTATGGGCTAATAGCAATAAGGCCAAATCAACATTTATTAAATAGATTGTATATATATATCTATAGAGATATATACACATTTCAAGGGGTCTTGGTATGACCTTAAAACAATTCCATATAGCTTAGTAGAACCCCCCCTTCCCACAGACAGGGCTTAGACTGTAACAGGTTAAGGATAACTATAACCAGGGAGGGCACTAAGAGTTAGCTAACTAACTACTCTGCTGTTAGCTTGCTATACACCATACAGGCTTTTGTTGTTGTGAATATCAGGCTCATTCAGTGAAAGCAATGCACTGGGGAGTGACCTAAGGTGTAGTGCAACAGGTGGCTCCTTTTCCTCTAATGATCTTTCCCTCCCAGTAACACAATCACCACACCTGCTGCTCCTGCTCACATGACTTATTGATTGCCTATGTTAGTGACACTGGTACAACGCAGGGCTGTTTTACATGCTCTCATATTGCTTACGTTTGACATATTATCGGTTTATACATCTCTGTAATTCAGGTTAGGGCTGGGCGATATAGTTTGTGATTTAGAGTGATATTTCAAAATGCCTGTATCACAAGAATCCAGTTTTATTTTATGAGCATTTATGTCCATTAGTTCTCATGGCTTTTTTCTCGTCTCCTTCACTCCTCCTGCCCATTCACACACACACACACACACACACACACACACACACACACACACACACACAAAGCAAAACAACAAAGATGAGATATCACTTTTCCTCTCTGACGAGCAGTTTCAACACACCATTTGCATTTGAGGTTTGTCCAACAGAAAAATCGGTCATATGGACACAAACACGTTAAAATAATGTCTCACTGTAATAGAGAAGTTTAAAAAGTTAACGATACCCTTTTTATGTCTCAACTCCTCAAAGTGTGCACAGAGTAGACAATATTAAAACAGGAAAATCAATGATTCTAGAAAATTAATACTCAGTTTGTCGCATGCGGCATTGCGGTACTACATAGTGCTAGCAGCATTTTAGCTAAAGACTTATACTAGCTGTCTAGTCTTTTATAAATGTGCAATAAGCATAAAACACAATTATATAAGGAATTGGCAACTCGTTCTCATTCTGAGAAATAAGATGGGCCACTTGATTTCAACATTTGAACAAAGTGGACAGGCTAGCATGTTGTTCAAACAGTTGGAGACAGACAGAAAGGTGTGTTCATAACAATTCAACTGTTCTTCCTTGTGAGCTAGCAAACAGATCCAAGTTAGCTAAAACTTCAAATATAAAAAGATTAGCTGGCTACTCACTAGCACATGGCCTTGTGCTTGAGAGATTTAATTTTCTATAATGCCTGCTACAAGAAGTTAGTCATTATTAGGGAATGTGCATTATGGATGGTTCTGGTTAGATTTGTAGCAAAAAGGGCATTTTCATAGACTGACTTAAAAACCAGATCAATGATTGAAAAAAAAGCAGGTTAAACCATTTGAATAAAATGTAACTATTAGTGTGTCTTATGGTTGTGGAAGGCTTATATTTAGCCAAGGTATAATTTCATGAGCCATGCATTCATTACATTATTGATGATTGAAATGTGGTATATATACACAAATCAAATCAAGCTTTATTGGTCACATACACATGGTTAGCAGATGTTAATGTGAGTGTAGCGAAATGCTTGTGCTTCTAGTTCCGACAGTGCAGTAATATATAACAAGCAATCTAACAATTTCCCAACAACTACCTAATACACACAAATCTAAAGGGGTGAATGAGAATATGTACATATAAGTATATAGATGAGCGATGGCCGAGCGGCATAGGCAAGGTGCAGTAGACGGTATAAAATACAGTATATACATGTGATGTGAGATATGTAGGATATGTAAACATTATTAAAGTGGTGTTATTTAACATTGTATAAAGTGACTAGTTATCCATTTATTAAAAGTTGCCAATGATTGAGTCTCAATGTAGGAAGCAGCCTCTCAAAGTTAGTGATTGCTGTTTAGCAGTCTTGAGATGGAAGTTGTTTCTCAATCTCTCGGTCCCAGCTTTGATGCACCTGTACTGACCTCGCCTTCTGGATGATAGCAGTGTGAACAGGCAGTGGCTCGCATGGTTGTTGTCCTTGATGATCTTTTTGGTCTTCCTGTGACATCAGGTGCTGTAGGTGTCATGGAGGGCAGGTAGTTTGCCCCCGGTGATGCGTTGTGCAGACCGCATCACCCACTGGCGAGCCAGGCAGTTGAGGGCGGTGCAGTTGCCATACCAGGCCGTGATAAATCCCGACAGTATGCTCTCGATTGTGCATCTGTAAAAGTTTGTCATGGTTTCGGGTGACAAGACAAATTTCTTCAGCCTCCTGAGGTTGAAGAGGCTCTGTTGCTCCTTCTTCACCACACTGTCTGTGTGGGTGGACCACTTCAGTTTGTCTGTGATGTGTACGCCCAGGAACTTAAAAAAAACCTTCTACCTTCGCCACTGCTGTCCCTTCGATGTGGATAGGGGGGTGCTCCCTCGGCTGTTTCCTGAAGTCCACGATCATCTCCTTTGCTTTGTTGACGTTAAGTGAGGATGTTTTCCTGACACCATGAGTGCCCTCACCTCCTCCCTGTAGGCTGTCTCGTTGTTGGTGGTGATCAAGCCCACTACTGTTGTGTCGTCTGCAAACTTGATGATTGAGTTGGAGTGGTGCATGGCCACTCAGTCGTGGGTGAACAGGGAGTACAGCAGAGGGCTGAGCACACACCTTCGTGAAGCCCCAATCTTGAGGGTCAGCGAAGTGGAGATGTTGTTCCCTACCTTCACCACCTGGGGGCAGACCGTCAGAATGTACAGGACCCAGTTGCACACGTCGGGGTTGAGACCCAAGGGCCTCCAGCTTGATGATGTTGAAGGGTACTATGGTGTTGAATGCTGAGCTGTAGTCAATGATCAGCATTCTTACAGAGGTATACTTTTTGTCCAGATGGGATAGGGCAGTGTGCAGTGTGATGGCGATTGAGTCATCTGTGGACCTGTTGGGGTGGTATGCAAACTGAAGTGGGTCTTGGGTGGCCGGTAAGGTGGTGGTGATATGATCCTTGACAAACCTCTCAAAGCACTTCATGATGACAGAAGTAAGTGTTACAGGGCGGTAGTCATTTAGTTCAGTTATCTTTGCCTTCTTGGGTACAGGAACAATGGTAGCCATCTTGAAGCATGTGGGGACAACAGACTGGGATAGGGAGCAATTAAATATATCCGTAAACACACCAGCCAGCTGGTCTGCGCATGCTCTGAGGAATCAGCTGGGGATGCCGTCTTGGCCAGCAGCCTGGCGAGGGTTAACAAGCTTAAATGTTTAACTCACGTGTCCGTGACGTGGCTGTTTTTGTAGTCCGTGACTTCCTGTAGACCCTGCCACATACATCTCATGTCTGAGCCGTTGAATTGTGACTCCACCTTGTCCCTGTACCGGAATTTCGCTTGTCTGATTGCACATTTAAGACATGGAATGCAGTGCAATGTGCTTCACAGAACAAAACTAATTTAAAAAAAATATTAAAACAAAAACTATTTACTAGACAAACATGAGGATAAAGAAACAAAAGAATAAACTAAACTGAATGATTAAAAGCAAAAAGAAAGTGTTTTAAGATATTTTTAATATGTCCACAGTTTTGGCTCCCCTCAGGCAGGCTATTCCAGAGGCTGGGGGCATAATAACTAAAGGCTGCCTCTACATGCCTCCTGGTTCTAGGCTTTGGGATAGTTAAAAGGCCTGTGCCAGAGGACCTGAGGGACCTACTGGGTCCACAACTTAAAAGCATGTCTGACATATATTGGGGTGCACAATCAGTGATTGATTTAAAAACCAATAGAAGTATCTTGAAATTAAGTTTAAAAACTCACAGGCAGTCAACTCAATGCAGAGACCTTAAAACCGATGTAATGTGTGCTCTGTCTGGTCTTGGTCAGTACCCATGCTGCATCATTCTGTATGTTTGGTAGTTGACCAATATTTATTTTATTTCACCTTTATTTAACCAGGTAGGCTAGTTGAGAACAAGTTCTCATTTACAACTGCGACCTGGCCAAGATAAAGCAAAGCAGTTCGACACATACAGAGTTACACATGGAATAAACAAACATACAGTCAATAATACAGTAGAAAAGTCTATACACAGTGTGTGCAAATGAGGTGAGATAAGGGAGGTAAGTCAATAAATAGGCCATGGTGGCGAAGTAATTACAATATTGGAATTAAAATAGAGATACTGGGGTGCAAAGGAGCAAGATAAATAAATAAATGCAGTATGGGGATGAGGTAGTTGGATGGGCTATTTACAGATGGGCTATGTACAGGTGCAGTGATCTGTGAGCTGCTCTGACAGCTGGTGCTTAAAGCTAGTGAGGGAGATATGAGTCTCCAGCTTCAGTGATTTTTGCAGTTCGTTCCAGTCATTGGCAGCAGAGAACTGGAAGGAAAGGCAGCCAAAGGAGGAATTGGCTTTGGGGGTGACCAGTGAGATATACCCGCTGGAGCACGTGCTACAGGTGGGTGCTGCTATAGTGACCAGTGAGCTGAGATAAGGTGGGGCTTTACCTAGCAGAGACTTTTAGATGACCTGGAGCCAATGGGTTTGGCGACGAATATGAAGCGAGGGCCAGCCAACGAGATTGTACAGGTCACAGTGGTGGGTAGTATATGGGGCTTTGGTGACAAAACGGATGGCACTGTGATTGACTGCATCCAATTTGTTGAGTAGAGTGTTGGAGGCTATTTTGTAAATGACATCGCCGAAGTCGAGGATCGGTAGGATAGTCAGTTTTACGAGGGTATGTTTGGCAGCATGAGTGAAGGATGCTTTGTTGCGAAATAGGAAGCTGATTCTAGATTTAATTTTGGATTGGAGATGCTTAATGTGAGTCTGGAAGGAGAGTTTACAGTCTAAACAGACACCTAGGTATTTGTCCACTAGTAGTGGAGTTTGTCCACAAGTAGTGGAGTAGTGATGCTGGACAGGCGGGCTGGTGCGGGCAGCAATCAGTTGAAGAGCATGCATTTAGTTTAACTTTGCAACGTTTATTGTCGGAAGGAAACCAAGGTGCAGCGTGGTAAGTGTTCATGATTATTTAATTACTCAGAACACCAAACAAAAACAACAAAAATAATAACGAACGTCATGTTCTGTAGGCTTCACAGAGCTAACAAAAATCAACATCCCATAAACACCAAAAGGAGAATGACAACTTATGTGATCCCCAATCAGAGACAACAATAAACAGCTACCTCTGATTGGGAACCACATTCTGCAACAAAAAAAAAGAAAAGAAATAGAAAATATAGAAATAAAGAAACTAGAATGCCCACCCTAGTCACACCCTGGCCTAACCAAAATAGAGAATAAAAGCCTCTCTATGGCCAGGGCGTGACATACTTGCATGTAAGAGCAGTTGGAGGCTGAGAGCAGTTGAAGCTCGTCTGGAGGTTACTTAACACAGTGTCCAAAGAAGGGCCAGAAGTATACAGAATGGTGTCGTCTGTGTAAAGGTGGATCAGAGAATCACCAGCAGCAAGAGCGACATCATTGATGTATACAGAGAAGAGAGCCGGCCCGAGAATTGAACCCTGTGGCACCACCATAAAGACTGCCAGAGGTCCGGACAATAGGCCCTCCGATTTGACACACTGAACTCTATCAGAGAAGTAGCATTTCCCTGTTTTTTGCCCAAGTGGGACGCAACCGTCCCCTATACCATAAGAAGTTAAGAACACATTCTTATTTTCAATGGCGGCCTAGGTACAGTGGGTTAACTGCCTTGTTCAGGGGCAGGACAACAGATTTTTACCTTGTCAGCTCAGGGATTCAATCTTGCAACCTTACAGTTAATTAGTCCAACGCTCTAACCACCTGGCTCAGAAGGAGCCTGCCTGTAACGCGAATGCAGTAAGAAGCCAAGGTAAGTTGCTAGCTAGCATTAAACTTATCTTATAAAAATCAATCAAACATAAATCACTAGTTAACTACACATGGTTGATGATATTACTAGTTTATCTAGCGTGTCCTGCAGTGCATATAATCGATGCGGTGCGCATTCGCGAAAAAGGACTGTCGTTGCTCCAACGTGTACCTAAGCATAAACATCAATGCCTTTCCTAAAATCAATACACAGAAGTATACATTTTTAAACCTGCATATTTAGCGAAAATAAATCCAGGTTAGCAGGCAATACTAACCAGGTGAAATTGTGTCACTTCTCTTGCGTTCATTGCACGCAGAGTGTTGTAATTGTCATTATTACAAATACATTTTAAAAAATATATTTTTTATATATATATATATATTTTTTTAAATCGGCCAATTAATCGGTATCAGCTTTTTTTGGTCCTCCAAAATCATAATCGGTCGACCTCTAGTTGATGCACTCATAATCTGTAGCAACTTCATTAGGTAAGATAGTGTTAATGCTTTCAGTTCTAACCCGTGCTATGGGCAACATGGTTGTAAAAAAATACAGAGCGGTGATCAGATAAAGCAACATCAACAATAGAGAATGTCTAAAGCCCCATGGTAATAACCAGGTCCAGTATGGCCAGTTATGGGTGGGCTTAGTAACATGTTGGATAAAGAGTCCAAAGAGCTCAAAAGATTCATAAATTCATGGGCTTTGGTGTCAGTCTCTTTGTCAACATGTATATTAAAATCACCCAACAATGACTTTATCATAGTTCAATGGCAGACAAGGACAATAGACAACAGTTCATTGAAATCAGTAAAGAAACAAACAAAGCTTATTTAGAGAAAACATGGAGATATACACTGGGAGGCTGTTTTGCGGACACAGATTAAGCAGGATCCTTGACAAAATTCCAATTTTAAACTGGATTATCTGAAATTGCATTTCTCAGACATGGTTTAAAATAGTCTCAGACTTGCCCTAGTCTAGATTTAAAAAGTCTGATTTCCAGAAGGACAATTAGAGTTAATCTAGATCTAAGTGAAGGCTTAAATTAAACCTGGCCAGAGGCAGGCTTAACTTCAGATTAATGGATGTTGGCCGCCAGGTTGACCTTGGCAATGGAGGAGAATGGATTACCTGGACTATTTCAATGAAGATCAAAAAGCACCACCAAGGCCAGACAGAAGGGCAGTTATAGACATGAGCAAACTATAGAATTGTTTAGGATAAAATCTATTTGTAGTTCTCCAACACTATTGCACGTTGGACGAGTGCAACTCCTCTTTGAATGCTCAGCTTGAAGGAGGACAATAGTGGAATCATACTTGGTGACTAGGGGTATGCACAGACCAATTTCATCTTTATGCAATAGGACATGAGAAAAAACGGTACAACCATGCTCCTATCTGCAAAAAAGGTGTAGTAGAGTCTCAGAAACACATTGCTCTTTCAACCAAGATGCTGCTGTATTGTCATAATTGCAACAGCAGTGCTTGACAATTACCTCAAACAGCATGGATGACCAGATCCTCGCATTGAAGAGGAAGACCCAGATCTTCCCATGGTTGAGGCAGACAATAACAGCAATGGACAAACCTGCAGAGATGCTTTTGCTATGCTGCACTTCTCACAACAAAGATAGCTCAAGCGATTGAAGCAAACAATGGCCATGGATAGGTATATAAAAAAAAGAAGACGTTTTTAATTCACAAAATGGAAATATCAGGACCCAGAATTGGTTCTGGTTTGAGTAGAACATTGGTACTGTTGCTGCTTCATGTTTCTCTTCTCATCCTTCATAGCCAACTCGACACAAAAGGACATGCTTTTCCATATACATCTCTTCTTTTCAATCCATTAGTTTCTCATGCATGCTCAGCCTCTGTCTTTGTTGCCAGCCCAGGTTAGTGACACAATCTTCCCTCCTAGCTACTGCAGATGTAGCGGGTTGACCTTCATCCTGTTACGATCTAACCCTTTTTTTCTCTTTCAATTTGACATACCCATATCTAACTGCCTGTAGCTCAGGACCTGAAGCAAGAATATGCATATTCTTGAAACCATTTGAAAGGAAACCCTTTGAAGTTTGTGGAAATGTGAAATTAATGTAGATGAATAACACATTAAATCTGGTAAAAGATAATATGAACAAAAAAACATGTTTATTTTTATTGTTCCATCTTTGAAATGCAAGAGAAAGGCCATACATTCAGAGAGGACTATACTGTAGGTGTAATTTAGATTTGCCACCAGATGGCAGCAGTGTGCGTGCACATTTTCAGACTGATCCAGTAAAGAATTACATTACTGCACAATATTTTGTATGAAGTCTGCCAGGAATTGGCCTAAATTTGCCAAATTGGGCAATTGATACATGTTCAAGTCCATAAATATAGAGAACATACAAAAATGCTATGGTAATAAAAAAAAATGTACATTTACACACTCCCAGGAATGTAATCATTAGCTTATATATTAACTTTCACACATCTAGATGGCCGGAGGTGTGGGTGTGGAGCCAGAGACAGCAGCGGTTCAAACTGGTTCAAACAGTTCCTACCTTTGCACATAAAATAAATGTTTATCAAACAAACCTGTACTACATTTTATCTCTGGGACCCTCAGGATGACAAATCAGAGCAAGATCACTGAATGTAAGTACATTATTTACCTTCAGAGGTGAACGTATAAAACCAGTTGCCGTGGTAAGTGTGTTGTTGTTGTGCACTCTCCTCAAATAATAGCATGCTATTTTTTCACTGTAATATCTACTGTTAATTGGACACTGCAGTTAGAATAACAAGAATTTAAGCTTTCTGCCCATATAAGACATGTCTATGTCCCAGAAAGTTGGCTGTTTAAGACAAAGCTATGGTGATCTATCTCTAGAAAATGATTACATGGCTGCATTAGAGAACATTTTCTTCAAGAGTTGAGTTCATAAGATACTTTTTATTATGGGAATGCAAGAGATGACTGACAACATTACATATTCCCTGCAGTCATGAGATGGCACATGTTGAATGAATGTGTCCCCCATCTGAACATCATCGGGGATACCTTCCAGGGGTTGCTGGCTATCAATGATCCCGGTCAACAAGTAACCCAGCTCATCTGTCTCTGGTCTTACTGTGGGACAGCCACCAGTCTTGAAACACTCCTTACGAGCAACATCATTTGTCTTCTTTAAGTAGATTTGTATGTTTTTCCACAAGAAATTAAAAAGACAATATAGGAAAAATACTAGTAATTACGTATGATAATGTTTGTGTTATATTTCTGTCACACGAATACATTTAGGCCCCACTGTGTTGTGTTACACAAGAAAACTAACATTTCAAAGTGACTGATTTGTAAAAGAGGACCGAGCATGTCCCCATTCTCATCGACGGGGCTGTAGTGGAGCAGGTTGAGAGCTTCAAGTACCTTGGTGTCCACATCACCAACAAACTAACATCGTCCAAGCACACCAAGACAGTCGTGAAGAGGGCACGACAAAACCCATATCCCCTCAGGGGACTGAAGATTTGACATGGGTCCTCAGATCCTCAAAAAGTTCTACAGCTGCACCATCAAGAGTGGTTGCATCACTGCCTGGTATGGCAACTGCTCGGCCTCCGACCGCAAGACACTACAGAGGGTAGTGCGAACGGCCCAGTACATCACTGGGGCCAAGCTTCCTGCCATCCAGGACCTCTACACCAGGCGGTGTCAAAGGAAGGTCCTAAAAAGGGTCAGACTCCAGCCACCCTAGTCATCGACTGTTCTCTCTGCAACCGCACAGCAAGCGGTACCGGAGCGCCAAGTCTAGGTCCAAGAGGCTACTAAACAGTTTCTACCCCAAGCCATAAGACTCCTGAACATCAATCAAATGGCTAATCAAATGGCTACCCAGACTATTTGCATTGCCCCCCTCTTTTACGCCACTGCTACTCTCTGTTGTTACCATCTATGCATAGTCACTTTAATAACTCTACCTACATGTACATATTACCTCAACTAAGCGGTGCCGCCGCACATTGTATCTGTACCGATACCCCCCTGTATATAGCCTCCACATTGAATCTGTACCGATACCCCCCTGTATATAGTCTCCACATTGAATCTGTACCGATACCCCCCTGTATATAGTCTCCACATTGAATCTGTACCGATACACCCCTGTATATAGTCTCCACATTGAATCTGTACCGATACCCTCCTGTATATAGTCTCCACATTGAATCTGTACCGATACCCTCCTGTATATAGTCTCCACATTGAATCTGTACCGATACCCCCCTGTATATAGTCTCCACATTGAATCTGTATCGAAACCCCCCTGCATATAGTCTCCACATTGAATCTGTACCGATACCCCCCTGTATATAGTCTCCACATTGAATCTGTACCGATACCCCCCTGTATATAGTCTCCACATTGAATCTGTACCGATACCCCCCTGTATATAGTCTCCACATTGAATCTGTACCGATACCCCCCTGTATATAGTCTCCACATTGAATCTGTACCGATACCCTCCTGTATATAGTCTCCACATTGAATCTGTACCGATACCCTCCTGTATATAGTCTCCACATTGCTGCTGCTCCACTGCTGCTCTTTAAAACTACTTGTTAATTTTATTTCTTATTTCTTATTCTTATCTGTATTATTTTAAACTGCATTGTTGGTTAAGGGCTTGTAAGTAAGCATTTCACTGTAAGGTCTACACCGGTCGTATTCGGCGCATGTGACTAATAAAATGTGATTTGATTTGAAAAGTGGGCCAACAATTTTGGGCAGAAAAGTGGGCAGTTGTTCTAGCGTCCTGTTTACTTTTTCATTTGAGTTGAATTCATTACAAATGGTAGTCCAGGGATTATTATATATTTTTTGGGGGGGTTGCTGAATCATGCGGTTTGTTCTCCATAATTGGGTGGTTTGAGAACTCGCTTACACAGGCTTTTTTCAAAGTCACTGAAATTCTTTAAAAAAATATATTTTACCTCTGTCCATTGTTTGGTTTAGGTGACTTGCTCCAATTCCACACAATGCTTATGTATTAGCATTCCATTCCTGTTTTTTTTTTTTTTTTAACATCCTCAGGTCAGCACCAAGTGCACATCATTAATCTAATCAGGCTTCAAAAAGATTAACTGGTTAGTCCCTATTTACCTTAGTCTGGGACTCTCTAGCCTAGAACTAATTAATCTGAAGTTTAAAAAAATGGCTTTCTGAGACATTGCTTATCTGAATTCATTTAAGTAGGATTAGCCCAGTCCTGATTTAAATTAAACACTGTCCGCAAAATGCTTCCCACAGTTGTGTCAAGTTGTCTGGATGTCCTGTGGGTGGTTGACCATTCTTGAAACACACAGGAAACTGTTGAGCATGAAAAACCCAGCAGTGTTGCAGCTCTTGACACACTCAAACTGGTGCGCCTGTCACCTACTACCATACCCCGTTCAAAGGCACTTAAATCTTTTGTCTTGATTCAGGTCTTTCTGAAAGGGGAACCTTCATGGCTGCAGTGTGCCAGCCAATAATCTAACCCACACTGGCACCAAATGTTCAGAGGTTAGCATTACAATATATATTATGTTATTCAGCTACTGACCCAATGATAGCTCTGGAACGTGTGTGGGGAGAGAGAGCAAAATGAAGGTTGTGTGATGAGTAAGTTATAATACAAAACATAAAACAGACACTCATTCCATGGAGGGCAGAGTCGAGTGTGTCGGTTTTTGATATTTCCTTTAAAATTGGAGTCCAACTATGACCTAGACGAGTTCCTAACTAATTAATGACCTTTAATGATCAATCAAATACAAGGGAGGAGAGAGGGGGGGGGAAAGCAGGCCCTCTGCCGTCCATGGAATGGGATCGACACGTGTTCTAAACTGTGCCGAATCTAACTGACCTTGCCCTTCTGGTTGAGTGGTTCGATGGCGAGGGTGTCAGCTCCGATATCCACAATCATGCCCAGCTGGAACCCATCGGTGGGGTGGGGCGCCCACACTGGCTTACCATCCTCCATGGCTAACCACAGCTACCTGGTGGGCTCTGCACTACATGAAGAGAAGAGTCAGGAAATAGAAGCCTTATAACATGTATGCCAACAACAAAATACTGAGTTTTCCATTGTGGGTTAGGACAAGTTTAATAAAGTATTACGAAGCTATTCATCTATAGACAGGTCTACCTTCTGTACATCCCTGATCTAATAAATATGCTATGTTCCATACTTCCTCCAGATAAACAAGAAGCCTATAAACACAATTGTATGAATGACAAAATTCATCCAACCATGTGAGTTCGTGCAACCCTAGTGTGCATTGCTTTCCATTATCTTGTTATTCCCTTCATGAATGACTGTTCCTGTAAATTGGGATTTTCCATTGGGAAAGGACAGGACCTACACATCTCTCCAAAATGAGGATTTGCCAATGGGAGAAGACAGGACTAGGGTTGAATATTTTCCTGGCGTTTTAAAAATGTTCCATCCCAACACTACATTTCTTCTCTCCTTGTTAATCCGGTATTTCCTGCAAAAATTGGAAGTCTCATTCTAAAGCATATAAATGTCTAGATTTGATTAGAGTTTTTAAATTAAATACTGATGCAAAATTAGCCCAACAATAAAATACATTTTATGAGCCCTACAATAAAATAAATGTTATGTACCGAAGATCAAAAAATCCCAAATTATGTTATACAACACATAGCCTTCGATATAAAAAGTACCAGTCAAAAGTTTGGACTCCTATTCATTCAAGGATTTTTCTTTACTTTTACTATTTTCTTAATTGTAGAATAATAGTGAAGACATCAAAACTATGAAATAACACATATGAAATCATGTAGTAACCAAAAGAAGTGGTTCTTCAAAGTAGCCACCCATTGCCTTGAAAAAAGCTTTGCACACTGTTGGCATTCTCTCAACCAGCTTCACCTGGAATGCTTTTTCAACAGTCTTGAAGTAGTTCACACATATGCGGAGCACTTGTTGGCTGCATTTCCTTCCCTCTGCAGTCCAACACATCCCAAACCGTCTCGATTGGGTTGAGGTCAGGTGATTGTGGAGGCCAGGTCATCTGATGCAGCACTCCAACACTCTCCTTCTTTGTGAAATAGCCCTTACACAGTCTGGAGGTGTGTTGGGTCATTGTCCTGTTGAAAAACAAATCGATAGTCCCACTAAGCACACCCCACATGGGATTGCGTATCGCTGCAGAATGCTGTTGTAGTCATGCTGGTTAAGTGTGCTTTGAATTCTAAATAAATTCTTGACAATATCACCAGCAAAACACCCCCACACGATCACACCTCTGCCTCCATGCTTCATGGTGGGAACCACCCATGCGGAGATCATCCATTTACCTGCTCTGCGTCTCACAAAGACACAGTGGATGGAATCGTCAGACAGATTTCCTCCAATCTAATATCCATTGCTCGTGGTTCTTGGCCCAAGCAAGTCTCTTCTTATTATTGGTGTCCTTTAGTAGTGGTTTCCTTGCAGCAATTCGACCATAAAGGCCTGATTCATGTAGTCTCCTCTGAACAGTTGATGAGATGTGTCTGTTACTTGAACTCTGAAGCATTTATTTGGGCTGCAATTTCTGAGGCTGGTAACTCTAATGAACTTATCCTCTGCAGCAGAGGTAACGCTGGGTCTTCATTTCCTGTGGCGCTACTCATGAGAGACAGTTTCATCATGATGGTTTTTGAGACTGCACTTGAAGAAACTTTCAAAGATCTTGACATTTTCCGGATTGACTAACCTTCATGTCTTAAAGTAATGGACTGTCATTTCTCGTTGCTTATTTGAGCTGTTCATGCCATAACATGGACTTGGTGTTTTACTAAAATTGTTTTACTAAAACTGATTGGCTCAAAACACATTAAGTAAAATAAATGCCACAAATGAACTTTTAACAAGGCACACCTGTTAATTGAAATACATTCCAAGTGACTACATCATGAAGATGGTTGAGAGAATGCCAGGAGTGTGCAAAGCTGTCAAGGTAAAGGATGGCTACTTTGAAGAACCTCAAATATAAAATATATTTTGATTCGTTTAACCCTTTTTTGTCTACTACATGATTCCATATGTGTTATTTCATAGTTTAGATGTCTTCACTATTATTCTACAATGTAGAAAATAGTACAAATAAAGAAAAGCCCTTGAATGAGTAGGTGTCCAAACTTTTGACTGGTACTATGTATATTTATTTATTTTAAGGCACAGGAGACACCTGTCTGATTCATGCTCAGTGAATTAATCAATTGAGGAGACTGAGTCTAATCCATTGCGGAGGCCATGTGGATGGCACAGTCTAAGAAGGGGAGTGTGGCTAAAATGCACGTCTCCCTCCGGAATGCGCTCTCTCCCGCCAATTTGTGCACATTCATTGTTTCATAACTTCATTGTGTGAATTGTTTGCCTTGATTATTAGTCTATCAATTCGCCATTACATGCATCACCAGAACTAGCCTACATTTAGCTTGAATTCCTATACATTTCTAATCTACAATGTTTGTTTGGTAATTTCTGTTAATCCATTCAATATATTATTATTCCAGTATTTTACCGCTGTCATTGTCAGAGTGGACACGTTGTTTGCAGAGCACACAACCTATGCTACACTTCTGAGAAACAAGTTTTGGTTAATTTCATTCCATTTACGAGTTTTGTAAGTGTAGTCATTTTCTTTTGTTTGGAGCGCTACTGTCAATTATGAGTTAGGAGGCGCACCTGATTACGCATAGAAGTAGGCCTATAGGATACCTACTTGGGGAGCCCATTTGGGGATCTGATAGTATTTCTGATTGGCTTAACGCGCCATCACTAATGACCTGTGGAGCTTCTCAAAATAATGTTGTTTTCTTCACCTCATAGCACAAGCAAACACAGTCCGTTTTTACATCAATTGAGGAGGACAATCTTTCCTCAATGTATTTGAAAAATCTTTCCAGCTCTCTCCCTTTCAATAACCACTCAGCATGAAAGGGAAAAATGTAACGCTCTGATCCAGTGGAAGCGTCATAAAATAGGCCTGCCCAATGAGCTCTCATCCCTTGCGCAAAATAGCCTACAGCTGTGCCTGTCCCAAACTCACTGTTGCTGGAAACTTTGAGGACCAAGAATATTTTATACAACGCAAGTTCACTAGTGCTAGCTTTGGGCAGGACCCAAGTTGATACAATGTTTCAAGTTTGGCTACACATGGCCTGTCTGCAACAATGTGATAGGATATTTGTTGGCTTTATGTAGATTATTTTTTACATAGTCGGCAATGGCAATAGAAGTTAAACCTTAAAAGTATAATTTTAATTTACATTTGGATAGAATTTTGATTAACCACATGAGATACGAAGACGTTATTAAAAATGTAACTGTTCCATGAAAATGTGCATATGAAAACCATAACTGGTACGCAGATCGGTAGAAATGGGAAGATAAATTAGCATTCCACATGAGAAAGGTTGCCGACTCCTCATGTAGCCTATTACCGGCAACTTCAGGAGAGTAATGGCAGAATCTGCAAAAGCTAGCAGGAGGATGGTTGGGTCAGGTTTGACACTTCTGGTTATCATGATCTCTTGCTCCCTCTTGAGTAATTTGTGTCTTATTTCATCAAACAGCATCAGACAATATTTTAGATTTTCTTAAAAGACACAGGGTGTGTCTATATATAGAAAAATAAAAGTTTAAAAGTTTTAATCAATCAATTGAATCGAAAGAACCAACGACTTTCGGTCTACACATATACATATATATATACACACACACATACATACATATACATATATATATATATATATTATATTATATATATATATATATACACACACACACACCTTTTTTTGTGGGGGGGGACAGCCCTAATTGATACAGTAGCCTATATATTTACATATAGGCCTAGGTAAGTTATGCCATTAGTACAGCTAAACAGGATGCACTCTTAGGCTTACAGCTCAATGGTGGTTATACAATGCTGCTATACTAAGCCTATGAATGATGGCATTATTTATTATAATGATGATCATAATAATAACAGGAGGGTATAGGAGCAAGAGCTGAGTACGTATTGTGTGATACAGGTACTGTTAGATTACAATATTTTTCTGACCATTTGTAACAATGTAAACACTAAATAAATTATAAGTAATAGTGTGTGTAAAGCCTTTATTACAGCATAGCAAAGATTAAAAATAGACTAATTTGTGAAAATGCTTTATCCAACATGTGAGGCTTTGGAGCACATGCTATCAGTCGGCTTTTAAACAAACACGCAAACATGCAACCAAAGCAGGTCTTATTTCTGTAGATATACATGGATGATTTATAAAGTCAGGCACATTTAAGTTCGGCTGTTGATTACAGACCTATTTAAGTTGGGGTTTCCTCGCTCCTCACTTTTCTTAGGCAAGGGCTGTTTTCTCGGCTCCTCAACTTGCTGCTGCCTCCACTGCATTGTTCTCAACACCAAAATGCTGGTTAACTTTGCCATTACGCACATAGCAACAAGAAAAAGGCGACAAAATTCAACAGTGCACTGATGTTTCAGAACTGTGGACAGGGACCGCTATCCAAAGCGGGAGAAAGTGCATTTGTTATAAAATAACATTTGTATTAAAGTTGCACCATTGTTCTTACATAAGAACCATGAAGGGCATTCGGAAAGTATTCAGACCATTTAACTTTTTCCACATTTTATTTTACAGCCTTATTCTAAAATAAATTTATATTATTTTTCCTCATCAATCTACACACAATACCCTATAATGACAAAGCAAAAACTGTTTCATTTTTTTTTTGGCAATTTCTGAAATGTCACATTTATGTAAGTATTCAGACCCTTTACTAAGTACTTTGCTGAAGCTCATTTGGCAGCGATTATAGCCTTGAGTCTTCTTGGGTATGACGCTACAAGCTTGATGCTTGGCAGTCAGGTGAAAGAGTTCAATTTTGCATTGATCAGACCAGAGAATCTTGTTCCTCATGGTCAGTCCTTTAGGTACCATGGCAAACTCCAAGCGGGCTGTCACCTGACTGAATGACGAGCTGACCAGATGTGGCGTAATATGCCAAATAAAAATATAAAAACGCAACATGCAAGACATTCAAAGATTTTACTGAGTTACACTTCATATAAGGAAATCAGTAAATTGTAATAAATTCATTAGGCCCTATTCTATGGATTTCACATGATGAGAATGTGCCTTTCCAAATCATGTCCAATTGATTGGAGTCCACCTGTGGTATATTCAATCAAGTTGTAGAAACATCAAGGATGATCAATGGAAACATTGATCATTAGCTCAATTTGCAGTCTCATAGCTAAGGGTCTGAAATACTTATCTAAATGAGGTATTTCTAAAAACCTGTTTTTGTTTTGTCATTGATGAGGGGGAAAAAATACATTTTATAAATGTTTTCAAATAAGGCTGTAACATAAATGCGGAAAAAGGGAAGGGTTATTAATACTTTCTGACTGCACTGTATACCGGGGCGGCAGGTAGCCTAGAGATTAGAGCGTTGGACTAGTAACTGAAAGGTTGCCAGAACAAATCCCCGAGCTGACAAGGTAAAAAAAAATAGGCCAATAAAATGTTGGTGCAAAAATGAACATGCTAAGGCCCTCCACATTCATACTCCATGCAAAACATCAACAAGCACAACCAACACATGTGATAGTGCTGATAGCTTTACTGTACACTTTGCAAGCCTTTAAGTGGTAGGCCTAATCCTATGGCGTAGGGTATACATACAGAACAGACCATGGCTCTGCTATCCAATTAGTTTGTGGGATTGAGGTGCAATCAAAGTGCTGAGATAACCGGCTCGTTTACTCATCAACTTCTCTCACATGGATATTTTAAGTTAGGAAAAAGCCATTCGCTGCTGTTGCTGTTGTCAGCCAACGGCCAAAGAGGATTTCAAACCAATTACTTATGTCAGGAGTTCCCCTAGGGGTCATGATTGGGGCTGTACCAAATGATTGATGCATTAGAATAATTGATGTTGTAGTAATAGAAGGGGAGGGGTTATAAGACCCTCCTAGACTATAGATTAACAATGTATATACATTATGAGGTTTTAATATTGTTACACAGTTGCTTTCTACTCTCTCTCCGCCTCTCTCCACTCTGAGAAAAGTGTGACAGAACTCTGCAGGGGAGTGTAGGAGATAAGACGAGTCAGACATTCCACTATAAATCAACTTGGACAATTACTGCTAAGCTTTTAGATAACACTAAAAGCCTTGTTTATATAGATGTGTAGGCATGGTGTTGGTCTCATGAGTAAACGGTAATAATGTAGGCAGTCACAGGTTGGACTTCGGTTTAATAAAAGCAACTTGAGACCTTTTCTATTTTGCAGAACATGCGTGCTATGTTCCTGATTGTCAACTCCTGTCTTTAATTGCATTTATAAAAGGTTTTGAATTATTTAATTAAAGATAGTCATAATGCTAATTTCACCAAAGAGCCAATGATTGACAAGGAACATGGAAACGAACCCCAACACTTACTATAAACGCAACATGCAAGAATTTCAAAGATTTTTACAGAGTTATGGTTCATTTTAGGAAATCAGTCAATTGAAATACATTCATTAGGCCCTATTCTATGGATTTCACATGAATGGAAATACAGATATGTATCTGTTGGTCACAGATACAGTACATAAAACAAAAATGTAGGGGCGTGAATCAGAAAAAGTCATGATTAAGGTTGCAACGGGTCGGAAACTTTCCAGTAAACTCTGGAATCGTTCTGTAAATTTTCCATGGGAAGTTAAGTACTGGAATTTGGGGAATTTTGCTTAAATTCGTCAAAAAAGCTAGCTTATAGCAGTTAACCTTTTTTGTGAGATACATAAAGCAATTCTAGATCTTATGGCATATTTTGGTTAAACTATCCCCAATTCAATGGAATTGCAACCCTCTGCATGCAGTGCATTCTTCCATCACATTTACAGCTGATTCTCAAGATCTTGCACACTAATGAGATGCTATTGAGCCCACACTACTATACTGTCTGAGCCAAGGACTACATGCTTTCTGGTAAGTTTTGATTACAATACTGGGTGGGTGAATATATTTTATATGACATACATAAGTTTTGTTAACTAGTAAATAGTAGCCTACAGCAAAGTGTGTTTAACTTGCTTGAGCCTAACTGAGTGTTAATTCACCTGTTTCCATACATGTTCAATTTTAAAACATGTATCTTACAAAATGAGTTGTTTAACTGCTTAACTATTTACCTGTACATGGTATTGTATTTGTTTTTTTTATCTCCTTTTGTTTCTAATCTTTACAGGAAAAAGCCACGGGCACTGATGTGTGAAGACATTTCACTGCAGCTAATGTAGAAGGAAAATCTGTGTACATTTGCAAATACTGTGCCAAATCATATGTGAAGAATACAAACAAAGGTGCAAAATCATCTGGCCAAGTGCATAAAGTTCCCTCAGCACTCACAACCTCTGACAAAAGTCCCTCTACTTCTATTTGAGGTGAAAATGATAAATCAGACACCTTATCAATAGCAACAGCTCATGGCCGTCCTGAAATCAGAAGTGTTTTTTATTCAATGGAGGAACGTAGTCAGAGAAATGCCGATGAATGTCTTGCTCGACCTGTGTATGCAACTGGTTCACCTCTGAGGCTCACCGGCAATGTGTATTGGAAGAGATTTCTGAATGTTCTTCGCCCAGCATACACCCCACCAACCAGATATGCTTTATCTACTCATTTGCTGGATGCAGAGTTCAACAGAGTTCAAGTGCAAGTCAAGCAAATTATAGGGAAAGCAGACTGTATTGCAATCATCTCTGTTTGGTGTTCGAATGTTCGTGGGTAAGGAATAATTAACTACATCTTCTCCACCCCTCAACCAGTAATCTACAAGAGCACAGACACAAGGAACAACAGACACACCAGTCTCTACATTGCAGATGAGCTGAAGGAAGTAACCTTGGACCACAGAAGGTATTTGCACTGGTGACAGACAATGCTGCGAACATGAAGGTGGCTTGGTCTAGCCTTTTGTGACTAGCATCTTGTATTTTCATTTTTGGAAAAATAACATTCCCATAGTAAAACGGGATATTTTGTCAGGACAAGATGCTAGAATATGCATATAATTGACAGCTTAGGATAGAAAACACTAAAGTTTCCAAAACTGTAAAAATATTGTCTGTGAGTATAACAGAACTGATATTGCAGGCGAAAGCCTGAGAAAAATCCAACCCAGAAGTGCCTCATGTTTTGAAAGGGCTGCGTTCCAATGCGTCCCTATTGAGCATTGAATGGGCTATCAACCAGATTACTTTTTATCCATATTCCCCAAGGTGTCTACAGCATTGTGACATAGTTTTACACATTTATGTTGAAGAATACCCGTAAGCTGCTACATTGCGCAACTGGTCACATGATGACTCCTTGCTGTCCCCAGTCCACCTGGCCATGCTGCTGCTCCAGTTTCAACTTCCACCTGACTGTGCTGCTGCTCCAGTTTCAACTGTTCTGCCTTATTATTATTCGACCATGCTGGTCATCTATGAACATTTGAACATCTTGGCCATGTTCTGTTATAATCTCCACCCGGCACAGCCAGAAGAGGACTGGCCACCCCACATAGCCTGGTTCCTCTCTAGGTTTCTTCCTAGGTATTGGCCTTTCTAGGGAGTTTTTCCTAGCCACCGTGCTTCTACACCTGCATTGCTTGCTGTTTGGGGTTTTAGGCTGGGTTTCTGTACAGCACTTTGAGATATCAGCTGATGTACGAAGGGCTATATAAATACATTTGATTTGATTTGAGTGATTCTCGTGTAAAATACAGGAGGTAGCCATTATTCCAATCGGTCCTACTGAAAAACCAATTGTCCCGGTGGATATATTATCGAATAGATATTTGAAAAACACCTTGAGGATTGATTATAAACTACGTTTGCCATGTTTCTGTCGATATTGTGGAGCTAATTTGGAATATTTTTTGCGTTTTCGTGACTGCAATTTCCAGGCGATTTCTCAGCCAAACGTGAAGAACAAACGGAGCTATTTCGCCTACAAAAATAATATTTTTGGAAAAAAGCAACATTGGCTATCTAACTGGGAGTCTCGTGAGTGAAAACATCCGAAGCTCAAAAGGTAAACGATTTAATCTGCTGCTAGCTGGACAAAATGCTATGCTAGGCTATTGATAAACTTACACAAATGCTTGTCTAGCTTTGGCTGTAAAGCATATTTTGAAAATCTGAGATGACAGGTTGATTAACAAAAGGCTAAGCTGTGTCTCAATATATTCCACTTGTGATTTTCATGAATGAATATTTTCTAGGAATATTTATGTCCGTTGAGTTATGCTAATTAGTGTCGGTCGATGATTACGCTCCCTCATGCGGGATGGGGAGTCACTAGAGGCTAGAGTGGAGGAGTCCTACCCTCACATCACACCCATTGGCTGTGCTGCTCATGCATTGAATCTGCTCCTCAAGGAAATCATGGCACTGAAAACAATTGATACACTCTACAAAAGAGACAAAGAAATGGTTAGGTATGTAAAGGATCAGCAAGTTATAGCAGCAATCTACCACACCAAGCAAAGTGAGAAGAATAAGAGCACCATTGAAGCTGCCCAGCAACACCTTTTGGGGTGGTGTTGTCATCATGTTTGACAGTCTCCTGGAGGGCAAGGAGTCTCTCCAAGAAATGGCCATATCACAGTCTGCCGATATGGACAGGCCCATCTTTTTTAATGTTTTTATTTAACTAGGCAAGTCAGTTAAGAACAAATTCTTATTTACAATGATGGCCTACCGGGGAACAGTGGGTTAACTGCCTTGTTCAGGGGGATCATCCTGGACGGTGTATTTTGGGAGAGAGTGGTAAGCAGCCTGAAACTTTAGCAGTAGCCATTGCATGGATTGAGAGAGACGATGCCACCCTGTCTGATGTTCAGACTCTGCTTGCCACTTGCCAGAAGTAAGAGAAGAAATCCGTACTGCCCTGCCCACTTCACCATTGGTCCAAGCAGAGGAACCTGCAGTTCTGAAATACATCAAAAAGTGTGAAGACTGCCTGAAGCCCATACATGCCACAGCGTACATGTTGGACCCCAAGTATGCTGGCAAGAGCACTTGGTCTGGTGCAGAGATCAACAAGGCCTATGGTGTCATCACTACCATGTCTCACCACCTTGGCCTGGATGAGGGCAAGGTTTTTGGCAGTCTGGCGAAGTACACTTCCAAGCAAGGGCTTTGGGATGGAGATGCAATATGGCAGTCGTGCCAACAAATCTCATCAGCCACCTGGTGGAAGGGACATTGTGGGTCAGATGCTCTTTCCCCTGTTACCTCCATCATCTTCCAAATTCCACGAATATCAGCCGCCTCAGAGCACAACTGGTGCTTGTTTGGGAGCACACACACCAAAGCAGGCAACAGGCTGACCAATACAAGGGTTGAAAAATTGGTGGCCATACGGGCAAATTTGACGCTTTTTGAGCCTGACAATGATGTTCAAGAGGTGGACATTGAAGAGGTCCAGGGAGAAGACATGGAAGCCTGAGAGGAAGACAACCAAAGCTTTATTTTCTAGACCATCATTTTACAGATGTATGTTGAAAATGTTTTTGGGAGATGCGATGGCTCATTGGGGATCATTCAATATTCCCTTTTGTTGTTCAGTGAAATCATTCTTCATGTGAAGAGTCAACTCATTTTTAAAAAACTATTTAGTTACAAATTGAACTTAAATGATTTCCATTGAAAGGATTTAATAATTTGCAATTATGTCTACGTATGATAAGGTAAAAGCTTTATGTTTCTGTCTCCATATGATATGGTAAATATATCCAATGCAAAAAACATCTACATTTAAATGATATTAATTTGCATATATTTCCGTTAATTCCCACAGAAAGTTTCCACCTCTGAATATTCCCCAAAATGACGCTAGCGTCCCACCTGGCCAACATCCAGTGAAATTACAGAGCTCCAAATACTTAACCATAAATAAGCATACATAAAACATACAAGTGTTATACATCGGTTTATAGATGAACTTCATGTTAATCCAACCATGGTGTCAGATTTCAAAAAGGCTTTACGGTGAAAGCATACCATGCGATTATCTGAGAACAGCACCCAGTAGGCAAATCATTACAAACAGTTACCAGCCAAGTAGAGGAGTTACACAAGTCAGAAAGAGATAAAATTAATCACTTACCTTTGATGATCTTCATATGGTTGCACTCACAAGACTCCCATTTACTCAATAAATGTTTGTTTTGTTTGATAAAGTCCCTGTTTATATCCAAAAACCTCTGTTTTATTTGCGCGTTTTGTTCAGTAATCCACAGGCTCAAACGCAGTCACAACAGGCAGACGAAAAATCCAAATAGTATACGTAAAGTTCATAGAAGCATTTCAAACGATGTTTATAATCAATCCTCAGGTTGTTTTTAGCCTAAATAGTCGATAATATTTCAACCGGACAATAACGCTGTCAATATAAAAGGTAAACAAGAAAGGCTCGCTCTCGGTCATGAAAAAGCTCTGGGACACTGTAGGGTCCACTCATTCAGAGTGGTCTTACTCCCTAATTTTTCAGAATACAAGCCTGAAACAATTTCTGAAGACTGTTGACATTAATGGAAGCCATAGGAAGTGCAATTTGAGTCCTAAGTCAAAGGATACTGTAATAGCATTCGATAGAAAACTACAAACATTTTTAAAATCCCATTTCCTGGATGTATTTCTCTCAGGTTTTCGCCTGCCAAATCAGATCTGTTATACTCTGACATTATTTTAACAGTTTTGGAAACTTTAGAATGTTTTCTATCCAAATCGACCAATTATATGCATATCCTAGCTTCTGGGCCTGAGTAGCAGGCAGTTTACTTTGGGAACGCTTTTCATCCGGAAGTGAAAATAGTGCCCCCTACCCTAGTGAGGTATGATATGCCACACCTGAAATAAGCTACATATTTTGTGCTCTTTAAAGATTGACAAACCTGAAATTTTAGCCACAAGCAGACTTCAACATCAAACAGTACAGTAGAGGAGCATTTTGTATGAATCATAATTATTATTACTTAAAAAAAATGGGCACAATGTTTAAATTCAGAGATGCTACGCTATAACATTATAACATTATATAATCAGTGCATAATTTTGTGTTCTTTGCTTATGCCATATTGATAGTGTCTGTTACACCAAAGTAACAGACACTGCTTATCAAATTAATCATCACAACAAACCAGCCACCTAATACAGGTCCCATGTGGTTAGCTTCGACTCGAACATGTAATCCTCTTATGGCTCCTAAGCCCCAACAGAAGTGAGATATTTGTGAAGACTGTTGAAGTGTAATAAGGTGTGGTCAGCAGTCAGCCCTTGAAAATAAAAAACAGTCTGAGGAGAGATGCACAGACATAGACACCAGTGCGGTCATGGAGGAGACCAGGGTTCAAAGGTTAAGGTGTGTTTCCTGGAACACACATACCTCCTGCCTACTTCTAGCTTCCTGTTCCCTCTATAGAAGAGAGGATATGGAAAATACATTGGGATATCTGCTCTGCTGCAGTCTGACCGGATGTAGGGAGGAGTACAGTGGTGCCGGGTGTGTCAGTGGCCAAGCAAGCATTACAACCTAAAGGAGCCCATACATGGCTCATCAGAGAACGAGGGGCATACTAGTAAAATCTGTTATTGTACAGAACAGAGAGCATTCATTAAGCACATTATGAATTAGCCTAGCGCAGCGTTTCCCAAACTCAAGGGGTGGACGTTTTGGTTTTGGCCCTAGCACTACACAGCTGATTCACAACAAAGCTTGATGAGGTCATTATTTGAATCAGAGGTGTAGTGCTAGGGCAAAAACCAAGACCTGCACCCCCTTGCGGTCCCCAGAACAGAGTTTGGTAAATGCTGGCCTGGTGCATGAGGACATAGGTCTCCAAGCGTAAACATTTTGATGGTTCTAGACACAGACTGCTGTTGATAACAAGCCAGAATTATGCCACTTCAATCTTTTTGTGATGCTTATTTTATGGTAAGTGAAGCATCATGGCAAGCACATTTAGTTCCTACTTCCTAGCTTTGTCCAACAGCCATTGGCTGAAACTAGCTAGCTTTATTATGTCTAATACATTTAATGTGTACACATGCATAATTCTTGCCTGACAACTTTAATCATGTTGACATTATACGGATGGATATTTAGTCAAATTTTGGAGCATTTATCAATCCAATACTAGCTATATTTACCAAATAACAGCAGATAACGTCAAGTTAGATAACGTTACCTTTAGCCCTGAACTATCACTAAACAGCCCAATAATAACCTAGCTATACAAATGGCAGGCATTAGCTATACAGCTAGCGTCTGTAGTTAGAAAGCAAGCTATAGCATTGTGAGAGACGTTAGGTCGGTTTATACTTGGTCTAACGAAATGTCTGTAGACAATTAGAATACGACAAGTATCGCTAGTCAAAACATTTCATTTTTACTACGTTGAAATGTCTTTAGACAGTCTCTGCAACTGTCAGTTTCCTTGTTGCAGACATGAAATAACTTAACGTCTCTGCGACTGTCGCAACTAGAGAATGACCAATAACCCGAGCCGCTATTAAAGTCGGGCAAATATTGCTCTGCACTTGCTCTCCTTGTCAGATATGACATTTTCTACTAAGCTATAAATGTGCATTGCCTTTGAGCTAGTTCTCATAGTAGCTTCAGAAAGTGATATGAGTGATGGAGAGAGATGTGAGGAGAACTGAAAAGGAACAGAGTTACGGCCTCACTCTATCCAATCATAGCAGTAAGCAAGTTACAAAGCACCCAGTTCTTGACAGATAGTTGAATAAGCAAATCGAGTCTTCCTTGCAGCTGAATTGTTTAGATGTGTCCTGGCAGCTGAAAAATATACACTGAACAAAAATATAAAAACGCAACATGAAGTGTCCCATGTTTCATGAGGTCAAAAAATAAATAAAAATGTTCTATAGCACAAATATCCTATTTTTCTCAAAGTTTGTGCACATCCCTATTAGTAAGCATTTCTCCTTTGACAAGATAATCCATCAAACCTCGGGTGTGGAATATGAAGAAGCGGTTAAAAATCATTAATATTACAAAGGTGCACCTTATGCTGGGGACAATAAAAGGGCACTTTAAAATGTGCAGCTTTGTCACACTACACAATGCCACAGATGTCTCAAGTTGAGGGAGCATGCAAATGACATACTGACTACAGGGCTGTCGCCAGAGAATGTAACATTTATTTCTCTACCATAAGCTGCCTCAAATATCATTTAAGAGAATTTGGCAGTACGTCCAACCGGCCTCACAACTGCAGACCACGTGTAACCACGCCAGCCCAGGACCTCCAGATCCGGCTTCTTCACCTGCAGGATCGTCTGAAGTGGGTGGTGCTGAGGAGTATTTCTGTCTGTAATATAATCCTTTAGTGGGAAAAAAAATATTTCTGGATTGGCTGGGCCTGGCTCCCCAGTGGATGCACCCCTGCCCAGTAATGTAAAATCCATAGATTAGGGCTTAATGCAATTAAGTTGACTGATTTCCTTATATGAACTCAAACAGTAATATCTAACAGATTATTGCATTTTGCTTTTATATTTTTGTCCAGTATATATACACTCGATCACGGAAAAGGAGGAAAAATATAGTTTCAGAAGCATCCGTGATCAGAAATCATGTCGATGATAATTTTATATTCTCAAACTAACAGCAGTGCCTATATGATGTCCTTCCACACAGTCACGACATGCTGGGAGTGATGCTTCTATGCAAATATTGATAAAAACATTTTACATAGTATATTCATATGTATATATTCTTATTCCATTACTTTACTTAGATGTGTGTATTGGGTAGTTCTTGTGGAATTTTTAGATTACATGTTAGGTATTGCTGCACTGTCGGAACTAGAAGCACAAGCACTGCCCTACACTCGCAATAACCATGTGTATGTGACCAATAAAATTGTATTTGATTTTTTAAATAAGTCCCAAATCTGTAGCACCACAGACGACTATGCCATCTTAAAATGTACTCAGTTTCTCAAGAGATTTACCACTCAAAATTATTACTATTATGTTATGTAGTTAGATTACTTAGTTTTTACCCAAATGTATTGTTTGATTTTAAAATGTGTGCATTAATGCATTCATGGGTTTCTGGGGAAATGTCAAAATGTTCTAATTCAATGATATTGAATATAGGCCTCCTTGACCCCCCCAAAAAAATTTTTTTTTAGTTAGAGGCCCCCCCCTAAAAAATCCATATCTGCCGTGGTTACTGGGCTGCTACAGCAACAAGACCAAATCCATCTGTGATGAGACAGTGCAGGAGTTCTAAAATGTTCAGATAGAATTACCTACTTTTATTCCGACACACTCATAACATTAGTTATTTTCTGTAAACTCACCATCATTACCTTGTAAATAATGATGCAAACTGGAAACCACATATCATGAGGACACATTTATTGCAGCTGAGGATTTTAACAGAGCAAATTTGAGGAAAACGCTGTTGACTCCAACATGGCGGATATTTCTTTGGCTGGATTGGGCTCTGAGCGCCGTACTCAGATAATGCTTTTTCCATAAAGTTTTTTTTTTAAATCTGACACAGCGGTTGCATAAAGGAGTAGTCCATCTTTAATTCTGTGAATAACACTTGTATCTTTTATCAATGTTTATTATGAGTATTTCTGGGATTTGATGTGGCTATCTGCAAAATCACCGGATGTTTTGGAATCAAAACATTACTGCACGTAACGCGCCAATGTAAACTGAGATTTTTGGATATAAATATGCACATTATCGAACAAAAAATACATGTATTGTGTAACCTGATTTTCTATGAGTGTCATCTGATGAAGATCAAAGGTTAGTGATTCATTTAATCTATATTTCTGCTTTTTGTGACTCCTATCTTTAGCTGGAAAAATGGCTGTGTGTTTTTTTGACTTGGCTCTGACCTAACATAATCATATTTTGTGCTTTCGCTGTAAAGCCTTTTTGAAATCGGACACGATGGGTAGATTAACAAGAAGTTTATCTTTAATTTGCTGTATTGGACTTGTTAATGTGTGAAGGTTACATATTTCACGCACTGTGCTGCCTTTTCAGCGGAATGTTGTCAAGGGGTTCTGCTAGCGGAACGCCTGCCCTAGAAAGGATATGTTACATGTGGCCTCTGAGAATAACATTGACGTTTACACGGATATGGTGACTGAGTTCATCAGGAAGTGTATAGGGGATGAGGTTCTGTGACTATTAAAACTAGAGGTCGACCAATTAATCGGAATGGCCGAATAATTAGGGCCGATTTCAAGTTTTCATAACTTTCGGAAATCGGTATTTTTAGGGGCCATATTTTATTTTTTTACATCTTTATTTAACTTGGCAAGTCAGTTAAGAACACATTCTTATTTTCAATGACTGCCTAGAAACGGTGTGTTAACTGCCTCGTTCAGGGGCAGAATGACAGATTTTCACCTTGCCACCTCGGGGGATCCAATCTTGCAACCTTACAGTTAACTAGTCCAACACAATAACGACCTGCCTCTCTCTCGTTGCACTCCACAAGGAGACTGCCTGTTACCTTGGCTTACTGCATTTGCGTAAGTTGCTAGCTAGCATTAAACTTATCTTGTAAAAAAACAATCAATCATAATCACTAGTTAACTCCACATGGTTAATGATATTACTAGACATTATCTAGCGTGTCCTGCGTTGCATATAATCTGACTGAGCATACAAGCATCGAAGTATCTGACTGAGCGGTGGTAGGCAGAAGCAGGCTTGTAAACATTCATTCAAACAGCACTCTCGTGCGTTTTGCCAGCAGCTATTCATTGTGCGTCAAGCATTGCTCTGTTTATGACTTCAAGCCTATCAACTCCCGAGATGAGGCTGGTGTAACCGAAGTGAAATGGCTGGCTAGTTAGCGCGCGCTACTCGCTCTGAGCCTTAGCGTGGTTGTTTCCCTTGCTTTGCTTGGGTAACGCTGCTTCGATGTGGTGGCTGTTGTCATTGTGTTGCTGGTTCGAGCCCAGGGAGGAGCGAGGAGAGGGACGGAAGCTATACTTTTACACTGGCAATACTAAAGTGACTATAAGAACATCCAATAGTCAACGGTTAATTAAATACAAATGGTAGAGGGAAATAGTCCTATAATTCCTATAATAACTACAACCTAAAACTTCTTACCTGGGAATATTGAAGACTCATGTTAAACGGAACCACCAGCTTTCATATGTTCTCATGTTCTGAGCAAGGAACTGAAACGTTAGCTTTCTTACATAGCACATATTGCACTGTTTCTTTCTTCTCCAACACTTTGTTTTTGCATTATTTAAACCAAATTGAACATGTTTCATTACTTACTTGAGGGTAAATAGATGAAATTGATGTTAAAATAGTTAAAATAAGTGTTCATTCAGTATTGTTGTAATTGTCATTATTACAAATACATTAAAAATAAACGATAACGGCGGATTAATCAGTATCGGCTTTATTTGGTCCTCCAATAATCGGTATCGGCTTTATTTGGTCCTCCAATAATCGGTATCGGCTTTATTTGGTCCTCCAATAATCGGTATCGGCTTTATTTGGTCCTCCAATAATCGGTATCGGCTTTATTTGGTCCTCCAATAATCGGTATCGGCTTTATTTGGTCCTCCAATAATCGGTATCGGTGTTGAAAAATCATAATCGGTCGACCTCTAATTAAAACCTACCCAAACCAGAAACCATGGATAGATTGCAGCATTCACAGAAAACTGTGGCGCACACCACATTTAACAATGACAAAGTGACTGGGGATATGGTTAAATACAAACAGTGTAGTTATTCCCTCCGTAAGGCAATCAAAAACAAAGTGGAGTCGCAATTCATCGGCTCAGACAAGACGTATGTGGCAGCGTCTACAGACAATCACGGACTACAAAGGAAAAACCAGACATGTCGCAAACAACGACTTCTTGCTCCCAGACAAGTTAAACACCTTCTTTGCCCACTTTGAGAAAAACAGTGCCCCCGACGCAGCCCAAATCCAAGGACTATGGGCTCTTGTTCTCCGTGGCCAACGTATGACATTTCAACGTGTTAACCCTCGCAAGGCTGCCGGCTCAGAGCATGTGCAGACCAGCTGGCTGGAGTGTTTACGGACATATTCAATCTCTCCCTATCCCAGTCTGCGGTCCCCACATGCTTCAATATGTCCACCATTGTTCCTGTACCCAAGAAAGCAAAGGTAACGGAACTAAATGACATTCGCCCCGTAGCACTCACTTATGGGATCATGAAGTGCCTTGAGAGGCTAGTTAAGGATCAAATTACCTGAACCTTACCGGACACCCTAGACCCACTAATTTTCTCACACTACACTACATTCATTGACTACAGCTCAACCTTCAACACCATAGTACCCTCCACGCTCAACATTAAGCACGGGACCCTGGGTCTGAACCCTGCCCTATGCAACTGGGTCTTGGACTTCCTGATGGGCCACCCCCAGGTGGTGAAGGTAGGAAACATCACCTCTCCGTTGATCCTCAGACCCCTCATGTATTCCCTTTTCACCATGATTGTGTGGCCACGCACGCCTCCAAATCAATCATCAAGTTTGCAGATGACAACAGTAGTAGGCCTGATTACCAAAAATGACGAGACAGCCTACAGGAAGGTGGTGAGGGCGGAATGGTGGCAGGAAAATAACGTCTCCCTTAACGTCAACAAAATGAATGATCTGATCGTGGACTTCAGGAAACAGCAGAGGGAGCACACCGTTGTCCACATCGACGGGACCGCAGTGGAGAAGGTGGAAACCTTCAAGTTCCTTGGCGTACACATCACTGACCATACGAAATGGTCCACCCACACAGAAAGTGTGGTGAAGTCGGCACAACAGCGCCTCTTCAACCTCAGGAGGCTGAAGAAATTTGGCTTGGCCCCTAAAGACCCTCAAACTTTTACAGATGCATAATTGAGAGCATCCTGTCGGGAAGTATCACCGCCTGGTACGGCAACTGCACCTCCCACAACCGCATGGCTCTCCAGAGGGTGGTGCGGTCTGCCCAACGCATCACCAGGGGCACAATGCCTGCCCTACAGGACACCTACAGCACCCGATGTCACAGGAAGGCAAAAAAGATCAAGGACATCAACCACCCCACTATCATCCAGAAGGCGAGGTCAGTACAGGTGCATCAAAGCTGGGACAGAGAGACTGAAAATCAGCTTCTAGCTCAAGGCCATCAGACTGTTAAATGGCCATCACTAGCCGGCTTCCACCCGGTTACTCATCCCTGCAACTTAGAGGCTGCTGCCCTATATACAGTGCCTTCGGAAAGTATTCTGACCCCTTGACTTTTTCCACATTTTGTTACAGCCTTAATATAAAACGTATTAAATTGTTTTCTTCCCTTATCTATAAAATAAAATACAACGGAAAAATGACATTTAAATAAGTATTCAGACCCTTTATTCAGTACTTTGTTGAAACACCTTTGGCAGCGGTTACAGCCCAGAGTCTTCTTGGGTATGACATTACAAGCTTGGCACCGGAGCTCAATTTCGAGTCTCATAGCAAAGGGTCTGAATACTTATGTAAATTAGTTATATTTGTTATTTTTAATACATTTGCAAAAAAAAAATCTATAAACCTGTTTCGCTTTGTCATTATGGGGTAGTGTGAGAAGATTAAAGAGGGGGGTGAAACTATTTAATCCATTTTAAAGTAAGGTTGTAAAGTAACAAAATGTGGAAAAAGTCAAGGGGTCTGAATACTTTCCGAAGGCACTGTACATAGACATGGAATCACTGGCCACTTTAATAAATGGAACACTAGTCACTTTAATAATGTTTACATAGTTTATACATATGAGATGAGTAAAGCAGTATTATATTGTACATTGCTCGTCTTAATATTTATATTTCTTAATTACATTCCTTCACTTTTAGATATGTGTATCGTTGTGAATTGTTAAATACTACTGCACTGCTGGAGCTAGGAACATAACCATTTTGCTACACCCACAATAATATCTGCAATAATGAATAAAAAGTATCTAAAGTTATGACATTGTCAGCTATACACGTCATTATTTGAACTGGCTAGCCAGTTAGCTGGCATCGACCCAAAACATTGCTTAGAAAGTTACTTTTAGTTGCCTGGCTTGCAAGGTTAACATTTACTAAATTCACTTTTAAATGGATGGGTTTATTTGTGTTAAAATAAAAATATCCACTTAGAGGAAAAAATTGTAATCTGCTTTTAATAAAGTAGTACAATTTCATGTGAGTATGTTTGGGGAAAACATCCCCCCTCCAGTGGAGCAAAAAAGGGTCATACATCAAAACCTCATCATGGCGAGAATATTCAGTGAGATGTGCAATGTCATTTTGGTTCCGATATTTTATTTATTTAAAATAAGATACCTACACTTTAGCTTTTAGGAGTCAATTACTCAAATGTGTAAATACAATGCACTTTGCTCCATAGAAGGGTGAGTTTTGCCCCGACAGTAGGGCAAAACACACCCTTTCTATTTCATTAATTAATTCTGCCCACCTATTTCTCTATTTCTCTTAGTGTAATGCCTAAGGATAGCCATTACACACACCATACCAAACGTTGCTTATTTCTGTCAGTAAATAGACCAGGGATCTCCATACCTGTTCCTGGAGAGCAACCCTCCTGGATGTTTTCGCTCCAACCCGAGTCGTAACTAACCTGTTTCAATTTATCATCCAGCTAATTATTAGAATCGGGTGCGCTAGATTAAGGTTGGAGCAAAAACCTACAGGACGTTCGTCTCCAGGAACAGGATCGGAGAGCGCTGAAAGACATTTTCCCCAAATTACCTTACTGTATGGTATTTGGAGCACCGACAAAGTGTGATCTCGGCCGACAATAGAATGAAAGTTGTCGCGGTGACATCATGAACAAACGTTACCGACATGTCACTAGACCAACTGTAAATTGTTTTAGCCTATGCAAAGCAAAATACAAATGAATGCATATTGTATCACTATTTCGACTAATAGTTGCTGTAGCTAGCGATCTCTCACTGTTAGCTAACTGTGTTCACTCCATCATAACATATAGCTAGCCCCCCTCCCAGCTAGCCACGAGCTAACAAGTGCAGCATACTAGTTAGCTATATTGTTTTCGAAGATATCTAAAAAGTGAGGGACTTACAACAATGTATCTCTCAAATGTTACGTCTGTGTTCTTGATGTGGCTCAACGAAAACGGGTTCAATTTCCCACATACAGAATATCCTTGAGACAATATCCGAGCTTTTTCTCTTGGTACTCCGTCCAGCACTTAAACACAGCAGCAGGCAGCCTCCCAGAGCGGAGCAGACTTCAGTCCAGACCAGCTGGGAGGCAGAGATGACGTCACGGGGAACGAACTTTCCAAGTGCAGGTGCAGCCATGTACAGTAACAACCATCGTCATTCTCCTCATCATACCTGTAGCATTAAAAAGGTATAAGTTATATTAGTTGTAACATGACTGGATAGTATTTGAATACGAATGCAGATTGATGATTATTTATATTGAAGGATATTTATTTACACTTGATAACAATAAAAGTAATGCATATCATTGTTTAATGTTTATATAGGATTGCTTTTAAATGATTGTATGCTTCCCCTTTTCACCAGATGAGGATGGAACTAAAGCACTGAGGGCAGATGAGACTGCAGCAAATTGGCATACAACATCAATGGTTACACACCTTTATTGAAACATGCGAACTTCAGACCCATAAATATTTGAGGCTAGTCATTTAAAACTTTATGAAGACATCCTATCCCCCATTGAAAGTCAACACTGGGTTTGTAAATCTAATTTGGACATCTGATACCCATTGTATCACATTTCCCATAGGTAGAACGCGTGTAAACATGACATGCAACATTTACATGTTTACTTTCTTTGCTCATGCTATAGTCCTGTCCTCAGTGTCCAGTTCACACATAAAAGACAACTGCACAGCTAATACAGCACAATGCTGGCCAAACAGTTGTTTAGGCCTATATTTTCTGCAAGTCGCATTTTCTGGGTAATTGACCACAAGGGTAAACCATTGGAGGAATGAACCTCTGTCCAATTGATTGAGGTCAGTGAGAACATCTTATTGACAACGACCCAAGGAAGAGTGGCCTTAACTCCTGACTTCAGTTGCACACAAATCTTCTGTTGTATTATTGACTGTACGTTTGTTTATCCCATGTGTAATTCTGTGTTGCTGTCGCACTGCTTTGCTTTATCTTAGCCAGGTCGCAGTTGTAAATGAGAACTTGTTCTCAACTGGCCTACCTGGTTAAATAAAGGTGAAATAAAAGGTCAAAATGAGGCTGAGAATAGAAGGAAAAGGAAGCATCGTCTTTCAGGGAGGGACTGTGACATAACTGGAGAGCTGAGCTGTTACATGGAGGCTGTGCCAGAGGAACAATTTAATCAGATTAATAGAGCAGTACATCTGAGGCTGAGCTCCCATTGGCTCGGTTGAGCCCACAGACTGTCATGCAAGCCAGGCTAGACTAGGGAATCCCCCAGCCAGAGATGGGAGTGACCAAGGGACTAGACAGAGCACATGATGAAACTGCAGTTAAATTAATATCCCTCCTAAAGTGGTTTGAACTCAACGTAGCAAAAGTCGTTTTTGCATAGGAAACAGGTTGTTGCCCATCTGCTTCATAAAAGGACCACTAAACAAAACTTGGTCCTTAAACATTCACTTTAATAATGCTCACTGATCTTTAAGTGTTTTTAGGACATTTCATCTAAAGTTAACATTCATTATTAATTCACTCCAGATGCTAGGCTTCTTGCTCAACAGATTGGCAATCCAACAATGTGTCCCTCACAAATAATTCAAGTGCTAGAAGAATTCAAGCTAAAAGGTTCCCTCTGAAGAGACGTTCGAAAAGGTACAAAACATGTTATAATTCAGACTCATATGTCTCCGACATATTTTTGAACAGGACAGTAAGAATCACCGGAGCCTTTTCTAGAACAAAGCTCCATCTGCACTGAAATTCTTCTAAGTGATTTTACTGTGATGCGACAATAAGGGAAGAATCATATCACCATCCTATCAACCAATAAACAAACAGTCACAAGTGCAGCCCCCCAAAAAATATATAAAAATGCCTTTAATATACATTTTTAAAAGTTGGCATATATACAAGAACAGATTTGGCTGTGTACAGGTACAGCCATCTGTAAATAGCACACCCGACTACCTCATCCCCATATTATTACTTACCCTCTTGCACCCCAGTATCTCTACTTACACATTCATCATCTGCACATCTATCACTCCAGTATTAATGCTGAATTGTAATAATTACTTTAGCCTATGTATTGCCTACCTCCCTACATTTGCACACATTGGACATAGATTTTTCAATATTTATTTTCTTTTGTGTTATTGACTGTACGTTTGTTTATGTGTAACTCTGTTATTTTTGTCGCACTGCTTTCCTTTATCTTGGCCAGGTCACAGTTGTGAATGAGAACTTGTTCTCAACTTGCCTACCTGGTTAAATAAAAGGTGAAATAAAAAATAAAAAACTGAAATCCAGTGAGACACAGGAACTAAAGGTGCTACAGTGCCTTCAGTAAGTATTCACACCCCTTGACATTTTCCACATTTTGTTGTGTTACAGACAGAATTGAAAACATGTTGATTTTGTATCACTGATTTACACCCCATAATGTCAGTGGAATGTTCACAAATTAATAAAAAAAGGAAAATCTGAAATGTCTTGAGTCAGTAAGTATTCAACCCCTTTGTTATGGCAAGCATAAAAAGGTTCAGGAGTAAAAATGTGCTTAACAAGTCAGATAAGTTGCATGGACTCACTCTGTGTGCAATAGTGTTCATCTCTGTACCCCACATATAAAATTATCTGTAAGATCCCTCAGTCAAGCAGTGAATTTCAAGCACAGACTCAACAATGAAGACCAGGGAGGTTTTCCAATGACTTGCAAAGAAGGGCACATATTGGCAGATGGGTTTAAATGATTATTTATTTGTTTAAATAAAAAAAGCAGATATTGAATATCCCTTTGAGAATGGTGTATCAATACACCCAGTCCCTACAAAGATACAAGTGTCCTTCCTAACTCTGTTGATGGAGAGGAAGGCAACCACTCAGGGATTTTAGAGAGGCTGGACTGAGGGCATGTAGGCCTGTTGTAAGACCCAGATGCAGACAGTGTCGAAGTAACAAAAGTGTATTACTAGAACAGGGGCAGGCAAAACAACAGGTCAAGGGCAGGCAGAAGTCAGTAATCCAGATTAGAGTCCAAAAGGTACAGAACGGCAGGCAGTCTGAGGGCAGGCAGAGGTCAAAACAGGAACTAGAAACAGACAAGCGCAAAGGGAAAACCGTTGGTATGCTTGACGATCAAAACGAACTGACAACATACAGAGAACAAAGGTGTAAATGCACAGGGGATAAATGATGGGAGATGGGAGACAGGCACAAAGACAGGTGAACAGATCACACACAACTAGACAGGATATATGCTTTGATTTAAACAAAATACAAAAAAGGCAAATAGTTTGTTAACACCATCTACTCTACTTCGCTCACGAAACAGTTATTCAAGATGATCGAAATGCATAGGCTATTCCCACTCAAATGCATAGGCTATTCCCAATCAAATGCATAGGCTATTCCCAATCAAATGCATTGGCTATTCCCAATCAAATGATTGGCATACTGATACAGTTTCACAGGTAAAACATTAATAATTATACTTCATGATTGACAGTGATGATGGCCTATAGGTATGCCTAACTTGGTGTTTGAGTATATAAAAAGAATATGTGGGCATAGGCAGACATTGCAATTGGAAGATTCATTTTATATTACAGGGATCTGGAAACCTAATCCAGGAGATCTACAATCTTGCTACCATCATTGCAACTCTAATCTAGCACACATGATTCTAATAATTAGCTGGTTGATAAAATGAATGGGGTTAGTTACAACTGGGGTTGGAGTTACACCCTACAGGAACAGGGTTGGAGAGCCCTGCAATGATAGGCTACATCTGTCGGCACAAACTTTGAGGAAATTATGACATAATTTACATATTGTTTGCGCCCCCTCATCTAAAAAAGAAATCTAAATAGCACTACACCACTGCAAATCAGATCTGTGGTAGGTCTGTAGCCGTGGAGTCTGTGTGCTGCATGTGTTCCCCCTTGGCTTCATCCATCGGAGCAGAAGCCAAAATGCAACCTTCCTGTGCTCATTATGAACAGGGTAAATAAAGGACCTTGAATGACAACACCATGGCCAACTCCTCTTTACACCCAGAGACTTTGTGCTGCTATTTTGATCTACCGCTGACCACATTGTAGTCTTCTCTATTTACATTGTTTCACAGCCTACACTTGGATTAGCGGACACTGTAATTCATTAAACTTGACTAGATTATTTTAACGCACCAGCATTACAATACAACGTATACTATGCACAATTTCTGCAATAAACAGATGTATTGCGGTGCTTTAGTTTTTTTGGGGATGCGCTACAGAAGGCTATATTGGTCTGTTTATACAGGACTAGTAAAGGCCAAGTGAACTACTTGATTTATTTAGATAATAAACAAAATATATATATATATATATAATTATGCTGGAAATTGAACTAATTTGAATCCTGGTCAGGAGAAAAGGAAAATATATCATTTTCCCTTTCAGATTCATTGCAATCATCTAAAACATAAATCAACAGTAGGACAAAATGCTTACCATTCTTCCCAACTTCACCAGACACTGATGTGGCTAAATCAAACTATATTTACAATGCCGAGTTAACGATCAACTAGACTGTAGTCTCCTCCTCACTCACCTGAGAGACACTGCTGCTGATTCTCTATCAGACTCAGACCATGGACCCGTGGGGGTGGGGCACACACTGAGCTCTTCATGGCCGACCACAGCTCCTCTCCTCCCCTCTCCTCTTTGGTGAAGTCGCAGTCTGGAGCCGCTGGGCCTGGCCGAACCTTGGTGCTGCTGCCCGCGGGGCTGAAGAACAGTGACATGGGGTTGGTGGAGGTGTAGTTCATCAGGAACCCCTTGTCTAGGTCACTCTCTGCCTCCTCCAGTCAAGTTGGAGACACAGGCTCATGCTGGGGGTCATCTATTCCAGGAAAGCAGATGACTGCCAGGAACCAGTGTGCCCTGGGGTAAAGAGGGTGTTTTGACATTATTTTTCAATGATTTTACTGAGTTACAGTTCATACAAGGAAATCAGTCAATTGAAATACATGTATTAGGCCCTAATCTATGGATTTCAAATGACTGGGCAGGGGCACAGCCATTGGTGGACCTGGGAAGGCATAGGCACACCTACGTCAAAACAATAAACATTATGTCAAGGATAAGATTTTCTCTACAGTAGGCTTTTTCTGAAATGACAGTGAAGTAGCAATTAACCTGCATTTTCTAGGAGATATTTTTTTTCCCTTGGGCTATTCCTCCATTTGAAGATGTAGCACACAGTCATTCCTATAATACATTATAGATTTGAGAGTGTGTTTGAAACCGATAATTATGTTTTAAATAAGGGAATATTTCATCATTGGGTATTATTCTGAGAAACTACAGCAGAGGCAAATCCATGTTGGAAGATTCTGCTTTGGACAACCACTCCTGGAGAGAGTACCTGGCTAACCAAGAAGTACTCACCACTGTCGATGGTATATAAATAAATAAACATATTGACATGAGATTGTTAACGAGAAAGCAAGAAACACATACCATGGCATCTTGTCATCAGACTCAATATGCAGGGAATTGGCATTTCCTATTGTCAACTGTCTATTTGCACAAAGTCGTGTCAGTCAGCACTACAGACAGAAACTGATGGACATTAAAACATATCTTAAATTGAGGATATCCAAATCCATTACAGCCACCACACTACGTACTTTCACACACAAACAATAACCAAAACATTTTTTTTTATTGGGATTAACAAACCATGCAAACATTTAGTTAAGACTAAGACAAACGTGGCTAGCCAGTTTGCTCGCTAACTTGACTTGGGTTGCATTACGTTCACAGATATTATTGCTGGATGACGTAACTTTGACTGTTCTTTCATTCATCTAGCAAATACTAGCCTTTTTTCATCCCAGAACATATCTGCAATGCTGAATATGACCAAAATGATTCGCACGAACACCTGTGACCACCTGTCCGTGGGTAGAGAGTCCATTTAAGAACCAATAACATGGTCGATAACGACCAACTCCGCTCATCAGGAGCACCGGACCATGTAAAATGAACTCAAATCTAGTCACGTTCAACGTTGATTCTATGCTTCAGAAGCCGCGTTTTGAAATGAAGACAATATTTTCTAGTGGACAAATTCATATTGGTCGCTCCCCGTTTGTTCCGTTTGCTTCCGTTTGGTTCCAAGAGTAAACGGTAAACAATTTCCGTTGCAAAACGTTTTGCTGCAGACCAAACATTTTGCAACGGAATCGGACTAATGAATACACCCCAGATGTGGATGACGTCAGTGACCCCCACACTTTCCCATCCAATTATCTCTGAGACCCCAGCCGCCCCTGGCTTTATCTGTGAAACTGTTTATGGAAGGCCTTTCACACACATTCTATGGTCCTGAGGAGGAAAAATGAAATCCTTTGAAAAGACCACCAGTGTGCAAGCCTCTTAAAACTCACGAGGACAATTTGGGAAAATCTTCAAACTGAAGCTACTTGCTGCTTTGGAATCTGGAAAACAACACAAAAGGTAGGTTAAATGTAGAATTATTGATGTGACTCCAGGCCCACATGATTTGCTGTGTATGCCATGACAAAGCAAGCTTGGTAAAAAAAACAATTTGTGGGGTGGGGGGAATGTTGTTTGTATGTATGCGATCTGTCACAACACTTTCTTGTTTCATCTGGAATGTCCCAAGGCACTGTAAGGGAATTTAAGCCTGGGAAGAACATTTGGTCATAGGTCAAGAAAAGTTCTCAATCACATTGTTTTGTACTGAGTGATGTGATAGTTGATTTGAGGTCTAAAATCAGTTGTTGTGATGTACTGTATGAAAGCAAACGATCAAATAGGCCTGAAGAATCATTGCTCATATCTGCAATAATTGTACCACGGTGCCAACCATGACATTGTATTTTCTCAATTGTCTGCCAATCAGTCTTACCTCGGCTCTCCTGGTGTCTGTTTGTGTGTGTGTTTGCCAGTCAGTGAATATCTAATTAAATGTCTTTCAGTCCATCAACCCGTCCATGTTGCAGGATGAGAGCAGAGGAGCTGATGCCTTGTGTTCTTATCACTCTGCTGGGGCTGACCCTGATGGAGTCAACTCATGGACAGCACATGTCAGATGAACCCTGCTCCGTCCAGATCCTCGTCCCAGGACTCAAAGGCATATACACTGAGTGTACAAAACATTAAGAACACCTTCCTTATATTGAGTTGCACCCCCCTTTTGCCCTCAGAACAGCCTCAATTCGTTCGGCATGGACTCTACAAGGCGTCGAAAGCGTTTCACAGGAATGCTGACCCATGTTGACTTCGATGCTTTCCACAGTTGTTTCAACTTGACTGGATGTTTTTGGTTGGTGGACCATTCTTGATACACCCAGGAAACTGTTAGGTGTGAAAACCCCAGCCGCATTGCAGTTCTTGACACACTCAAACCAGTGCCCCTGTCACCTTCTACCATACCCCATTCAAAGGCACTTAATAAAAAATTTGGTCTTGCCCATTCACCCTCTGAATGGCACACATGCACAATACATGTCTTAATTGTCTCAACGCTTAAAAATCCTTCTTTAACCTGTCTCCTCTCCTTCATCTACACTGTTTGGAGTGGATTTAACAGGTGACATCAATAAGGGATCCAGTTCCTAATGTTTTGTAGACACAGTAGAGCCCCACAGTAGACTTGTCATAATACCCATAAAACCTAGAGGTCAAACAGGGAAATGGTTCCAATTGTTTTTCCAATGTTACATTTCCCCATACAGTGTATATTTTTTTTAAAGCTTAAAATAAGGGCTGTGTTTTGTGTAGTCTTACCCCGGTGTGATGTTTTGATATCCGTGTAAATCTCTCTCAAACAAGGTGACTTTTATCAATATATTCGTCTCTATTTACACTGATTCAAAAATACTTTTTAGCATCAAAGTATACATCAAAACTACAAATCCCTGCACATCATCTCTAGCTGACACCTTTGCTAACAGGTATTGTATCAATTTCAAACTTGCACAAGATAGTTCACAGAATTGTCAATTTATAGAAATGTAGCCAATTTATTAATTACTACATTTAGCTAACATTAGATAGTCAATCCAGAGATTCTTACCTTTGCCTCGATTCAACATGGCATTTGTAGTTCTTTATGATAGCCACATTAGCAGCTAATGAGCATTTCATTTTTGGGGTGTAAGTATAGGAGAATATATTGATAAGTCACCTTGTCCTAGAGAGATTTACACGGTTATCAAAACATCACACCAGGGTAAGCATGCACGAAACACAGCCCTAATTTAAATGTTTCTCAAATCCCCTGTGGGAAAAATGAATGGTGGAAAAACGATTGTAACCATTTCCCTGTTTGACCGCTTGGTTTTATGGGTATTAGGACTCAGACTGTGGTACTCTATACACTTATTCCAGAGTTGTGAGGTTGTTGATTCATGAAGCTTTTTTTAATCCGTGAAGCTTTCTCTCCATTTGACAGGAGAGCCAGGAGAAAAGGGAGAGAAAGGGGCACCTGGGAGACCAGGAAGATTGGGTCCACTAGGGGAGATGGGTAAGCATCCATCATTGAAAATAGAAACAAATACAATGTGCAGTATTCTCTCTGTACAGGTGCTATGCTTCATCCCTCACAATATCACAAAATGTTGATGACTCATCTATGAAGGCTTTGGAAACTTGAGAAATATATTGATTTTAAATGTATGAGTGGTCATTTTTACAGTTTCAGAGAATGCTGAGGGCAGTTTGAGAATTTGGTTGTCATGAAAATCTGTTTAAACACCCCTTCTGATTGATCTTTGGAAAAGGTATTTGGATAACCCTTTGGCTTCTCATTGTGGTGCCTCATTATATTTGTGGACAAATGTATTTTACAAGAGACGAAACCATACAGATTTGGTTCAGAATGGTTTAAAATAATCCAATTTCCCTTAAGAACATGATTCTAGAGTTTATTTAATTGGACAGTTATTGTCTATAAACTAGGGTAAAGATCACAGTATGCACTGACAAGAATTTATCCTACAGGATGTTGTGATCTGATTACTTCGCTGCTTGGCAGTCCAGAGCAACAAAATGTTTACTTTAGGTCAGAGGTTGTGTGAGAAATGTTACCCAGAATCCCCTGAATCACTGACAGGTGCTGACTGCAGCTGTTGATGATGAATGATGCGGCTGACATCGAAGATAGATTAAATTCTCACATGGAGGCTTTGTTATTTAACCCAATTATTCATTTGATTCTGAAATCAGTCACAAAAACCTAGTTACAGTAACACATGTTTCCCTGCAGGACATACTGGAGTTAAAGGACATAAGGGTATTATAGGACGTTATGGGAAAATGGGCCCCTGTGGAATCAAAGGTAGGAATAAAAAAACAGAAGATCATGCATTTACAACAGTGTTTTGGGATGCATTACCATATTTCCCATGTACTTTGACAATGTTTCCACACTCAGGTTTAAAAGGAGATATGGGGGATCCTGGGCCAATGGGCCTGAATGGTGATCCAGGTACAACATGTATTTGTTTGGGGAAACAGTACAGGTCTAGTTAACAATAAGTCCACCAAGAGTATGGAAAATATGCATTCCTTTTATCTCATCAGGTGTTCCATGTGAATGCACACCCCTGAGGAAGATGATTGGTGAGATGGACATCCTAGTGGCCCAGTTATCCAATGAGATGAAGTTCATCAAAACTGGTACGCTTTTAGGATGTCTAGTTTATAGTAAAATATGAATGTTGAATTAGGAATTTCCAAAGAGTAACGCAGAGGTAAAGACATCAGTTTCCTTTCCGTATCACTCTCATCTATGACCATTTGGCTTTGTTTGCTTCCATTCCACAATGTGAATGCTGGGTATATATGTCAGTGTGATTATAGAAATACAAGTGCTCATTTTTCAGCACTGCCCTCCCCTGCAGCTGTCGCCGGCATCAAAGAGACCGACAGTAAGGTCTATCTACTGGTCAAGGAGGAGAAACGCTACACCGATGCAGAGGTCTATTGTCAGGGAAGGGGTGGACACTTGGCCATGCCCAAGGACGAGGGGGCCAACGCAGCCATCGCTGGGTACATCACTGAGGCGGGCCTGAGCCGGGTGTACATTGGCATCAATGACATAGACCGTGAGGGCCATTTCACCTACGTGGATCGCTCCCCCATGAGCACATTCAGCAAGTGGAGGGAAGGAGAACCCAACAATGCCTACAGGGACGAGGACTGTGCTGAGATGATGGCGGCGGGGGACTGGACAGATGTGGCCTGCCATCCCACCATGTACTTTGTGTGTGAGTTTGACAAGGACATTGTCTGAGGGGAATTTTGAGAGTGGTAGTGAGTTGGAAGGGCAAAGGCCTCATTGGAGCTGCATGACAGAGAGAGGCTATAATTATAGAGAAGCCTTTTATAGTTATACAGATGATGTTCAGTATGAAACATTATTTTGACACAGCTGCATTTGTTTAATCACCCACCAGTGCTAAATATCATTGTACAGTTTAGAATATTGTGTATAGAATACTGTGTATATAGTTGTGTAAAAACAAGGTTTCTTCTCAGTTTTTCCAGAATTCTGCTTTTTTGACTTGAAAGTTTGAATTGAATGGATGCTGTTTTTATAAACCTTTGCATTGAATGGCTACAGCAACTTTTAATATGGACCATGCAAAGTCAACAAAGTAGTGAGTAACTGTAGATGCAAAATGTATTTACTATTACCCAATACATGTTGGAAAATACACAAACATGTCTTGTAGTATGTTCATATTGTTGGTCTGTTATCTTTTTATAAAAGTAATTTCTTGGAAAGTGCACTTACAGGAACAATAGACAAGCTAGCTATGTAGGTTGGCATAGAGTAGTTGGGGATGGGCTTGAAAGTGTTTGTGAGGTCTGTCAGATGTCTTGACTTCTGCCATGTGCCTTGACTTCAATGATGGTGCAGAGTTCATGTAGCTGACATTATCCAGATAATTAATGGTTTCTGGTATGTTATGGGATATTCATCAGCAAAAAAACAGAAAGAAATAAGATTTTGGGACATATCATAATGTCTGTTTCACCAATAGGCTTTCAACGACTGAATGCAGTATCTATTCTAAAATATGGAAATGTATGTCCTTTTAACAGAACAGTGTCCTCAGGGATGCAGATGGTGAAATATGTGATTTGGTATTGCTCATTTGCCTGTAATGTACAACATAATCACTGATACTAATAGTAGTTCATTTATTTTTCTATTTACAAGTAAACGCTATGTAACTGTCCTACTGGTGTATTTTGTAGGTTACCTCCACCTAGTGGCTAATAGTGAAACACTCCTACCACTGTTCACTGTTGATCTCCTCACATAGAGCTATCGGGAATGTTACCAAATTAAAATGGAAAGATAGACACAAACCAGATGTGGCTATTTCTAGAAAAACATAATATACTGACACCACATTCAATTTCAACCGGCATACCTTGCATGTGAACCTATTAACTTATATAGACTAACAGGTTTATGATGCTTGCAGATCATCTACAATTTAATTTTAAAAATCCAGTCCTTATAATGACCTTTTCCTCTCATACCAATGTTTATAAAATATGTAACATGTTACTCTATAGGCATACCTCTTATTTTATTTAACTAGGCAGGTCAGTTCAGAACAAATTCGTATTTACAATTACGGCCAAACCCTAACCCGGATGACGCTCAGCCAATTGTGTGCTGCCCTATGGGTCTCCCAATCATGGCTGGCTGTGATACAGCCTGGAATTAAACCAGGGTCTGTAGTGAAGCCTCTAGCACAGTGCCTTAGACCGCTGCGCCACTCGTGAGCCCCAAATTCAACCAGAAACAGAAGCAAAAGGTCTGTCTGCACATGATGTAATCTGGTGAAAACATTTGAAAAGATGCCATTACCTTAAGGAGCAATTGAAAGGTAAGAAACAAAAATGACATGTGATCAGAAAATTGTAACAGTAATCGTTTGCAATGAGGACCAGATTCAAATTCTATTATACTGTAGTTCCATCTAACAACACATCACCTTATTGTGATAGATTATGAGTGAGCAGCATTGGTAATCTCCTTCTGTCAGGAGCTGACAGTCTTAATAGGGGAATATTCATGTTGGAATGGTGCCCCTGACTGGAACTCCATATATGGGCATAGCTGTCTCATCTAAATGTATGTTGGAATTGTGTCTTTGCAAGAACTCCATGTATGGGCCTGACAGGAACTCATTTTGTGGGCGTAGTAAATTGTTTGCTAAATGATTACACCTGAGTTCTATCTGAATCAAGAGTTTTTATGCTAGCACAGTTTGGTTTTCATCAGGTCGTCAATTGATTATGGATGCTTTGATTGCTGATTGCTTTTAAGACTGTGCCTGTTGATACTTTACAAGTGTAACTGTCTCAGAGGGTTTTGGGCTGGGGAGTTGGAAACAAGGTAGCAGAGTAGGATCTCGGGGATCTAATAACCAAGCCATATGTGGCACTGGGGAATGTTCCTCCATGGTTCTTTCCAAGGCCTTATGAGAATTTGATTGTGGAATAGGAGTGGTGTGATGTTGGTAATGTAAGTACACAAGTAGATCAGTTTGTTGGTAATAATTTGTATTCCTTTTTGACAGTAACAGGTTTAGGAGTTCTGCCAATCCAGCACCTGTTAATTGTTGTGTTCTAGCCTGAGAAAAATAAAGTTGTGGTCATACCTGTGGTACACTGGGGGAGATGTTGCCAGAAGATTCTGACCCTACTCTTATGCTTGTTTACACTGAGCTGCACTGAGGTCTGAACACTGATGGTTACATTATGGCACTGTGGAATTGGTGCTAGATATGGGTTGGAAAATGCCACTGTACTCAATGTTACCTTTTTATCCACACTGAAACATTGATTGAAATACAGCAAATGTTTTGGAAAACTGCCCTTTTCGTTCTCCAGCAAGCTAGTCACCACAGCCATTTTGGAATGGCAGTATCAGCTCCTTAGTAGTTCAATGCGACGTGCCATAATGGCTACTGCTAGCTAGGATGAGGATGAAAAGGGCAGTTTTCTGAATTTTTTGCAGTATTTCAATTTTGTCAGTTTAGCAGACACTTATCCAAATCTGTCACATGTGCTGAATACAACAGCTGTAGACCGTACTGTGAGTTACTTACAAGCCCTTAACCAACAAAATGCAGTTAAACAATTTACAAAATAAACTAAAGTTTAAATTAATAAAACAGAATGAGGCTATATACCGGGGGTACCGGTACAGAGTCAATGAGCGGCTGTACAGGTTAGTCAAGGTAATTTTTACATGTAGGTAGGGGTAAAGTGACTGCATAGATAAACCAGCGAGTTGCAGCAGTGTAAAAACAAAGGTGGGGAGGAGGGGGTATTAATACAACTATTCAGTGGTGTAAAGAATTTAAGTTGTACTTAAGTAGTTTTTTGGGGAATCTGTACTTAATTTGACTATTTATACTTTTGCAACACTTCATTCCTACAGAAACTAATGTGCTTTTTACTCCATACATCCATACACAAAAGTACTTGTTACATTTTTAATGCTTAGCAAGACAACATGCCTGGTCATCCCTATTGCCTCTGATTTGGCGGACTCACTAAACACAAATGCTTAATTTTTAAATATCTTTGAGTGTTTGAGCATGCCCCTGGCTAACTGTAAAAATAACAAATTAAATGGTACCATCTGGTTTGCTTAATATTGTCACGCCCTGGTCTTAGTATTGTGTTTTCTTTCTTTATTTGGTCAGGCCAGGGTGTGACATGGGTTTATTTTGTGGTGTGTTTGTGTATGTTTTTTTTGTTGTTGTAGGTTTTGGGATTGTGGCTTAGTGGGGTGTTCTAGCAAAGTCTATGGTTGCCTGAGGCGGTTCTCAATCAGAGGCAGGTGATTCTCGTTGTCTCTGATTGGGAACCATATTTAGGCAGCCATATTCTTTGAGTGTTTCATGGGTGATTGTTCATGTGTCTGTGTGTTAGCACAAGATAGACTGTTTAGGTTTTTGCGTTACGTTGTTTTTGTATTGTATGTTTTTTCGTCTTCATTAAATATGTATCAAGAATACAACGCTGCATTTTGGTCCGATCCTTGCTACCCCTCTTCGTCAGAGGAGGAGATAGTAGAAAACCTTAACAAATATAAGGAATTTGAAATTGGTTATACTTTAACATTTGATACATATATATGTATATTTCCAACAAAATACTTAGACTTTTACTCTAGTGTTTTACTGGGTGACTTTTACTTTTCTGTTAAGGTATCTTTACTTTTACTCAAGTATGACAATTGGATACTTTCTCCACCACCGTAAATAGTCCGGGTGGCCATTTGATTAATTGTTCAGCAGTATTATGCTTATGGGGTAGAGCCTTTTGGAGCTAGACTTGACGCTCGGGAACTGCTTGCTGTGCATAAGCAGTCTATGTCTTTGATAATTTTTGGGCCTTCCTCAGATACCGCCTAGTACATAAGTCCTAATTGGCAGGAAACTTGGCCCCAGTGATGTACTGGGCTTTACACACTACCCTCTGTAGCGCTTTACGGTCGGATGCCGAGTAGTTGCCATGCAACCGCCATTCTCTCAATGGTGCAGCTGTGGAACTTTTTGAGGATCTGGGGACCCATGACAAATCTTTTCAGTCTCCTGAGGGGGAAAAGGCATTGTCGTGCCCTCTTCACCACTTTCTTGGTGTGTTTGGAGCGTGATCGTTTGTTGGTGATGTGGATACGAAGGAACTTAATTCTTGACCCTCTCCACTTCAGCTCCGTTGATGGGGGCGTGCTCGGCCCTGCTTTTCCTGTAGTCCACAATAATCTCATGTCGAGGGACAGGTTGTTCTCCTGGCACCACACTGCCAGGTCTCTGACCTCCCTATAGGCTGTCTCATCATTGTCGGTGATCAGGCGTTTCACCGTAGTGTCGTCAGCAAACTTAATGACGGTGTTGGAGTCGTACTTGGCCACTCAGTCGTGGGTGAACAGGGAGTACAGGAGGGGACTAAGCACACACCCTTAAGGGGCCCCCGTGTTGAGGATCAGTGTGGCAGATGTGTTGTTGCCTATGCTTACCACCTGGCGGTGGCCCGTCAGGAAGTCCAGGATCCAGTTGCAGAAAGAGTTGTTTAGTCCCAGGTACCTTAGCTTAGTGATGAGCTTTGTGGGCACTAGTGTTGAACGCTGAGCTGTAGTCAGGGATCAGCATTATCACATAGGTGTTCCTTTTGTCCAGGTGGGAAAGAGCAATGTGGTGTGCGATTGAGATTGCATCATTTGTGGATCTGTTGGGGCGGTATGTAAATTGGAGTTGGTCTAGGGTTTCCGGGATGATGCTGTTGATGTGAACCATGACCAGCCTTTCAAAGCACTTCATGGCTACTGATGTGAGTGCTACAGATTACCTTCGCTTTCTTGGGCACAGGGACTATGGAGGTCTGCTTGAAATGTGGGTATTACAAACTTGGTCAGGGAGAAGTTGAAAATGTCAGTGAAGACACTAGCCATTTGGTCGGCGCATGCTCTGAGTACACGTCCTGGTAATCCGTCTGGCACCGCGACCTAGTGAATGTTGACCTGTTTAAAGGTCTTGCTCACATTGGCTATGGAGAGCGTGATCACACAGTCATCCGGATCAGCTGGTGCTCTCATGCATGCTTCAGTTTTACTTACCTTGAAGCGAGCATAAAAGGCATTTAGCCCTTCTTAGTAGGCTTTCCCTTTGTAGTTCGTAATAGTTTGCAAGCCCTGCCACATCTGACAAGCATCAGAGCCATTGTAGTAAGTCAGTCTTATTTATTGATTTTTTGCCTGTTTGATGGTTCGTCTGAGGGCATAGTGTTTTTTTTTTATAAGGGTCCAGATTAGTGTCCCACTCCTTGAAAGCAGCATCTCTAGCTTTTAGCTCAGTGCTGATATTACCTGTAATCCATGGCTTTTGGTTGGGATATGTACGTACGGTCACTTTCGGGATGATGTCGTTGATGCACTTATTGATGAAGCCGGTGACTGAGGTGATATACTCCTCAATGCCATTGGAGGAATCCCGGAACATATTCCAGTCTGTGCTAGCAAAACTGTCCTGTAGCGTAGCATCCGCGTCATCTCCAAGGTGGCATAGCAGTTCAGACGTCTTTTGTCCTCGTCTTGTCGTGTCCTATATATATATATATATATATTTACAACTTTTTCACATACATTCTATTTTTATTTTCCATCAACTCATCTTCAAAACACTCTCCTGCAACCCGCCTCACCAATATATATTTATAAAAAAGTATTATTTACCTCAGATCTGTAATCCTCCAAGAAGCTAGCCAGAAACTCCAGGAGGCTGGCCTGAAACTAGCCAGTAGCTAATCTAGAAGCTAGTTCAGAAGCTAGTTGGCTCCTTTACTGGCAAGTCGTTGGTGTTCAGCTAACCACGGTTTGTGGTCATCGGCTATCCTTTGGCTCGAAAGTCTATCGCCAGTTCTGTACGGCGCGGCTCGGAGCGGAGCATACCGGACCAATTTTTCTCTCCATGTCCCTGGATTTCGACTGCTCTCTGGACATTCATGCCCGGATCTCGCAGCTGGCTGGCTGCTATCCGTGTGACTATCGGCCTTCGTCGATTCCGGAGCAAACATCAATTGTTCCGGAGCCGTCTGGCACCGCGACCTAGTGAATGTTGACCTGTTTAAAGGTCCGTCAATCACTCCTGAGTTCCATCAATCGCACCTGGGCTGCAGTCGCCTATCCGGACCCGTTTTGCTGCCTTCGCGGAGCCCCACCGGGCCTTCACAACTGGACTGCCGACGTTATCTACCCGAAGGAGTTATTCGGCTGGCTCCTCCGTCGCGACGTTACCTGAACGCCCATCTGCGGCCTGCTAACCGTTAGCTGTCTTACCGGCTGCTATCTGAATAGACAATCGGACATATATATATATTTTGTTACAACCCTCCAGGCAAGCTGGAGGGTTGTCGGGCCGACTCTTTTCTCTGTGTATATCAATGATGTTGCTCTTGCTGCGGGCGATTCCCTGATCCACCTCTACGCAGACGACACCATTCTATATACTTTCGGCCCGTCTTTGGACACTGTGCTATCTAACCTCCAAACAAGCTTCAATGCCATACAACACTCCTTCCGTGGCCTCCAACTGCTCTTAAACGCTAGTAAAACCAAATGCATGCTTTTCAACCGGTCGCTGCCTGCACCTGCATGCCCGACTAGCATCACCACCCTGGATGGTTCCGACCTAGAATATGTGGACGTCTATAAGTACCTAGGTGTCTGGCTAGACTGCAAACTCTCCTTCCAGACTCATATCAAACATCTCCAATCGAAAATCAAATCAAGAGTCGGCTTTCTATTCCGCAACAAAGCCTCCTTCACTCAAGCCGCCAAGCTTACCCTAGTAAAACTGACTATCCTACCGATCCTCGACTTCGGCGATGTCATCTACAAAATGGCTTCCAACACTCTACTCAGCAAACTGGATGCAGTCTATCACAGTGCCATCCGTTTTGTCACTAAAGCACCTTATACTACCCACCACTGCGACTTGTATGCTCTAGTCGGCTGGCCCTCGCTACATATTCGTCGCCAGACCCACTGGCTCCAGGTCATCTACAAGTCTATGCTAGGTAAAGCTCCGCCTTATCTCAGCTCACTGGTCACGATGGCAACACCCATCCGTAGCACGCGCTCCAGCAGGTGTATCTCACTGATCATCCCTAAAGCCAACACCTCATTTGGCCGCCTTTCGTTCCAGTACTCTGCTGCCTGTGACTGGAACGAATTGCAAAAATCGCTGAAGTTGGAGACTTTTATCTCCCTCACCAACTTCAAACATCAGCTATCTGAGCAGCTAACCGATCGCTGCAGCTGTACATAGTCTATTGGTAAATAGCCCACCCTTTTCACCTACCTCATCCCCGTACTGTTTTTATTTATTTACTTTTCTGCTCTTCTGCACACCAATATCTCTACCTGTACATGACCATCTGATCTTTTATCACTCCAGTGTTAATCTGCAAAATTGTAATTATTTGCCTACCTCCTCATGCCTTTTGCACACATTGTATATAGACCCCCCCTTCGTTTTCTACTGTGTTATTGACCTGTTAATTGTTTACTCCATGTGTAACTCTTTGTTGTATGCTCACACTGCTATGCTTTATCTTGGCCAGGTCGCAGTTGCAAATGAGAACTTGTTCTCAACTAGCCTACCTGGTTAAATAAAGGTGAAAAAAAAAAAAAAAAAAAAAAAAAAAATGCCATACAACTCTCCTTCCGTGGCCTCCAATTGCTCTTAAATACAAGTAAAACTAAATGCATGCTCTTCAACCGATCGCTACCTGCACCTACCCGCCTGTCCAACATCACTACTCTGGACGGCTCTGACTTAGAATACGTGGACAACTACAAATACTTAGGTGTCTGGTTAGACTGTAAACTCTCCTTCCAGACCCATATCAAACATCTCCAATCCAAAGTTAAATCTAGAATTGGCTTCCTATTTCGCAACAAAGCATTCTTCACTCATGCTGCCAAACATACCCTTGTAAAACTGACCATCCTACCAATCCTCGACTTTGGCGATGTCATTTACAAAATAGCCTCCAATAACCTACTCAACAAATTGGATGCAGTCTATCACAGTGCAATCCGTTTTTATCACCAAAGCCCCATATACTACCCACCATTGCGACCTGTACGCTCTCGTTGGCTGGCCCTCGCTTCATACTAGTCGCCAAACACACTGGCTCCATGTCATCTACAAGACCCTGCTAGGTAAAGTCCCCCCTTATCTCAGCTCGCTGGTCACCATAGCATCTCCCACCTGTAGCACACGCTCCAGCAGGTATATCTCTCTAGTCACCCCCAAAACCAATTCTTTCTTTGGCCGCCTCTCCTTCCAGTTCTCTGCTGCCAATGACTGGAACGAACTACAAAAATCTCTGAAACTGGAAACACTTATCTCCCTCACTAGCTTTAAGCACCAACTGTCAGAGCAGCTCACAGATTACTGCACCTGTACATAGACCACCTATAATTTAGCCCAAACAACTACCTCTTTCCCAACTGTATTTAATTTTAATTTATTTATTTATTTTGCTCCTTTGCACCCCATTATTTTTATTTCTACTTTGCACATTCTTCCATTGCAAAACTACCATTCCAGTATTTTACTTGCTATATTGTATTTACTTTGCCATCATGGCCTTTTTTGCCTTTACCTCCCTTCTCACCTCATTTGCTCACATTGTATATAGACTTGTTTAATTAATTTTTTTATTTTGCTCCTTTGCACCCCATTATTTTTATTTCTACTTTGCACATTCTTCCATTGCATTATTGACTGTATGTTTGTTTTTACTTCATGTGTAACTCTGTGTCGTTTTATCTGTCGAACTGCTTTGCTTTATCTTGGCCAGGTCGCAATTGTAAATGAGAACTTGTTCTCAACTTGCCTACCTGGTTAAATAAAGGTAAATAAATAATTAATAAATAAAATCTGACCACTTCCGTAATGAGCGAGTCACTGGTACTTTCTGCTTTAGTTTTTGCTTGTATGCAGGAATCAGGAGGATAGAATGATGGTCAGATTTTCCAAATGGAAGGCGAGGGAGAGCTTTATACGCGTCTCTGTGTGTGGAGTAAAGGTGCTATAGAGTTTTTTTTTCCCCTTCTGGTTGCATATGACATCCTGGCAGAAATGAGGTAAAACGTTTGCCTGCATTAAAGTCCACGGCCCCTGGGAGTGCCGCTTCTTGATGAGCATTTTCTCGTTTGCTTATGGCCTTATACAGCTCGTTAAGTGCGGTCTTAGTGGCAGCGTCAGTTTGTGCTGGTAATTAGACAGCTATGGAAAATAAAGAAACTCTCTTGGTACATAGTGTGGTCTACAGCTTATCATGAGGTACTCCACCTCAGACGAGCAATACCTCGAGACTACCGTAATATTAGACATTGCGCACCAGCTGTTATTGACAAATAGACACACATACCAATCCCTCGTCTTACCGGACTTAGCTGTTCTGTCCTGCCGATGCACGGAAAACCCAGCCAACTGTATATTTTCTGTGTCGTCGTTCAGCCACGACTCGGTGAAACTTAAGATATTACAGTTTTTAATGTCCCGTTGGTAGGATAGTCTCGAATGGAGGTCATCCAGTTTATTTTCCAGTGATTGCACGATGTCCAATATAACGGATGGTAGAGGCGGGTTACCCACTCACCGACAAATTCTCACAAGGCACCCTGATCTCCGCCCCCTGTATTTCCTTTTTTTCTTTGTGTGAATGACAGGGATTTGGGCCTTGTCTGGGAGCAACATTATATCCTTCGCATCAGACTCGTTGAGGTGAGTAATTGGTTGGTTAGGAGCCCGTAAAATTGCAGCCATCCCGCCAGGTGCCATTCTTACATCCAGAGCGATTTACAGTAATCAGTGCATACATTTACGTACTGGTCCCCCACTGTAATCAGTCCCACAACCTGCCGTTGCCAGCGCCATGCTCTACCATCCGAGCCACACAGGACAACAGTGCCGATTTACAGTGCAGATGTACATTGCTCTGGAGCAGGTTTTTATCAAGGTTCTCTCTGTACTTTGCTCCGTTCATCTTTGCCTCGATCCTGACTAGTCTCCCAGTCCCTGCCGCTGAAAAACATGTTTCTAAAAACCAGTTTTTACTTTGTCATTATGGGGTATTGTGTGTGTGTATATGCTGAGGATTTTTAAAATACATTTTAGAATAAGGCTGTAAAGTAACAAAATGTAGAAAAAAATCAAGGGGTCTGAATACTTTTTACACTGGCACTGTATCAGTGAGGATTAAGGTAACATTTGGAGTACAGTGGCATATCCCATCCCTGCATTGATTAATGTTTTCCAACCCATATCTTGCGCCTGCGCCGCAGTGTCTTAACCAGCAATTGCTACATCTATTTTTGGACTTATAAATTGATTATATGCACCTATTGATTCTTGAAGGATATAACTTATAAATGCCTCTTGAGCTGAGTTCAACTGTCGTACACCATCAGAACCCAAACTATGAGCTTGATTTACTCCAATGTCTATAAACAAAGTAAATATAAACAAACACTATATAGCCTCAAAACATGGTTAAAACTATAATTTTGATATCATGCATGGTCAGTCCTTGCATCCATAGCCCTGTTTATTTGAGTGGTTACATTTCTCCATCCCCATCTCACAGCTTTTACTGAAACAAACAGGGAGTATGTGTTATTGCTTCTACTGTTGATTGCTGCTTTAGGGTAAGGGTTAGGTTTAGTGTAGGGATGTCTCAAGGATTCCGGATAGCACTATCCAGAAGGATCCTGACTGGAGGAAGGTTACCGGAATGTCACGGAAGGTCCAGATTTCAGACTGACAGGTAGGCTACTCAGTCTCAATAGAGCTGAGTGCAGACTATATGTGATGGAACTGACTTCAGACAAGGTCACCAAATACAGCTTTGAGTAATCTCCTCATACAGTTGACATCGGAAGTTTACATACACCTTAGGCAAATACATTTAAACTCAGTTTTTCACAATTCCTGACATTTAATCCTAGAAAATATTCCCTGTTTTAGGTCACTTAGGATCAACACTTTACTTTAAGAATAATAATAATAGTAGAGAGAATGGTTTATTTTGATTTTATTTCTTTCATCACATTCCCAGTGGGTCAGAAGTTTACATACACTCAATTAGTATTTGGTAGCATTGCCTTTAAATTGTTTAACTTGGATCAAACGTTTCGGGTAGCCTTCTACAAGCTTCCCTCAATAAGTTGGGTGAATTTTGGCCCATTCCTCCTGAGAAAGCTGGTGTAACTGAGTCAGGTTTGTAGGCGTCCTTGCTCGCACACGCTTTTTCAGTTCTGCCCACACATTTTCTATAGGATTGAGGTCAGGGCTTTGTGATGGCCACTCCAATACCTTGACTTTGTTGTCCTTAAAGGCATTTTGCCACAACTTTGGAAGTATGCTTTGGGTCATTGTCCATTTGGAAGACCCATTTGCGACCAAGCTTTAACTTCCTGACTCATGTCTTGAGATATTGCTTCAATATATCCACTTAATTTTACTCTTCATGATGCCATCTATTTTGTGAAGTGCACCAGTCTCTCCTGCAGCAAAGCACCACCACAACATGATGCTGCCACCCCCGTGCTTCACGGTTGGGATGGTGTTCTTCAGCTTGCAAGCCCTCCCCCTTTTTCCTCCAAACATAACGATGGTCATTATGGCCAACAGTTCTATGTTTGTTCATCACGCCAGAGGACATTTTTCCAAAAAGTATGATCCTTGTCCCATGTGCAGTTGCAAACCGTAGTATGGCTTTTTTTTATGGCGGTTTTAGAGTAGTGGCTTCTTCCTTGCTGAGTGGCCTTTCAGGTTATATCGATATAGGACTCGTTTTACTGTGGATATAAACTCAGCAAAAAAATATAAAGTCCTCTCACAGTCAACTGCATTTATTTTCTGCAAACTTAACATGTGTAAATATTTGTATGAACATAAGATTCAGCAACTGAGACATAAACTGAACAAGTTCCACAGACATGTGACTAATATAAATGGAATAATATGTCCCTGAACAAAGGGACAAAATCAAAAGTAACAGTCAGTGTCTGGTGTGACCACCAGCTCATTAAGTACTGCAGTGCATATCCTTGTCATGGACTGCACCAGATTTGCCAATTCTTGCTGTGAGATGTTACCCCTCTCATCCACCAAGGCACCTGCAAGTTCCTGGACATTTCTGGAGGGAATGGCCCTAGCCCTCACCCTCTGTTCCAACAGGTCCCAGACGTGCTCAATGGGATTGAGATCCGGCCTCTTCGCTGGCCAATGCAGAACACTTACATTCCTGTCTTGCAGAACGAGCAGTATGGCTGGTGGCATTGTCATGCTGGATGGTCATGTCAGGATGAGCTTGCAGGAAGGGTACCACATGAGGGAGGAGGATGTCTTCCCTGTTACTCACAGCGTTGAGATTGCCTGCAATGACAACAAGCTCAGTCTGATGATGCTGTGACACATTGCTCCAGACCATGACGGACTCTCCACCTCCAAATCGATTCCGCTCCAGAGTACAGGCCTCGGTGTAACGCTCATTCCATTGACGATAAACGTGAATCCAACCATCACCCCCAGTGAGACAAAACCGCGACTCGTCAGTGAAGAGCACTTTTTGCCAGTCCTGTCTGGTCCAGCAATGGTGGAGTTGTGCCCATAGGCGACGTTGTTGCCTGTGATGTCTGGTGAGGACCTGCCTTACAACAGGCCTACAAGCCCTCAGTCCAGCTTCTCTCAGCCTATTGCGGACAGTCTGAGCACTGATGGAGGGATTGTGTGTTCCTGGTGTAACTCGGGCAGTTGTTGCCATCCTGTACCTGTCCAGCAGGTGTGATGTTTTGATGTACCGATCATTTGCGGGTGTTGTTACAAGTGGTCTGCCAATGCGAGGACGATCAGCTGTTCGTCCTGTCTCACTGTAGCGCTGTCTTAGGCATCTCACAGTACAGACGTTGCAATTTATTGCCCTGGCCACATCTGCAGTCCTCATGCCTCCTTGCAGCATGCCTACGGCACGTTCACACAGATGAGCAGGGACCCTGGGCATCTTTCTTTTGGTGTTTTTTAGAATTGAAGTTATTTGTATTTTTATGAATGATCTTTGAAAGACAGGGTCCTGAAAAAGGGCCCTTTCCTTTTTTGCTTAGTTTAGATACTGTTGTACCTGTTTCCTCCAGCATCTTCACAATATCCTTTGCTGTTGTTCTGGGATTGATTTGCACTTTTCGCACCAAAGTACGTTCATCTCTAGGATAAAGAACGCGTCTCCTTCCTGAGCGGTATGACGGCTGCATGGTCCCATGGTGTTTATATTTGCGTACTATTGTTTGTGTAGATGAACGTGGTACCTTCAGGCATTTGAAAATTGCTCCCAAGGATGAACCAGACTTATGGTCTACAATTTTTTTTCTGAGGTCTTGGCTGATTTATTTTGTTTTTCCCATGATGTCAAGCAAAGAGGCACTGAGTTTGAAGGTAGGCCTTGAAATACATCAACAGGTACACCTCCAAATGACTCACATTATGTCAATTAGCCTATCAGAAGCTTCTTTCTGGAATTTTCCAAGCTGTTTAAAGGCACAGTCAACTTAATGTATGTACATTTCTCACCCACTGGAATTGTCATACAGTGAATTATAAGTGAAATAATCTGTCTGTAAACAATTGTTGGAATAATTACTTGTGTCATGCACAAAGTAGATGTCCTAACCAATTTGCCAAAACTATAGTTTGTTAATTAACAAGACATTTGTGGAATGGTTGACTCCAACCTAACTGTATGTAAACTTCCGACTTGAACTGTACCTAGTTTCTATTTCTCCTTGAAGTCTTGAACGTTGATACTCTTATCCATTTAACTTCTAGAATCCAGGCAAAGGTTTATCATTGTTTAATTCGAGATTGTCTCAACACTATTTTAAAGATTCAACAGGGCATCTAAAATGAAATCATATTGTAAACCAAACACAAATTCAGTACAATGTTGTATATGCATGGCACAGTTCTTTGATAAAGCACAGTATGAGTTGTCCCTTAAGCTATGAATAATGAACACAGAGATGATGAATTATGCATCCCATTGACCAGGAGAGTGTCTGGCAAAAACCAATTAGCTGCTGTTGTAGTGGTGAAATCTCTGGTTACCTCTGCAGTAAACAATTTGGACAGCACTGACTGAGGGGAGGGAAACATTGCCAGGTTATTCGGGTGGAAAAAGTCATAACCATGTCCATGGGTGATGCTTTGTGGAAAAACTCCCACCTATTAATGTAATTATGGATTTCATCCACATGCAGTCATTTAAAAAATGTAATCAAAAGTCTGCAAGAAGTTTAACAGTTAAGATTGCATACGTTTGTAATCTATAATGCAATTCAAACTGGTAGGCTATTTGGTCAGACATTTTGTGATTTCAGGCAGATAGTCCTACTGCTACATCTGATTGGTGAAATGTAGTATTCAGTTAACACTTTGGTTGATCTGAAAGACCAAAGTAATAGCAATGACCACATTTGACCACATTTGACCACATTATGAACTGAACACACATGAGTGTTTCAAGTGCCTACAGAAGTTGAGGGCCCAATAAACCATGCCATGATGGCACATATTATGGAGAAATTATCTGTCACACATTGTTTCTTCTCTCCTTTAAATGTCATTGAGCATTTTAAAGAATAACTTTAGAAATGAATTTAAGATTAACAAAATGAATAGATGAATGAATACTGAAGCATATGCTTGTTGTGCTTGATGGGGTCCCTTTTGCGGGATCCTACTTGATATACTGTATCATTGTATGTGGCCCATGGGTCACCAAGCATTTCTGGAGAACGCGCCCTTTCCCCCCACAGGTTTCCTTGGAAACACATCCAACAACATAAATTACATTGGTGGTAGCCACAAGGCTAGCTAGACAGCTTTGAAAACAGAAACAACACGGTTAACGAGGAACAACAGCACGTTTGTTGACCAGAAACATCTGTAACGAAGGATAGGCTTCTTGATAGGATGCGCACCCAAGTGGACGTCTGTCTCATCTTCAGATATCTATTTCTTTGCGAGAAAAATCTAATTCTCTAGCTAACGTTAGCTGGCTAACTACTAGCTAACTCTTGCCATTTTGACCTCTGTTCTGGACCGTTGTCTGCCACGGTTGTGATCACATTAACATGTCTGGGACTTCAGGTAGAGCGGTGCTCCCTCAACCTCCAACAAAAACTATTGTTGTCTACAGGAATGGGGATGCTTTTTTCCCTGGACGAAAGTTTGTTATAAATCAACGACAGATGTCAACGTTTGACAGCTTTTTGAGCTCTGTCACGCGTGGGGTTGAGGCTCCTTTTGGAGCGGTCCGAAATGTTTACACTCCAAGGGAAGGGCACAAAATCCATGACCTCGTCAACTTGCAGCACGGGGAGAGATATGTTGCAGCCGGAGGAGAGCGTTTCAAAAAGCTTGAGTAGGTACACTGTAATTAGCCGGGAATTATAAGACTGATGTTATTGTTAGACAGCCTTGTTGTTGTTGCTGGTGCAGCCAGCCATAAATAATCATGTTTAATGACTAGCTAAACCAAAATGCATGTAATTTGTAATGTAATCTACTGTTTTTCATTCTAGTTATTACCATATAACAACGAAGAAACCACAGAAAAAGAAGAATGAGCAGGTAAGGCCACTAACTATACCCTCATCTTTTTGCTTTTTTAAATGTTTTATCACAAAGCTTTTTGAAAATCATCCATGTGTATGTTTGTTGCAAATTACTAATTAGCCTAATTGCTTTCGACTTTAACTTTAACAATGGAACTGATATTTGATACCATACTGGCCACACCATTTCTTTGTCAGTAAAGGAATGCATGAGCACCTCTGAAAGATAGGCCTAGGCTATCAATGTTACACTCACACAACCATGTAATGCAATAACCATTTTTATTTTTGTTGTTTGAAATTACAGATCCGACCTGTAGTTCACAGTAGAATAGTTGTTTCTGCTCGCTGGAGGAAAATAATAAACGAGTCATGCACTATCAAGTGAGTTTGTGTTTTCAAGTGTCCTACAATCATATTGTGCTGTTTGCAATGGGATGTAGGGAATACAAAATAGACATTAACTCTTTTCACTTGTCTTGTCATTCTATAAATGCCAAAACTAAGTAGGCCGAAATGTTTCTTGTCACATAATACTTAAGGAGATGTTATTTATTCTACTTTGTTAGATTCAATTAATTTATGTAGGCTAGTCCTACAACATTTCTGATGTTGAAAATGTCAATGATCATAACCATGTTAAAATCGCAAGCCCATAAAATGGTACTGAGTTTCATGTGTTTTTGTATTTTGTAGTGTTTTTACCAATGGAGATGTGTTGGTTCCTCCAGCTCGGATACTGATACCAAAGTATACTCTCACAAACTGGGAAAGTGTCTTGGCCATGGTGACCGAGAGGGTACATCTGCGCACTGGTGCTGTGTACAGGTAGGAAATAACTAATAATATTATTAGTTATTATTATGTTATAGATCATAATGTTTTTAAATTAAATGAAAAGTCATCCAACTTGTAACATTGACCTCATTTATGATTTACATAATCACATAATTAGTGTTGCTTTTCGTACCATTTAAATATTGAAAGGGCGCACACCTAATATGTTGTGAAATCTGTTATGAATGTATTGTAATGTTTTTAAAATGTATAACTGCCTTAATTTTGCTGGACACCAGAAAGAGTAGATGCTGCTTTGCGATCCATAACAAATACATGTTAATGATAATTTTTCTATGATAACTAGACTGTGCACATTAGATGGGACTACTTTACTTGGGCCAGAGGAGCTAGAGAACAACCAGTACTATGTTGCTGTGGGAGCTGAGAAGTTCCGCTTCTCGCCATACTTCCAGTGGGTCCCCAGCAGAGGAATCATTCGGGACAACAGTCATCATGCGTAAGAAAAACGATGTATTCCTCTCCAGAAAAAGAAAGAATTCAAGTTTATGGTTTCATTCTGTTGGTTTCATTCAGATTATGGTGTTCTTCTTACTAATTAGTAGATTTTCCTTAGAATCAACAATGACAGTCTCCCAGTCCCTGTTCCCACAAGGAAAGGCAAACATGCAAAAGTAAGTAGGCCTACTGTGCAGCAAAGGTATACTAGTATATACCACATACAGTAGATGCTTGTATTAAACTCCCCCCATGAAATCATTAGTTTCAGTCCAGGAGAAGCGAGAAAGAAAGACCTCCAGTAAAGAGTTCCATTAGAAAAATATCATGTTTTATCACCCTGAAGTAGGAAAAAGCTGTGATCAGTTTATCCTGCAATAATTTTATTTCAAGGACATACTGTACAGTGTGACTGGAAATTGTCTTCACGCATAGAACAGTGAACAATGTAAACGTTTTCTGTTGCGTACAGCATTTCAATTAAGATTTCCAGCGTGTGTTGTTCATGAGCCTTGCCGTGTGGGGGAGGCATTGAGTTACCATTGCCTTCCACTTTGATAGGTAACAGAACGAGCCTGGCCGTTTGATCAAGTAACAGCGAGTCTCATAGACTGAACATATTAACCAATGGACCATGCTGACAAAAAATCAAAAAAAAATGGAATTCCTCTAGAACCAGGACAATTTGTATGCTGATTAGTAGACGTTGAAACGCATTGCAGTGATATGAGAAATGCACAGGGCCCAAGATGAGCGCCACGTACTTACAAACAAGTGAAGAAGAAGAAGAGAACATGCACACTCAGCAGACAGTTCGAGATCAGGCTATACAGGGAGATATCTGACAACTGATTTTTCTAACTAAGAAAGGTGACAGTAACAGCATGGCATGTGTACATTTTTTCTGATATAGAAAAAGCTCCATTTCTTTTAAAGATTCACTATGCAGAAATCGCTCTGCCATTTCCTGGTTGCAATTTTTTTAATAGTTTGCCTAATTTCCGTTTATATGACAAAACAAGCAAGTATAGTGTAGAGAATCATTGTACCATCTGAACCGCTGTGAAATATATTTTCTATAACCAAAAATATTGTATTTTCAGCTGTTTGAAGCTGGTAAACAAAAGCGACAGTAAAAGACTCAAAAACTAAACTTAAAAATGGAATGCATAGAAATAGCTCACATAGAACAGCTGTACCGCTTCTTGGACTTGCTTTCAATGAGAATGACAGATCTAGAAGTCACATTTCTATGTGAATTTTGTCAGGTCTCCCAAAAAGTCAGGTCAGGTATCCCATTGCAGCTTTAACACTTGAAGTGCTGTCTTGTTTTCAAACTATAATAATGCTTTATCAACGGGATTGAAATGGCAAGAAAAAAAAGGTCAGTAACAGCAGAAATGTGAATTGAGTTACCAGAGCTCCTTTTGCTTTTGGAAACAACATAAGTGGTCCTGCATAATTGTGTCAATTTATGTATTTTTTCCCCAATTGGTAGTTAGTCTTGTCCCATCGCTGCAACTTCCCTACGGACTCGGAAGAGGCGAAGGTCGAGAGCCATGAGTCCTCAGAAACACGACCCTGCCAAGCCGCACTTCTTCTTGACACACTTCTCACTTAACCTGGAAGCCAGCCGCACCAATGTGTCGGAGATTACACCGTACACCTGGCGACCGAGGCAGCGTGCATGTGCCCGGCCCGCCACAGGAGTTGTTAGAGCGCGATGGGACAAGAATATCCCAGCAGGCCAAACCCTCCCATAATTGTGCGCTGCTTCATGGGTCTCCCAGTCGCGACCGGCTGCGACACAGCCTGGAATCGAACCCGGATCTGTAGTGACACCTCAAGCACCCTGATGCAGTGCTTTAGACTGCTGCACCACTCGGGAGGCCTTGTGTCAGTTTTTCAATGCAGGATGGAATCCACAAAGAGCAGTTTGCACTGTTCATTCCACCAACCAGTGTAATTCTGTTGTTATTATCTGCCATATTTCATTGACCTACACAGAGGGAGAATGTCCTTTTATTATATACCAGAAGGGGGAAGCAGAGACACTGTTATGCCCTCTCTATCCCTCAGCCAGGGTTGTCACCAGTTACCATAGCCACAAAGTCAAACTTGTCTATTGTAAAATTTCATGAATACTTTTTGGTCTTAATTTAAGGTTCGGCATAAGGTTGTCAGCGTGGTTACGGTTAATTTTAAGAAGATACATTTTAGAAATAGTCAGAGTTTAGCCATAATTATGACTTGTGTTTGTGGTAACTAGTGACGACCATCAGCCAGCTCATCCATTATTACTCATTGACTGGAAACGCTACCATACTTTTATGCTCCCTCATCACTTTACCCCTCATGAATTCGTAAATATGATTTGACCAGTTAATGAGGACGTTTCAGAAACAAGATTAATGGCAGAGAAATTGTCCACTGTAGTTAGATCTGTCAGCTGTTTAGCTTACTGATACACATACGTTTATAGGTTTTGTGTTCCTCATTCATTTTGGTTTGACCTCACAAAGCGACAAGCGACCTGATTTGAAATGCCTGTAAAATCTCTGTAACATCCCGTTGTAGGCTGGTGTAAAATGTAACCTTTCTCGGGGCTCTGCAACCTTGCTTTGTGAGCATGGAGCATGGTGTCTGTCTGCGCCAGCAGAGCGTCTCAGTCATTTAGTACTGTACAGGGGCAGAGTAGTTACTGAAGTCTGCACTGAAGACTCTGCTTGCATCATGTGGCATTGGCAGTACAGTGTGTCCCCGTTGGCAGCCTAGATGCTGAGCTTGTTGTCTATGTGTGATGATGACCAGAAAACAGGATTGGTTGGAAAAATGTATTTCCTGCATTGAGGTCCATTGAGCACAGTAACATAAGTGACGTCACACCGGCGCCAGTAGACGCAGTCACCTGGCCATATGAGAAGAACTCAGCGGACTACTGAGGGAGAGAGGAGCTAGAGTGCTCCGCTGACATCATCAGGTGACATCGTCACCCCTTTCCAACTGTATCGTTCCCATCCCATGTGACCTGATTCTGAGGAAGTGGTGATGCCCAGTGGGAAGCGTTACACCCTAGTCGCCTGCTGTTAATTTGTCTTCCCACTGAGGACCAGCCACTGGGAGTGGCTCTGGCTCTGATCCTATACGGTGGTTGGAGGTTGGCTGCTGCTGGCACTCTCTCATGCCGGCCCCCGCTATCATATCGTACTGTCCTCCCGTTGACTCCTACACTCTGCTTTTTGAGAGGGCCAGAGATTACACGCCAGCCGCCCTCTTGGGTCCTACTCAACATTGATTCCACACGACTCAGGTCTCGGCGGGGCCAGATAGACACTGTCGCCCCACAGGACATAGAAGATGTGTAATGCCAGCGGAAAAAGTAGCAGCAGCAATGACTTCAGCAGCTTTTTACATGGCTGAATTTTGCAGTTGTACTGTACTGTACTCCCAGAGCTCTTAACTGCACTGGAGTGCCCCTCCTCTCTGTCCTTGAGAAGGGCTCTTTTTCTGCTGATTTAAAGAATTAGCATTTTTCTCCACAAGGCTTTAAAGATTAAAGTGTTTACCTTTTTTTATATTTCAGATGGGTTGTAAGATTTGGTTGTGGTCTTTTCAATACAAGCTACAGTACATCACTCTTTGAACTTTCCTGCAGCAGTCTTCTCATGTTGTTTTATTTTTGTCTCTAGCCCACCAACAGCTGTATAAATTCAAAACAACATCAACACAAACTTGGCCTCTGCATTAAAGAAAGCAAACAAGTAGAAAAAACACAGCCGCGCTATTCCCCAAACCACATGTTAACAGGATGGCAAACACCATTGCCCGGAGTGTGTTGTTGTGTGGAAGCTTGAGCTCAGTACACTGGCCCTCCAACCAGCCTTGGGATCAGGCTGAACAAAAATAAATCTGAAAAAATGATGTCTGCTCTTCCTTTTCCTTTCAGAGGGAGACAGAGCTCACCTTGCTACCTACAAAGAGTCTGAGCAGCCTACTGTCTCAAGCATCACTCTGAACTCAGCTTCCCACTCACACCCCCCCCCTTTCTCTCCTCTGTCTCTCTCCCTCCCCCCGTACTT